>NW_027526225.1:80863842-80931833 GCF_048455015.1 Haemaphysalis longicornis | reverse complement strand
GCGCTGATCTTCAGTTTCTTTCGAACCTCTGTGTTCTGCAGTCGCTCCTTTCGTTTGCCGAGCTCCTTTTAATCTCAGTCTCGCCCCCACCGTTTTCGCAGACGATGTTATATGTTTTTTGTCCTTGTAAAAAGAAAGACAAAAGTGAAGGGAAGGGATGAGGAGGTCGACAGAGAGGCAATCCAGCCCTTTAATCTTGGGAATAGTGCATCGCTTTGCGGAAGCAGTCCTCGTTGTTAGTAATTTTTTTTCAAAAAGGGAGTCAGCAGCCCAACTCTGTCCTTATGTTCTGACGCTACCCGAACTTATCTCGTTCACTGCCTTATTCCATGTCGTTTGCCGAGGTGTTTCCTGTGTGGTTCACTGCAGGTCGTCTGATTAATTTCCTAGGGCTGCTTGGAACTTATCTTCCTAAGCTGTGAAAAAAAAAATTACTGAACAAATTTCTGAACAAATTTTTTTTGCTTGGGAAACCCCAGAGAGGTTAACGGGCTTAGCGAAAAATTCCAGGCCATCTCCACTAACGTGAAATGTGGGGAGGGTCGAAGCATGCAGGGTGTAAGTGTATTCTTGGCGCCTTGGCGCTTTTGCCTACGGAGATGAAAACCGTTTCGGGGGGTGGAGGTATACAGCTTTTCTGTAAAAGCCTCGTGTCCTTTGAAGCACGAAGCGTTTCCAGCGCGAGGCGTAAGCGAGTGTCCCCGGTGTTTTTAGTACCGTGATACATGAGACGGTGGTTACGACGACGACATGGAGACTCCATCAGCCCGAGCACCTAAGGGGCTTCGCTCCTAATAATACCTCGCGGGCGATCTTGAGGCGTTTCAGCAATTGCCACCTCCTACCCCCCTGTTTTGTCTGAAAAACTGCTCACCTAGATGATGTGTATGACGTCTAAAGCCTCGGTAGGAGCCTGCTGCAAAAACGCTTTGGACGGCACACTGTGTGTAAGCAGTGCTTTGATTTGCTGTAGTGCTAGCACAGTACCTGCGCCATTTGTCAAGTCGTGCTGATAGAACTTTACGGCACCGCAATATTTTTTGTATAAACAGGAAAACTATGTGTGTTCGCGTTTAGTTATCTCACTCGGTTAGTTTTTATGTTGGTGTGCCCTAATTTAATTAATTTCGTATTTGAAAGTTTCGGGTGAATAGTGTATCAGCTTAGGCTTAGAGGAAGACGACAAAAGGGTAAAAAGCATGTTCTCGACGTAAGTGGGGTTGTCCCTTCAATTACAGTCCACAGCACCTTCAGAAGCAAATCGGCGCTTTGATGTCCCCGGCCGCACTTCGATGAGCCACGCCCGCACAGCTGCGATAAACAGCCGCCGTTCTGCTACCGATCACTTCTCCCTCCCTCTCACCCCATCTTCCTCGATTCTTTTTCTCCTTTTCTCCTATGAAGTCAGTGCTCTCGCGCCTCCTCCTCCACCTCCTCTTCCGCAGATCCTCCTTTCTCAGCCAAGCGCGTTCCCACATCGCCGTCTCCTCTCCCCTCTAATTAGAACCATTCCGGGAAAATTGGCAATTAAGCCGAACGTATCGCCTGCGGGTCCGCCGGGTTTCGGCCGCCTCCGGCGCCGTCGATGGCCGGACGTCGTAAGTGGTTTCTGCTGCAATGTCTCTGGCGAAACAGCTGTGGGGCTGCGGAACGGCGCGTTTGTTTGCCTTTGCGATGGTAACGCTGCTGCACGCCGCTTTGCCCGCCGTCTCTGTGCATCATACTGGGAGTTCGAACACGGTTCGGGGATTCCCCGCCATACCTCGGTGCTGTACAGTGAAGCCATCCGATCATTCGCATTTTAAAAGGGTTTTGAATTTCGGCCACTCGGAGAGAGCTTTCATCTCAGTGATCATAGCTGCGTAGTCACGACACGGTAGCCCGCATAGAATACGTCCGTGCAAGCTGCCTTTGGAGCTTGCTGGTGTGCACTGTGTATTTCTATGCGTATTTCTCACTCCAGTCGTTTCCCTGCTTTTTCGCGCCATATCGCAAACTCTCGCTTTCGCCACCGGCGTCTATTTGCGCATGTAAACGTGTTTCGACTTCCATAACTCCACCCTCCCCACCCACCCCCACTTAGGCCGAGGCGCCATCCTCATGTTACTGAAATCTTCTTCTTCTTCTTCTTCTTCTTCTTCTTCTTCTTCTTCTTCTTCTTCTTCTTCTTCTTCTTCTTCTTCTTCTTCTTCTTCTTCTTCTTCTTCTTCTTCTTCTTCTTCTTCTTCTTCTTCTCCTCCTCCTCCTCCTCCTCCTCCTCCTTCTTCTTCTTCTTCTTCTTCTTCTTCTTCTTCTTCTCCTCCTCCTCCTCCTCCTCCTCCTCCTCCTCATCCTCCTCCCACCATCATCGTCATAATAATCATCATCATCCACTTCATCCTCTTATTCCTCCACCCCCCCTTGGGGGATCTATCCCATTTTCTTACTTCTCAGCCTCTTCCTATTTTAGTTTTAATGCGGTGATTACTGCACTCTGACCTGCACTTAGTCTCTCCAACGCCTGTAAACTTGCGAATGCACTGCTCAAAACGCAGAGCGGCCATCGGGTGGCCACTTGATTATGTTTTAAGAGTGCTTGGTGTTGGTTGATGGATGAAGGATAACAAAGATTAGCTTGGATGCATAAACGCCGAGTAGATCGGGAGGCCGGCTGGAACGGAACATTTAAGTAAAGTCATAACTTTTTGACCTCGTGATCGTGTGACGGGACGACCGTGTGATTTTACGACGCTTCGGAATTATCTTTATTTGTGTTGTGTAGCCAGACACATCGCGAAATCAGGGTAGGGTAGGTTAGTGATGTCTCGCATTAACATGGTAGACAATATAAGCAACGTTCCCGCGCTTGAGCTTGTGGTAGCTAATCCTAACGTCTAATACAGGCAGCCCAATGTACTGATGGTGAATGATCTCGAGAAGCCGTATTCTTCGCCGCCGTTCACGCTGTGCTTAACCCAAGATGGTTTATCGCAACAGCAAACAACGCCGTACTTCCAGCCTTCATTTAAGTGCAGCGCTTGATGCACTTGCTTGAGCGAGTCGTCTTAGCGGTGGATCCTTTCAGACACTTCCGCACGAGGAGCTTTGTAATCGTTGGATTCTAGGAAAGGTGACACTGTATTCCTTTGCGCCCTTCTTATCTAAGTTTGTGTAAAGGCCTTGAGAGGTCCAACGCCGAAGTGATAGTGGACCTTATCACTCCTTACAGTCCCCTAATCTGCGCCTTTTGTCCGCTTCTCTACTCTACGTAAACAGTCAGCGCGCCTGCATTGGGACCCGCAAGGGCGTGAGGAAGCCAGATTAAATTTCCTCGTACGCGAGGATGCGTTGTCTCTACCCTCCCAACTCTCGCGACTCCCCCGTCGCCTCCCTACCGTCTATCCATGCCCTCGGCTGTGTTCCTGCCGCGTTGGTGCTCCTTCCTAATTCACCTCGGACAACACGATTAAGTGCTCAGGGCGCGAGGTGACGATGAGGAAGCGCCGTGAGTGAGGAAGTGCAGTGGAGGGGGATTGTTGAGGTTAAGGTGTCGCGTGGACCCCGGCGTGCCTCCCTGTTCGTCATAACGTCGCGCCTGCCATGGTCTTCCACGGAGTTGACGTCGTGCGGGTGCTATGGGGCGTGGCTGCTGTTGACAGGTCGGGAAACTCTTTCAATGAGTGAGGGCAAGCAAAAACGCGTTGCGAGGAGGCCACCCAGTGGACAGACAGGTCGGGTGTTGCGTGCTAGCCCTGCCGGTGCCGTCCCCGTAGTTCCCAATTCGTACCGACTATTAAACGGCGATCGGTTAAGGCGTTGCGCTGCTCAGCACGAGGACGCGGGTTCGATTCCCGGCCGCGGTGGCCGCTGTTCTGATGAAGGCAAAAAGCAAAAACGCCGTTATGTACGAGATTTAGGCGCGCGTTTAAAGATCCTTAGGTGGTCAAAATTAATACGGAGCCCTCCGCTACGCCGCGCCTCATCGCCTGTGTTGCTTCGGCGCGCTAAACCCTACAGTCAATAATTCTACTAAACGGTGATGATAATTGGTCAAGCAACTGTAAACGGTGGTACTTGCCAGGCTGCTTACGGACGAAGTCGTTCGCGAAATGCGGGCTTCCAGGGCGAAGGTGAGAACCTCAAAGGGGGTTAAGTGACGTGCTCTTATTGTTCGCTCGCGTTTAAAGCGGCGCTTTCCAATGCCTCACTGGTGGCGCCGTTCGCCCGTGGAAAACGCACTGCAGCAAAGCCAACTTTAAACACACCGCAGGAAAGTGATGATGAGGGTAAAAATAATTAGCAGGTTTGGGCTTTGGTGGTTTATGGTTCAACGTTGGCTTTGCAATTTTGCTGAGTTGATGTGGACTTTGGGAGGGTAGATTTTGGAATTTGACTTTGATTCAGGTTGCATGGGACGAAGGTTCACATTTTAACCATCTTTGTCTTAAGAAAGGTGCTTTCATTATGGTTTTGTTTTAAAGACGACAGTCCTTTGCTGGGCTACTTAAAGTGTAAAATTTTGCTCTGTCTGTCTATCTGTCCGTCCATCCGTCCGTCCGTCCGCCCCTCCCTCTCCTCCTCCTCCCTTCCCCGTCTCTCCCCCTCCTTCTCTTCTCTCCCTTTTTCCCTCCCTCCCTCCGTCGATTCAGTCTTTCTGCCAAAAGTTAGAAGAATACTTGAACGAGAGGTTTTTTAGGCAAAACCATTCCAAGCCACTAAATCTGGTGCAATACTTCATAATTATCAACGTCGCTCAGCAAGAAAAATTGCATATTTGAGCCACAACATCAATACATAGGTTCCACTTGCAGTCTTCTTTTAAATAAATAGAGATGACTGCTTGATTTTTGCGATAACAAATGAAAAAAAAAAAAAACAGACGCACTGAAAACAATAGAGTTTTAGCTTTCCGCGTGTACCGTGTCTACTGGGACCCGACTGTGCCTGCGCTCGCGAGCATGGCGAGAAGAGCCACCGCTCACCGGAACGAATGCGGGTGCACAGCGAGGCCGGGTCCGCCCGTCAGCGGAACTCAGCCATTCTACCTGAGCGAATGCGCACATGCCCGTTGGTTCCCCGGTACACACGGCACGCACGGAACACAGGGTACACACCGTAAGCTAGAACTCTTATGTTTTAACCAAAAAGTACAAAAAAGCGCTAAAGCTGAAGCCTGGACTTCGTAGCGGCAATCCAGGTCCAACAGTAGCGAAAAGTCCTAGTAGATGGCTTGTGAGAAGTGGAACGCGGGAAAATTGACTGAGCTTGAGCAAAACTCCACTGTGTTTATTGGGGTAAGAGCGACACGGGAGCGGAAGAGCGTGAGAAGTAGGAAGGGAGTGGAGAGGGGGGTATTTACACATGGGAAAGGCAATATAAGACTATCGTGTTTCGACGACATTTGCAAGGAAGTAAACAGATACGCAGTCACTTTTTTTTTTCGTTTCGTTGTGCGAACGTTATCTCGTGCTTACCGCTTTAGTAGTTAGGTTCTTCGTTGTTTTCGATACTTGCCGATGGGCTCTACGTGTCCTTATTAGGCGAAAATAACCGTGTCCTATTACTGCGTGCAATACCGGGGTACGCATAAATTTCGCGCGATTGTTTAACACGAAAGACGGGAAGACGGGATCATCAAGCTTCCAAAATGTGCGAATATGTAGCATTATCCTGCAAGGCTTGACAGGTGGAGTAGGTTGAACAAGCAAGTCGAACGCGACGGGTCGAATAAGGGCACATTCGATTAAGCTGATATTGCAACAAGGCTTGACGCGTGTGTAGAGGTTTACGGAATAGCCTTTAGGATAATAAACAAAAACGACGATGCCACATGCGAAAGCAAACGAAATTGACGGTGGCGTGCATGACGCGGCATCCGCTCTTACGTTGTTAGCATCGTTGTAGCCATACTCGCAGGATTTTAGCAAGTGGCTTTAAGCCTGGCTTCGTAGTACTCGAATTCTAATTTGGGGTTTAACGAGCCTAACCAATGATAAGGTGCTTCTGTCTTAAATTAGGCCATTCGGTCTTACTTAACGAACGCGAAACGCCACACACAGGCACTGCCCCCCACCCAAACACACACACCTTTTTTTTTTTCTACTTTGTCATGATTAGAAAGCCGTCTGTTGTGGAACTAGGCAACAGTGCCTCCTGGTCTAACTTTCGTGTTCCTCGCCTCCAAGGTCACTCCAAGCTCTTAATAGGTTCTTCGTCTCACCAAGGCAGCCTACAAAATGAGTTCCTCGGGCCGAAGTTTCTGCCAAATTGAGAGAGAAAACAGCGGCTCCCCGGAACCTGCGTAGGTTCCCCGTAGAGCACGCGTAGTTAGGCCGCCGTCAACCGCACCCGCTGCTCTCCCGAATCCAACTGATTGGATTTTAATCGCCCGCGCACCAGGCCCGGCTTTGGCGCAGCACGCCATGCAAATGGCCCGTACACGCGTGCGCCGTCGTGTAGGTAGCGGGCGTTGTGCTTGCGTCATTGCTTCGAGGCTCTGGGTGCCTGCGTCGAACGGCTAGCTGTAACGGGCTTGCGATATCGGGTGACTGAGAAACTGTGGACTGCTAATGGCGGATTTTGGCTAGTGTGTCTTCGCTGGAGAACAGCGCACGGTAGCAGCCATTCGCCTTCAAGGGGCCCTGCAACACTTTTCTCAACTACCTTTTAATTTGATTGATTGTAGGGTTTAACGCGCCGGCGCACCGCAGGCGATGAGGCGTGCCGGTGTGGAGGGCTCCGGAGTAATTTTGGCCACCTGGGGATCTTTAACGTGCGCCGAAATCTCGTACACACGGGTGTTTTTGCTTTTCGCCTCCATCGGAAAAGCGGACGTCGCGGCCGGGAATCGAACCCGCGTCCAACGTTTTTTTTTTTTTTTTTTAGTTGCTGAGTACCTTAGGACCGCACAATGTCAGTACGCGTCTGTGCGCGTAGCAGTTACAATCGCAAAAAATCACACTGGCACCGGCAAGATTCGAGCCTGTGTCTGGTAGCCCAGACAGAGTTAGTGTCAGTTGTCCTACCCATCGGGCTACGACCGTGAGTTAGTACCCGAGAGTCAAACGGCTTACTCCCTCGCCTGTAACGGTGCGGAGTACCTTAGGACCTCCCAATGTCCGTCCGCGTCCATCCGTGCGCACACCACCATCCAGCGGAAATCAAGCTAAATTCGATTTGAGCCGTGAGTTGCAGTTTCATTTAGGGAATAATCAAGGTGCAACTCACAGCTCAAATCGAATGACGGTCGGGGCGCAAATCAGATGTCACTCGGGGCGCAACTTGGATGTCATTTCGAGTCCCCGTATTCCGCACCTTCGCCATCATCCACGAAGGGGAGATGCTGCTTTTTTTTTTTTTCGGAATCTGAAAATTTTTTAGAACGCAATCAACAAGAGCATTTAGTACTAAGATCAGGGGGTTACAAGGTGCCCCGTCTTATTTGTGCTGCTCTATACCCATCAGCCAACCTAGGGGCTTGCGCTGGTGGAGGCGGAAAGCGAAAATGCGCGTGTGTTCGAGATTTCGGCGCACGTTAAAGATGCCCAGGTGGTAAAAATTAATCCCGGGCCCTCCTACGAGCTTGTGTTAAAAATTTTTTCATCTTTTTCGGTGTTGCATTCCGCGCGCTTGAGTGACGTCACTCGAGCTTCTATCGGGGGTCTATCAGGGCCGGCCTTTTTTTTTTCTTTTCTTCTTTTTCAGTTGCAGCAATATGCTCGTGCGCGCAAACACGAACGCGTCAAATATATCCTCAACTCCAGGCTGTGAAGCAGAGCCCGCCGTAAGGATGGCGCGGAACGAAGTTATGTGAAATGAAACGCAAAAGCTCACTCGTTCGATAACTTCGAGGAGGCGACGAAATGTTCGCACTGCATATAAAGACAGGAAAGCGCGTTCTGCTGGCGTGTCCTTTCCGCGAGCGTTCAAGTGTTTGCGCAAACGGTTGGTCTCCGGCACACACCTTGCGCTTCGGTGAATTGAATATCTCCCCTTGTACAAATACATGAGGTCCTTTTTGTTTGTTCGTCCTCTTACAGAACCCCTTTTCGGTTTTGATGCCCAGGTAAAAAGTAAGAAATCAATGCGCCCTACTCAAGACACGAGCAGTCAGGGGTAAATTTTAAGGGCAATAGTAGAAGGCTGAGCTAAAAGGATTAAAAATCTCAGGTGACATAACGGTGAAATATATGCACGAAGAGAAGTGGAAAGATGAAAGTTTGCTGAAGGTTTCAAACGAATGTTGTGTGAAGGAGACAACTTGTTTTCCAGACTTGGAAGGCGCGAAATTTGGAAGAATTGTTGCGTAAAAATAGAAAAAGAAATGAAACAATTCTACAATGTGATGGGTTACACAAGGACAAAAACTGCTTGTGAGTTGTTCTAAAAGTTCAGCTGGAAGTATAAGAAACGGAAGATTTGTCGCTAAAGACACAAAACTTGCTGACCAGCTTTCGAGGAGCTTGAGAAACTCGAATGCCATGCATGGTTGCTGGGTCCGGAAAGGAAAAAGAAAAAAAGAATGTTCCAACGTGCAGAGGGTGTTTGAACCCTTGATCAAGATTTCCAATCGCCGCCTTATTTCTGCCTGTTGAAAGCCAAAGCTCGCTCACCTCTGTACCTTCTTTCGTGCGGCGAAAGGAAATATTTTTCCCCCTCTCAGTCTGCAAGTCAAACAAGCCGCACTTCGTTGCGTTCAATAACGCCACCTTCCACAGCTGCCGGGTGAATTCGCTGCTTGCGCAGAACGTCAGCCGATCGTTGTTTACTTCGCGTCTAGACTCGAAATATTTCGATCCAGTGCGTTGAGCACGACGCTTTGTCTTCTTGAAGGCGCTTACCTTAGACGGGAATTTTTACGTTTTCTAGGCTGCCAAGAAATTTAAAGTTCGGAGTGGCTTTATTTATGCCCTTTAACAAATCTGGCGTACAGTCGATTCTAGAAGCAAAACAGGCGTCGCGTTTTTTTTTTTTTTTTTGGCTGTCTGGCGTCTTGCTCCGCTGGCGTCGTGTGTACGCGCGGCCGTTAACCTCGTTTCTTGTTTCTCAGCCGTTAAATTTCAGTGCTTCTTTCGGGCCATTTTTTCTGGGAATTCGAACGTGAGATATGTTTTATACGTGCCGGGTTAAATATGTGTTCAAGTAAACAAGTTACCGCACAAAAATCATTTACTATCATTATAGAGCGCTTGTTGAGGTTTTAGTAAACACTGTTGGGGGTAGGGCCGGGCTTGTTTGTGGTATTGCGCACCAGAGATGGTGCCTTTTTATCTGTAATTTATTGATTTACTTGTTCACGTATTAACTATACTTGTTGGGTATTGTAATTGTAGAGAAACATGTGTATGTATGTATGTATGTATGTATGTATGTATGTATGTATGTATGTATGTATGTATGTATGTATGTATGTATGTATGTATGTATGTATGTATGTACGTATGTATGCATGTATATATGTGCGTATGTATGTATGTATGTATGTATGTATGTATGTATGTATGTATGTATGTATGTATGTATGTATGTATGTATGTACGTATGTATGCATGTATATATGTGTATTCTTGGCATATTTCTGCTGTATGAACACATATGTACTATTCATAGCAACTAGTTTCCTGAGCGCGAATGATTTTTCAGCCGTTGCCCTTTGAATGTACTTCTGACCTCGTGGTTTCATTAAGAAAACCATTCTTACAAAGTTTGTAATAACCAATTTCTCTTTTGTTGGAGCTGAACTCTCCAATAAATACTAATTTTTCTCTCTGTGCGACTAATTATAATCTCACGACAGGAAGATAGAAACCACCGATTAATTCACGATGTGCGCACAAAACAACAATAATGATGAGCGTTTATAAAGCCAGCTTGATTTGATGGGCTTAATCGAATTATATGTGTCTATATCGAAGCTTAGGGGATAGACTCCAGGAGGAGGCAACGACGCGTTGTCTTTGTTTTCACTATCAGAGCGTTAAGCTGTGAATTTTGAATGTTTGTTATAATTCGGGCGTTGCATTGTTTGTCTGTTATTCTTCTTGTTACCGGTTCTTTGCGCTTGTTTCGAGTACTTTCATGTACGTTGTTGTACTTACCACGCGAAACTGCATCATTGATGAAATTGGTTCGCCTATTATATCAGTTCATGTTTTGGTTACGTTAACGCATTCGTATTCGCGTCCTAGCACTAGATCGCCGCCGCGCCAGCATCACATTTTCAGGTATGAACGAGTAATCGAACGCAGGTCACTGGTTTTTTGTATTTTATAAACGATAAATCTTCGTATTAAACTCAAGCTTACTTTCGGCGTATCTGTAGAAGTACTCTCAATAGCCGATCGCAGAGAGGCTGGTTATTCCTCTTCCAGATTTTGTTTTACTGTATATAAGCCAAACGAGGCCCTCATAATGGGTTACGGTTGTAGTGATGAAGGCGTAGATAATGCCCTCTTCTTTCGTGTTCGTTTTTCGCGCGCAAGTTCGCAGTTTCCCGCAGTTTCCTGCGCAATTTTCCCGTCCGGAGTTGCAAACAGAAGATGCAACAGGGGCGGTGTCTAGGCCCCAGAACCCCACCTTGACAACCCTGTGACAGTCTGGCACATTTTGTAGCTTGCGGGCCTGTTGGGTACTCAGCGGCGATACCTTTTTATGCGCTTCTTTTGTCTTGTATTTGTTCCTGTTTTGTTTTCGCCCTGTAAATACTTGCGAACAGTCTGTTTCTTTATCAGTCAGCATCGTATCGTCGATTCCACGCCCCTCCACGGCGACAGCATTAGACTACATTGAAGCGGATTTTACTACGACGTTGCAGCAAGCATGTCGAGGGATATTAAGTTGTGTGACTAAGCTGTTTGTTTTGGACGTCGCATTTTTTTTTTACTGTGTTGCGAAACGTGCGATAATTGAGTGAGGGGAAGGTGGCTGAGGGCAAGAGAGAGGGTTGGGAGAAGTGCTCGATGAAAGATTAATTGGTGTTGCAGTATCGCTTTCAAATTTAGAAAAGTGTGCTCCTTTTTGCGCCCGAGTGGTGGTGGCCCATTAAATTGTAAACGAGCTGGCGGTGAGGCGGTGGAATTCCTAGTTTACAACTGTAAGGCCACGTGACTGGCGCTGCCGCCGCACCTTCGGGAAGCGCCGATAAAAAGTGCTTCCTTGCCGGCTCCAGCCGCTTCGCTTATTAACTTGAGTGCGTGGATGTGGAGCCCAGCCGGCTTCGTCTATCGCTTGCTTGCACGTAGTGGGCAGGCAAGACGCGGCGTGTGCTGTTGGTGGGCACCTAGAAATAAAGATGATTATTAAGACGATGATGATAATGACGTAAGCAGTGGGGCCAGCTTTCTGACTTCGGCTTCGAATGGGTTGAATAGTTTTGTAAAAAAAACGTGATATTTATTGTTACAGGACGTGCGAAATAATGAAGACGAAGAAAATGATGACGTGAGCTGTGGGGTCAGCTTTCTTACTTCTCCTTCGAACAAGTTGGAAAGTTTTGTGGGAAAAAAGCATAACCTTTATTGTTACAGGACGTGCGACTTTCGCTCCTGCAGCTAAGCTATTTTGTATTACGAACTAAAAAAGAAAAACAAAGCAAAACAAACCAAGAGCCGAGACCGTGGTCGGGATAGGACTCTGGTGACTATCTGTAGGGAGTGGACCGCGTTATTGTGCTTGTCAGCAACAACGTAATAAACAGGTCCAAAAATACGCATGGACTGCCGGTCAGAGTTATGCTAGAAAATATGTTATAACGGGTTGATTTTGTGTCGAAATCCGGCAGTGCTCCTTGGTTGTCCATATTTAAGGGCTGCTGTAATGGGGCCTATTTGAGCTGAAGGGACTCTTTGAGTTGCGAAAAATAGCTGTGCAATCAGCGCTTATGAACAAGATGCATAGCGGCCCCCACATTGGCAGAGTACTAGCACTTACGAGAAGGTTCATAGGAGTTAACATTTTCTCATGAACACGCTTAGTAAGAACCAAAATGAAACAGAGAGATTGCGTTTCGTTGCGTTCCTCCATTTTTAGGGCGAAAGCTCTACTATTCCATGACCATGTTTAGGAAGGTCATTGATCTCGTCGCAATGACCTTGAGCCGCCAGAGCGCAAGTGGGGCAGGTCTGACGTTACGCCACGTGAGAGCGCCGTTGCAGCTGCGCTCCCTCGGAGCTTCGTCGCTACTGTACCACGTGACTGTGAGCGTTTAACGGCTGCTTCGCCGGCGCTCGGTCGCTCAGTTTCGCCGTGATGGCGCGCTGGCTACGCCGTCTGTGCGTGCGCTTCACTTTTCACTCCTGATGACTAGGTCTGCAGGTGTTAAACCTGAGCCATTTCTCGCTTAATTTTACCGGCATTTTGGCCTCCTAGTGCCCTGGTACAATGAAGCAACTCCAGTTAATGAACCACTATTTTAGGGGCTGGGGCTTTTGGTGTCTCCTGTAGTCGTCGTAATCGTCGTCTCATGTATTCACGGTACTAAAACACCGGTAAACTCGTTTACGACTCGCGCTAGAATGTAACGCGTACTAAAAATACAACGAGACTATCGTTTACGCCTCCCGTTTGAGAGCTTCGTGCTTCAGAGACAAGAGAGTATTACAGCAAAGCTGTATACTACTACCCCCCCAATGGTTTCATCTCCGTTGGCAAAAACGCCAAGACGCCAAGAATACACTTGTGCACTGCATGCTTCGCTCCTCCCCAGGTTTCACGCTAGTGGAGATGGCCAGGAAATTTTTTAAATGCGGAACGGTGTGCAGCTTCAACATATCACCAAATTTTACGGCATTCTATTCTTGTTTGTATGGATTAAGTTTTTTCCCCCTTTGACAAATAAGAATTGCAGCATGCCTTATGTAATTTTTTACTGCAGTGGGTGGACGACCTATCATCACTACAAACCTTGACTCAAATCTCTTAATGCCTTTCAAGGCTTCCCCGCGTCAGCCGTTAAGCGTATTGGAGCACGTTACATACCACACCGCTCCTAGGTCTTGCGCGCGTTCGCAGCATGTCGAGTACAACGCCGCGCCGCTGCGTACGTCTTCTTGAGGCGAACTGTTAACAAAACTCAACGGAAGAAAGGAAACTCGCCTGCCGGTATATACAAATGGACTTCTTAGACGTCGAATGCTCTAATCTTCTTCCGCCGTGTCGTCGTATCCTCAAATTCCGGTTCCATGACCGTAATTTTGCGGCGGTAACGACTTCGGACGGAGCCGTCGTAGACACTCGCGGAGCGCTCGTCGCGTTAGCGACGCCAGCCGCAGCGGCTAGTCGCTACGCTCCGCTAAATACTGGAAAGGGTAAGGAGGCACGGGAAACGATGAGACGAAAGGGGCGGGGAGCGATGGGAGAGGGAAATAGGAGAGGAGGAGGGGAATTGCAACGAAAATGGGGTTCGTAATTAACGCTTTGGGAGCAGTGGGGAAAAAGTGCTCGGTGTGTACGAACGGCGCGGTTACCGAACCCTTGTTCCCCGGGCTCTTCCCTTTCCGCCGCCTCATCTTTCCCTCTTTCCCCGTGTACGTTTGCGCCATAATTATAATCAGCGTTTTGCAGACGCCTCTGGTTCCGACGTTGACGGCGACGACCGGCTTGCATAGGGGTGGAACAGTTAGGGAGCATCTACATCCCCGCTTTCCTCCTTCGCCATCATTTTTACTTTTCTTTTTCATTTCTTCCTCCGCCGTTTTATACTGCGGCCTTACGGGAATCTCTTCCCGCGCTTCTGCTGACGACGTCTCCTCGCGCTCGAGCGATGCTCGCTCGTTCGCTGAACACGGCTGATGAATACGGGGCTTGTTTGGAGTTGATGCGCGATGTTTTTCTGGGTGCTTCCCGAGTCGGCGCGTGGGTTTAGCAGCGGGGCGCGCGTTGCCCGACGTTATACATCGCGCTTTGAAGACGGCGGGAAAATGAATGTATCACTCGCGGCTTGTTGCAAAGAGGGTCGGCGATTTGATGGAGATGGCCGCGCTCTCCTTCTCCCGGGCGCTCGCTTCGAAGCGAGCTAGCACGCTTGGCGCTTTGCGTTCGTTTAGGGCCGCATGCTGATGGTGGCGATGGCGATATCGCTGTTGTCAGTAGCTTCTCGCTCATGAGAGGGAAGCGTTTTGGCGGGGTTGTTCAATATTTTCACATTCGTGTCACTGCCTCAAAGCTACCGATGCTTTTTTTTTTTTTTTTGCTGCCATGGATCTTTTATTTCTTTCTCTTTTTCTGGACATATATTACCATTTGTTCTATTTTTTGCGAAGTAGTTATTTAGCCGGGACTTCATTCCGGCAGTGTTCCGGATAGCGTCGGCGAAGTGTCATTCATACCTCGTTAGCATCCTGACATGCCAGCAAAAAATAAATCATGGAGCAGGAAGGAATTTTGTGTACTGCGTTCGCTCTGTAGTTTTGTATGCACTGTCTGGTCGATGACAGGCTAGAAGTTTAAGTTCAGCGCAACGTGGTTGTAAAGATTCTGATAATTACGGTGCCGCAGTTTACGCGACAAAAAAAACAAAACAAAACAAAGAAGATTGGCGAACTTTCATACTATCCACTACATGACGTTACCGATGGCGTCCTAGGGGAAATAAGAAAAAACTTAAAGCCGTTCAATGCGAAAGCTGTCGGCAGTGCAGAAGAGTGATTCTCCATAATGGGCTGTGGCGCCGTTATCCGCTCTTTCGTACCACCCATCACGATCTTCGCCGCCCTGTCTCATTCTTCTGCAGATGAAATCAACGGAGGTTTGTGCAACGCATTTCAAATTTCCCGCCTTCGCAGTGCTCGCGCGCTCCCTGCCTGAAACTGCGCCAGCGGGAGTTCTGTTCTTGTTATGCTTGCTTTTCCTCACGCGCCGGCGTTGCACTGCCACTGCTTTTCGCTTTATTATTGTAAAAACCAACCCCACGAGAGTTCCTAACTAAATGAACGCGGGCGCTGCCGGTAAATTACGTATATTTTGCCTCAAATGTACCTGCAGGTTTCTTCGCGTCAAACAACGGGGGGATGCAGGACAAGCGCCAGCGGTTCACGAGTTTCGAACACGTATGGCTATTTAAACCTCTTGGTTTTAGAAGCCTCTGGGTTACGCCGCGACGACGGAACGCCGTGTGGCTCTACTTGGGTCCAGCGAGCGAGCTAAGACGTCAAGGCGAGCCCGTAAAGTGCTCCGCACTTAAGCCAGATGCGCGTCTTAACTGCATGCTAGCATTATGCGGTACGACGAAACTTAACCTGACATTTAGCGCGTTCAGCGCATACATTTGTACGTTACTTGTATGCAACCTCGTTTTGTGGATCTAATTATTTAAAGCGAAGCTTTCCGTTCTTCACGTTTTCCGTCCATCGTTGCGCCCAAAATGCACTGCAAAAAAGCCAACTTACACAGTGGGTTTCCACAAGGGCACATCAAGCGCCTCTGAAAAAAAAAAAAAACAAAAAAACAAATCGCTTCCAGTGGTCGGAATCGAACCTGGGTCCCTCGCGTTATGACGCCGACTTCCATCCGAATGCGCCGTTCCGACACGCTTAAAGACGTTGGATTTGGATTTGGACTTTGAGAAGTCTGGATTTTGGACTTTGACTTTGACTCATGTTGCATTGGAGAAAGCTTCGCGTTTTAACCGTCTTCCTCAGGGGCTTTGATGTGTTTTTTTTTTTTTGCATCGAAGTATCGATCTCTTCACGGCTCCTTGTTTAAAAATTGACTGCCTTGCTCAGGAAGCACTTTAGTAATAACAGTGGAAAAACATTGCTTTACTTAACGGCTTTTAGTCAGTTAAATAATGAGAGCAATGTGATGTCTCGAAATGCTAGGCGTAGAAGGCGGACGATTACACTTCCCTTTCCCTCCTTTTCGCTGCAGGGCCGGTGATGGTCGACGGTCCCCGAAACCGCACCGTAGTCCGGGGTGCGCACGTTACCTTCTCTTGTCTCGTGGAATCGTCTTCCTCCTCCGAAGGCGGCAATGCCGTCGAAATCTTGTGGCAGTTTAATGGCGGCAACCTATCCAGTCAGGGGAGCTCGCCCTGGCGCCAGCTGGACAACGGCACCCTCGTTCTAGACGGTGTGGACGTCGCAGAATCGGGACCCTATCGCTGCATCGCCAGGAACGCCCACGGGGTGACGCACTCTGAGCCTGCGTATCTCGTCGTTCATGGTGAGCCCACGCATTTCTTTTTTTTTTTTTTTTTTTTTTTTTTACAGCGAAGCTTCTCTTGGTCGGAATCGGTACAAATTCCGCTTGTAAGGGTTAGTAAACAAAGAAAAAAAAATCCCGGGCCGTCTCCACTAAGGTGAAACCTGGGGGGGGCATGCAGAGTGCAAGTGTATTCTTGGCGCCTTGGTGTTTTTGCCAACGGAGATGAAACCGTTGGGGGGTACAGGTATATACAGCTTTGCTGTAAAGTATCTTGTCTTTGAAGCACGAAGCACTCCAGCGCGAGGCGTAAACGAGTGTGCCGGTGCTTTTTTTTAGTGCGCGTTACGAAGCGCTCCAGCGCAAGGCGTAAAACCAGTGTCCCGGTGTGTTCTCTTAGTGCGGGTTACGTTCTAGCGCGAGGCGGAACCGAGTTTCCCCGGTGTTTTTGTACCGTGACTACATGAGACGACGGTTACGACGACGACGACAGGAGACGCCAACAGCCCCAGCTTCTAAGGGGCTTCGCCCCTAAAAATAGTGTGCGCCGGTGGTAATTAATCATAAATGGTTCCCCAGCATCCGATCTAGAGCATCAGAAAAGATAAAAAAGAGCATTATATCTTAAGTAAAAATACCGAATGAAAGGACGTGGTAGTGTCGGAATAAAGGCGGGTTACGAGTCCCATGGGCTGCTCGGGAGATTCTCGTCCCCTCTTCCCTAACCGTACGTTTAGTTCGGGACTCCCCCGCCCGCCATCACGGCAGAGCGCATAACTTAGCACCCCAGAAAAGAAAAAGGATAATACACAGAAAAGAAAAGGATGGCTCCGGGAAGAGCAAGGCACGTTCGCGAGGGGTCCGGCAGTCTTCCTCGTGCAGTCGTCACGTGACCAGCTCCTCTCTAATGGGACAGAATTAAATTACGAATTTTTACTCCCCGGCACCCCTGGGAGCTCAGATGGTTGGGCGGGCTGTACGAAGACTCGGTCCTCCGCGAGACGGTTCCTTACACCGAGCCCGTCAGAGGAAAGGCGGGGAAGATGAGCGGAGGATGGAGAGGATGCGGAGGATGCAGAGCAGCGTAGTCACACACGTGTATACGGCTCTGTTACTGTGCAGCCTCCGCATCCCTCTTCCGTTTCGTTGCGAGGCGGCTAATTAATCCTTGCTGATTACGACGGCCCAGTGGAACCCGAATGGAAGAAGAGGAAGCTGGAGAGGAGAGACCAAAAAAGGGGAGCGAGCCTTAAATAAAACAAGAAGTCGGACGGTAGGGCAGAAGATACGACGGTTGTCGGAGGTAGGAAAGCACAGGAGCGAAGGAGTCTTCATTTTCGCCTTTTGTTCACGTAGCGCGTTGTACGCGTTCACGGATGCCTCGTCCTGGGAGTCTTACTATCTGCTTGTTGCTCCGGCATGCCACGCTGTCGTTGTCGCGTTCTTCGGTGTTAAAGAAACCGCTTTGCTTTCTATGTTTTTACACTGTGTGTGCGTACCGCGCTGGCTTCTAATTACGGCACCAGGATGGCTGTCAGCGCGGCCGTTTCTCTTTCCGCATCTGGTTACGAAGGCGTGGCTCGCTATGTGGGCCTCTTGATTGACGTGCGCTCGTCTCAATTATCGCGCCCTTGCGCCGCGCGTGTAATAGCATTGGCGCGAAATTCGAAACCAAATTTGGGGTCTGTACACGGGAGAGGATTTCATTGCGCTGTCAGCGAGGTGAAATATAGTACGCAAACAACTGCACATGGAGACGTGACCGGTATGCGCTTCCTCATTAGTGAACTCATTACTTTATTGGGGATTGCAAGTGGGAAGCTTTACTCCGGAGAGATTTTCTGGAAGAGGCTGGGTAGCTTGTCGGCAGGTAGGTTTGTCCCTGTGTACGTAAGCGGGAAAACTGAACCATCAAAATGTGTAAATGATAATGGTGATTAGCGATGGTGGTAATAGGAACAGTCATCGTGCGTGGCAGCCAGAGGACTAGGTAAATTCGGGCACTCAAGCTAACTATTGATAACGTAATATAAACTAGGGCGCAGATGGGGCGAAGATGAACTTTAAAGGTAATATAACACCAGCTGAAATGTTGACTCTCTTCTAAAGTAGGGCGACAACGTGTAACAGCAGATCGCGAGCGCCGGTAATACTATATTGACGTGAACAAAATGGCACACGCACGTTTTGACGTCATTTGAAGAAACGGAGATACTGAGTTAGATAGGTAGTAGGTACAGCGGCGTACTTTAAAATGCGAAAGCATAGGCGATATCCTGGCTACTTTTCTTTTCCGGCCACAGTTATATTACGGGATTTTTGTTTTGACGGCGTGACGCAGGCTAAGAGGACGAAATGAATTCGTGTCCTGACGCTGTCCAGCGAAAGGTGATTACGACGACGATGCACTTTCATGCTTGATGGTCATCATCCTGGGACAGTGGTGCCCCGGCTATTGGGACACAGTGCTCCTGCGCTTCTTTCTCAAGCTTCCGCCGCTCCGGTCCCCGGTTATTGCACTGAGAGCAGTTTCGTCCAAATAAACGGGTGTTCTTTAAAAGAGTGCGCGTCAAGATATTATCGAAGCACCCTGGTCTCCCTCAGAGTGTACTCCGGCAAGAGGGTTATAATTAAGCGAGTTGGTGTGACATTGTCGAATAACAAAGCAAACTTCACACTAAAAAAAAAAAAAATACGGGACGCAACGTTCTGTTATTATGTGCTGTTATGCCATCAAGCACTGTAGTGTGGCCTAATAATTCCTAATTAACAAGTGTTTTGACATTGCAAAACAGGCGGAGCATCTTTATTTAGAAAAATAAAATAACTAGTGAACCCCATGTTATCGTTATTGGAGTAAACGTTCAACAAATTACCTATCAGTATCAAAGTAACCCAAGGCTGACGTTCATGTTTCCCCACTGGCTGTGCGCAATCGGAAACTTCTTTTCTCTTAAGGCTGTCAAGAAAACAAGTTGGCTGGGTAGTTCTGTGTCCCGGTGTGTAGTTTACGTGGTTTTTAAGTACTCACCAGCAATTTCTTCATAATCCGCCGTGCTCCTGTTTAGAATTGAAAGGGCTGAAAATGAGAGAACAGCAAACTGGTTTAACGCATCGCCTAACTCTTGACAAATCCGTTCGACATTCGCCGGCAGTTAGGTCCAAAACAGGATTTATTAGCGGACACATGTCGCATTGGGAAGCATACCGGCGTCTGTCTGCTGTCGACTTAGTCGGTGCCCCCGAAGGTTGCTGCTGGGTATCGTGTATTGTATACACGTGCCTCCGCTGTTGTCGAGTCTTATTTGGGAACGCGTCGCAGCCATCTCTTTCATATACCTAACGTTCGCAGCCCCTCATTCGCCTCCACTTGTTTTTTTTATGTTCTGCTGTCGCTTTCTCGTCTCTCAGTTCAACTTTCGCAAACGGGAAGACTAGAAATAGAAGCGAACTTCGCGTCTACGAGCGTGGCTGAAGTAACCGTCGCTTGTTTGTCGACCCGCAACCGGGATGAGGGTGGCGGGAGGTGGGGATGCGGAGGGAATCGAGCATTAAAGGATAAAGAGGAAAAGCGCGGCGTCGGCGGCAATCGAATTCCGAGCGAGATTTGGAGGATAAAGGGTGTATATACTGGCTGGCGGAACGCCGCTGGAAACTTTTGAAAACGGCTTCTGTATAGCGGGCGACTCTATCTGTAACCCGGGTCTCTTATATTGGCCTCGAGCGAGGGACTCTTTCCCATTTCCGTTCTTCACTTCCCGTCGTCTTTTTGTTCCCTGCTCCTGCGCTTCGGCTTTCACTGCAACGTTTCTTGGTTCCGAGCATTGCCAAAACCCGTCGCTGGCGTCGTGTCGGAAGCGAGGGAGGATATTTTTAAACTGCGTCCCGGTGTTTCAACCGAAGCTCGAAGCTGAGAGAACAGCTGCGGGTTATTATATATTTATTGAGCTCTGAGAGGCGACTCGGCAACTGGTCGGAGTAGATAGAAATATAAGAGAGCGTCACAGAGAGATTAAGGTGTTTATATTGGATGCTGCCGTAACGCTCTACTGCGAGCTCTTTCGACGTTTTGGCGGCGGCGTACTAATGACGTTTTTAGTGGCGGACGGGGCAAATTTTGAAAACTCCGGGGTCGGCAACGCCTTTCTCTTGCTATATTTCTTCCGTGTCGCCTGAATCCCCCGTATAGTCTTGTGACGCTGGCTGTGCAAGCATTTCTCTGAACGTTTTGTCTCAGTTAATTCCTCCGCAGAGAGGGCGACTAGACATTTATCCGCTCGTATGACTTGTTACCGGGTTCGAACGTTGTTCTGTTTCGAAGACCATGGTCCGGGCTGTCTTGCGTTGGAACACGAGTTTCCTCTTCGTAACAGTTTCCCGCGGTTAAATCTGGTAAGTGCACCAGGGTGAAGCTCTGATGCTCTCTTAATACCATTCTCTCCGCTTTTGAACAGTTTATTTTTTCGGGCACTCAGAAGATTCGGCCATAGTTAGCGAGCAATTTACGGCGAGGTACGGCAAAGTTGTAATCCCGAAAACTTTCACACTCCTTTTTGTCCACCAGAAATTGGAACGTCGCACCTGTCTCTGTTGGTCAGGGGCTAACCCAAGGGTTCATGCCTCCCGGTGGTGGTTGTGATTCCAGACCGTGGACGTGTATGCTTGGCGTCAGCGGTGTACTGCTTTCCCGCTCTTCTGTAACTCTCTGTTAAGTCTTTCCATGTGGGAATACGAGCGAAAAAGACGACACGTAGAAAAGAGCACACAGGTCGGCGTTCTGTTCTTTTCTGCGTGTGTTCTTTTTCTACGTTTTGTGCATGTGGGTTCTTTTCTACGTGTCGTCTTTTTCGCGCTTGTTCGCAGAATGTATCTCCAACTCGCCCAACTTTCAATTGTGTTAAGTCTTTCCTGTCGCTTTTTTGCCTTCGACCGTTTCGTCTTGATATTGGAGAGTTATAGCAGAGCAGAGATCCGGTCCTAGTACGGTACCCGGTACACCTGCGCATGCGCGCAACCAGTTTTTCCGCCTTGGCACATGCGCAGTAGGGCGCCGGTCGCTTGCCAAGCGGGTAGCGTGAAATAAATTGCCCGGACGCTCAGACGCGAAAGAGAGAAAAGGAGGAGTGCGAGTGGGAAAGGCGAAGGGCGCTTGGCTTTTCCGCCGTTGTGCACACTCCCTGCGCTCTGGGACCTGCCGGAGCCGCCGGAGCTGTGCCCTCTGCGCTGCGCTAGCCTGTGCTCATGTACGTGAAGTGTTTCAATCGGCATGTTGTATTTCGCTTTCTGCGACGGCCGCGCTGTGGATTGAACGCCTAATCATTCATATTCTAACGCAGTTACGAGTGCTTCAACCGTGCCTGTGTTGGATTTCGCGTTCTCAACAGGTGTTTCCCGCCGCTTATGCACTTACGTGAAGCGGCAAGTGTTTGGATCAAGCCGGTCGTGGTTTGGGTCACGACAGCCGGTCGTGGTTTGGATACACAGTGTGCGCTACCGCATCCGCTCCTCATGCTCTTACGTGAAGTGCTTCAACCGTGCCTCTGTGCGTGATTACGCGTTCTCAGGCGTTGCCCGTTGCTGTAGATTTCGAAGTGCCTCAACCGTTCGCCAATCGCCGTGTATATGAACCGGTTGTTTCTCGAGCGTGTATCTAGATCTACACCATTCACCCTGTGGTGATCGACCGCCGCTGTAAAAGTTATAAAAGTCAACCTTTAATTGTCAGGTGTTGCCCGCCGCTGTGGATTTCCAAGTGCCTCCTCAGCCGTTCGCAAATCGCCGCGTGGTTGGAACTGCTGTTTGTCAAACGTGGATCTGCACTGTTTACCCTACATGGAATCAGCTTAACCTTTGGCCCGAAAATTGCATTTTGTGCCCTGATTGTTTCTGCGATAGTGCAGACCACGGGTGCAGACAACCGTGTTGCTTCAGATATATTTTTTTTCTAGCGTTCCGTGCTGACGAGACGGCAATTGGAACTCCCTAAAGTTTCGTCAGGCGGAATGATAACTGGCCAGAGTCCTTCAGTGATTTACTATTGCTCTATTTCACGCTCTCGGTCGTTCGCAAATCGCCGCGTGGTTGGAACGGCTGTTTGTCAAACGTGGATCTGCACCGTTTACCCTACATCCCTACATGGAATCAGCTTAACCTTTGGCCCGAAAATTGCCCTGATTGTTTCTGCGATAGTGCAGACAACCGTGTTGCTTCAGATATATTTTTTTTCTAGCGTTCCGTGCTGACGAGACGGCAATTGGAACTCCCTAAAGTTTCGTCAGGCGGAATGATAACTGGCCAGAGTCCTTCAGTGATTTACTATTGCTCACATGCGTTGCCTCCATCAGGCAGGATGACCTTTATTTGAGCTATTCAGTAAAGCTTGGGTGTTGGGCTAGTTGGTATGAAGACATGAGGAAAAGCAGAGCGCTGAAGTTTAAAAGACGACCACAGAATAAAGGAGCAAACGAATCACAAAAAGCGTTTCGTTTGTCCCTTTATTCTGTGGTCGTCTTGTAAACTTCAGCGCTCTACGTTTCCTCATGTCTTCATTGTGGCCTTTGGTGTGTGCTTCCGTTGCTAAATGTGTTGTCCGGTGCTTAATCAAATTTCGCCCCCGTTTTCTTTGGCTACAGCCACGGTAGCCATTGTTTTCACCTGTCGTGCAGTTCACATGGTGAGAGCAGAATTGCTTAAAAATGCTCACTTCTGGAAGCATATTTGGGAAACTGGTCATTATAATGCAATAGTCACCACATCAAAGGCTATGTGACAAACTTGCTAACACCCACGCTTTGCAATCGGTCTGCTGTACGCTGAATTTGCGCTCGAGACACTCTTTTAAGAGTGAAGTGTACATGCATGTGTTGCTGCAGGCCAGCTAACAGTGCTGAACTGGCTGTAAAAGTTGGTCTGCCAGAAAAACCACAATTTTTCAAAGCCTTTTCTTTTATTCATCGAACTGGCTTTTTCTCTTTCGCTTTTTGGAAACATATCAGGGCACGTCACAAAGCGCCCAGAGCAAGCCAAGCCCGACTATTCAGTTGTTACCGCCTTCTTAAAAACTTTTCTGATTGCCCTTCACTTTTCAAAGTTACGTTCTGTCATTCTGTTACATTCTACCTAATGCTACCTTGGTGTGGCGGCGTACAGCAAAATAGGCCACCCAGCCCCATCTCTTTGCTGGCAGGGCATTATGACATCGGCAAAGCTTCCCTAGGAACGCCCGCAGTGGCACCACCTAGGAAAAGCTGCTACGCGAACATGCCTGCGCCATTGATCAAAGCATTTCACAGCCGTCTTGTTTCCTGCTGATTGTGCTCATAATCCCCTGCTGTCACTAGCTGCTTTATCTGTATGCGCTAAGTCACTAGCTAGGTACAGTACTACAGTCTCTAGTGCACCCACATGCATGCATTTTTGTGGCTGTGCTTGTAGGCAAGGCAAAACATTCTGATGAAATCGACACTGCAACAAAGTGTGGGATGAGGCATCATATTTTATGTTTGCTAGATGAGGTTTTTGTCTTTTAAGAAGCACAAGACCAGGAGAAGTTCTTGCACACATTCATATCCCTGCATCAGTGTTTGCTTCAGAAGAACGCTTCGACTAGTTCCACCAGTCATGTCTTGACATCCGCAATTAGTAATGTCACAAGTTGTCGTGCAGAACAATATATGGGGCAGCCGTGCCTGTTTTCACGCCACTTTGGGAATTTTCATGCACTAATAAAGTACTGCTGCTGCAAGTGGCATATTATTTGTATTCACAACACTGTAATTACTGATGCTGGCCAACTTGCTTTTGCACTTTAGTGTCTCTTTAGGCGTCTGTATTGTACCGTAAATCCATTAGGTCCCTCCTGGGCAGATGTGCTGAACTATGCTCCTGTGCTATGTCGCTTTTGCATCCCAATAAATTTACTTCCTCTTTCTCTCTTTTTAAGCATAGCAGCAACATTTGAGGTGCAAAAAGTGTCGAAACATGAAAAAGTTCAGTGTAGTTCTTCGTGCTTGAAATGAGTGAGCTACATTCTGCGCATATTACACCTTGTGGCATTTCTGCTGCCCACAGGCCTGAAAGAAGGACACGACAAGTGCTTGACTTGCAACAAAGTTTATTTGTTTGCACCACAAAGATATGCAAGTACAAAACATCAAAAGCAAGAATCACAAGCAGGAGCCTGCGTCCTAGCCTTAAAAAGGTGGCATTATGCGAACCATAAAAACACAACTTCAGTCATATGCATACTCCTATCACTCAGTACATTCACATTAACAACTTCAGCAATTGTAGCAGCACCCACACAAACAAAGCACAGCAACATCTCTCACTAAGTGCATTGGCAAAAAAATTCACCTACACAGTCTGTACAGATGATTAACAAGCAAAGCTGTGACATACAGGTGCTGTTTTATGTGTGATGCGTGGCCTACCCATTGAGCTGTGCTTCACAGAGTAGCTTGCTGCATGTGCACTCTGCTGCGAGAGCGACGCCTTAATGTTCCCTTTGATGTGGCATTCCCAAGTAGCACTGTCGGTAGGTGTGAGAGTGTAGCTGCGTCATCTATAAACCTATAAGCCAATCTCTGTCTTTGTCGAGAGTTCGACGGAATGCCATCTGGTCAGGTAAAGGCATTTGTATAAATGTTGCAACAAAATTGACGTTTCGGGATCCGTATGGATCCCTTGTTCATAATGGATTGATGGCTTAGCAGCAGGCTCCTAAGTAGCGTTGAGCGCATGACGTAATGTACGGGAGTACACATGGTTTAGAGTGCCAGATGATCTGTTGATTGCGTTGCTTGTTGTCTGAATTATTAGCGATTCAAGATTGAGCCTCGTTGCGAAATTCTTTCCCGGCTACCACTACATAATTCAGTCACAAATCTCCCATCAAAGAGCGAGCAGCCAAAAAATTGGCACTGCATGCATAACAAATTGGAAGAACTTCCGAGAAACCACCCCCGCTGATCGGATAACAGTCTCGAGGAATGGACTACCAAGCTCATTCAAGAGGCAAGAAAACACGCCAAGGAACTTTCTCTTACGCAGGATAACCCAGCCATCGATGCCCATTTCCTCCACCTCTGGGACGCCCGTAGAGGGCTAATCAGGCGGTGGAAAAAGAACAAGACGAACCGCAAGCTGAAGATCCGCATTGCGGAAATTACGGCAGAAGCTGAAGGGTACGCCCGTGAGCTGAGCCAGCACAACTGGACGCAGTTCTGCAATAAGCTGCAAGGAACGCTGGGAACCTGCCGCACATGGTACCTGCTCCGTTCCCTAATGGGCCCCGGTGAATATAAGGCGGTCGCAGCAGACCAGCTTCGCCGATTAATCCACAATTACCCGGGCACAGAAGAAGACTTGTTGGACGAACTTATTAAGCAAGCCTTGGCGCCCCCACCTCACGTCCAACCCACCCAGGCACCTGACTACACAGGCGATCCGAATCCCAAAATGGATGAGCCGTTCTCCATTGCTGAAATCGAGGCGGCAGCTTACAACCTCACCCGAAACACCACTCCGGGTCGAGACAAAATCCCTAACAAATTATTGCGAAACCTCGACCATGCCGTCCTAGAAAATCTTCTAGTCTACATCAATGAGTGCTGGCTGGCGGGTTCCTTGCCCCCACAGTGGAAACACGCAGACGTCACTTTCATCCCCAAGCCCGGCAAACCCTTGAACTCCAAGAATCTGAGGCCTATTTCTCTGACCTCATGTGTCGGCAAATTGTTTGAACACCAGGGCCCGTTTGCCCGAACGCGATAAGTTTGGGAATAAGTTCCCAACTACGACTTCAGCGCTGTCTAGGTAATAAGTCGTTTGCCCGAAACTGATACAAACGCTCGATTAAGGTAGCGTTTCTGTGAGGTTTTCTGGTAAACGGCTTATTTTACGGGGCCGACTTCGACTTATTGGCGTCTTATTTGTAAGCGGGAACTTAATCGGGTACTTATGCGTACGGGCAAACGGACCCTGGTTTACAACCGGCTCTCGCCCCACGTTGAAGACAACGGCTACTTCCCTGACACGATGTACGGCTTCCGCCCACATCTGTCAACCCAAGACATACTACTTCAGCTTAAGGAGGAAGTGCTGGACGACTTTAATAGCCACAGCAAGCGGTCCATCTTGGCCCTTGACATTAAGGGGGCATTCGACAACGTTTCTCACCAAGCCATCCTTCAAGGCCTCGCATCTACAAACTGTGGCGAGCGCACATTCCAATACTTTGTCTCCTTTCTAAACCAGCACACAGCAACAGTGGGCATCGGGCACCGTCGATTCGACGCATTTAAAACCCTGCCAAAGGGCACTCCGCAGGGGTTGGTAGTATCCCAAATACTATTCAACCTCATAATGAAAGACTTGCCACCCCTACTAAAAGCCATCCCGAATCTTCGCCACGCAATATACGCGGACGACCTAACGCTCTGGGTCCCCACTGGATCTCCGGGCGACCAGCAAGATGCACTTCAAGCAGCCATTCAGGTCACCCAACAATACCTGAAAGCCCGAGGACTCGATTGTGCCCCCGAAAAATCTGCCCTTCTAACCCTGTGCAAAAGGACATATAAGAAGCGTCCAGATCCCATACCAGATCCAGAACTTACCATTAATGAGCAATGCGTCCCCAATGTCCCACTCCTACGCATATTAGGCCTCACCATACCAAAAGATGGCTCAGGCGCTCAGACTATCCTTCCCTTGCAACGGACTCTTGACCAGCTCATTCACCTCATCCGCAGGATCTCCCATCAGCGACTTGGGCTACAAGAAGCTGACACCCTGCGCATCATTCACGCCCTCCTTATTAGCCAGGTTACGCCACCGTATTTGGCCCTGAAACCCGCAGAGAAAGAAAAGCTAAACATCGCCATATGCCAGTCCTACGAGGCCGCCCTTGGACTGCCTCCAAAAATAGCAACAAGAAAACTTCTACAGCTCGGCATCCATAATACATGGGAGGAACTGGAAGAAGCTCATCGCATCTCCCAATTCACGCGACTTAAGCTCACGCCAACCGGCAGGGCTACACTTACCCGGCTCGGCTACAGGCCTCCCCCAAAATGCGAACAGAGGCAACGCATCCCTCTAACCATGCGACAGTACATCACAATCGCACCCATTCCCAGAAATATGCACCCCATCTATAACAAGGCACGCCGAGAAGCCCGGATACGAGCCCTTAGAAAACGCTTTCCCAACTCTCCCTGTACTCGTTACACGGATGCCTCTCCATACCACAACAACCGGAACATGCCGTGAGTGTCACCGGAGCCAACAGTGCAGAACTGACGGCCGCTACAGTACACACGACATCTATTGAGGCAGCAGAAAGACTTGCCATCGCTCTAGCCGCCACCACTGGAAACGACTACTTCACTATAATCCGCCTGCCGCAACTTCCTGCTAGGTCGAATAACACCCGCGGCCTTAAAAATTCTGCAAAGTGTGCACCAGCTCCCGGAAATGCACATCATCTGGACCCCCGGACATGAGTCCTTCGAGGGGAACGAGGCAGCACACGCCGCTGCCCGCGTTCATACACACCGGGCCGTTTCTCAAGAAGGCGAAGTCACGCAGCTCCTTCGCTCTCCCAAGCCCGCTACTCTGAATTCATACGCGGACATCCTCGCCCATTACCGCCACGAACGATGACGCTTCCCGCCACCACATCCCCATTTATCCAGAGCACAGGCGACTGCCTTTCCTCCATGCCATGTACCCCACCCTCTACTACTCAACGTGTAATTTCTGTCACCAACCAGGCAACCTGTACCACATGGTATGGGAGTGTCAGAAAACCCCATCTCTTACCCCAAATCCTCACCCAACGTACGAGCAGTGGGCGGACCAGCTGGCCAGCTCCGACCTCTCAGTCCAGCGTATCCTGGTGGAGAGGGATAGGGCAGCCAGCGCGGACCAGGGCTTCCCGGACTACAGGAGGCCCCCCACCTGGCGGGCACCTGAAGCTCGTCTTAATAAAGTTTATCCACTCCACTCCGTGGCTATGATGCGCGCGTGGTCCCACTCTATCTTGTGGCCCATCTTCTCGGCATGCTCTGCAAGTGCATTCGTCACGGTGTGGCCCTTGGTGACGTCATTTTTGTGCTGTTTAAGACGCCGGCAGAAATTTCCGCTTTCACCAATGTATACCGATTCGCAGTCGGCGCATGGGATTTTGTAGACCACACCAGGGAAACGTTGCCGAGGGAGGATCCTTTATGTTAAGCAAGTCACCCTTGAGCTTGCTTGCTTGCACATGCGCGATCTGCACCCCACGTTTTCTGAAGACACGAGCAAGGGCTCCACTTCCAGGCAGTTCCTCCACAAGGACATGACATTAGTGTATCGCACGCCGTTCGATGTCACTGAGCTCTGCACCTTGCTACGGTTTTGCCTGTCTAACACTTGCTTCTCGCACAAAAGCGAATTCTACAGGCAAGTTTTCGGTACCGCTATGGGAGCATCTATTTCAGTCACGACTGCAAATATTACAATGGAAGCAATTTAAAACAAGGCATTGGAATTATTTTAGCCGATACCCAAGGTGTTCCCGAGATACTTCGATGACTGCTTCTGCGGTAAGGTGTACATCAGACAAACCAGCCGATGCGTAAATGACCGCCTCAGGGAACATGATCTTTCCATGAAGAATGGCACCGGGTCGCATTTGCCTCATTACTGCCGCGAGTGTGGCAAAGGATGCCTTCCGAGACTGACAGAGACAATCATTATCGGAAAGAGTCGTGACACCGTGGCGCAAGAACTGCGCGAAGCGTATTTTATCCAAAAAAAAAAAAAAAACAGCGCAGGCTGTATCAGTGAAGCATCGCTATCCCTGTTTTCGAAGGAGTACCGGATCCTAGACAACATGCGATAAAAAGGTGTGATTGTTGTCTTCAGCTGTGGCTATTTTGTTTTTGTAGTATCTTTTTCAGATCTATTATCCTTTGTGTATGTTTGTGCGTTTGTAGACAAGCTACTTATATCGCTGTCTTTCCTTGGAATAAATCAGTTGTTAGTAGCGCATCTGTCTCATCGTTCTTCGTTTTTTCTGTCCTCGTTTGTAGCGCTCGATTTTCCTTAAGCAATGAACCAACTAGCCCAACAGCATATTTTACTAAAAAAGCGGACCCTGATTTACAACGCTACTTGCCCGTACGATTTCGAAAAGGAGCTTTTGTTATAGCCGACGCTTCTATCACGTCTCTCTCTTTGAAGGGAACAAACCGCACGCGGGCTGCGATCGATCACTATTTTTACCATACGTTATGTGCAAACAGCTTCGTGAATATCAACCCAGTGTTTTTTGCCTTGCTGCCCATCGGGAAACGAATTATAAAACGGATCTAAAACGATAAGCCAGCTTCCACAGCTAAATGATGCACTAAAGCACGAAAACATTTCCTATCTGCCACTGTTTTCTACTTTAACCAGAGACAGGTGCTGCTGAAAACATTTTACTTTCAAATAAACTAAATCTAACACTCAAAGTAAATACTTCACTTGGGAATTGAACTTTTAAAAATCTAGTCTATTATTTAGGAGAGGAGAAGTTTCGTTAGTTTTCGCACTTGACGAAGACGACGGCCGATATTTGTGCTGATGTATTTGTTACTTAGAGAAAGGCTGATTTTGGCTCACTTAGCGAGTGAGGCAAATGTGCTCATTTCGCGCTATTTTTATCTTTGAGTAAAAATTTTATTTTTAAGTAAAAAGAGGTTTGCTAACACCAAGACATTCGCAAGCGCGTGAATAGTTTGTAGGCTTCTCATCTTTCTTTTTTTTTTTTTACACTGAAAAAAAAATGGCGGATACGCCTGCCTATGCGGTTAGTTTAAACATGTGATGGCGACGGCGGTACAGCGCGCTGGTGTAGCAGAGAAACCCCGGGCGAGCACATCCCTGCACCTGGCGGAGCGCCCTGCAAGTCGCCGGAGAAATGCGAGCTTCAAGGGACAGGTTCCCCAACCTCCGTCACAGGCTGCTCGGAACTTGTTTCGGCAACTCTCCGCCAGGTGCAAACGTCGTCTGCATGGAGCTACTTTGAACGATGGTACCTAGTGTGCAGTGTGCTTGCGAAGCTCAGGATTTCGCCAAGGTGATTTTAAGAGCTTAGACTGCTTATTTGGACAAAGAAATATTTGAGTGCAGTTGGCCTTTAATGCCGAGACATGTGCATTTAAAAATATTGGATTTGATTTCCTGTGAGTTTTCACTATTCATTTACGACTTGTAGTGCCATTCACACACCTCCGGAGAAAACATAACCCTAAATGAAGAGGCCCACACAAGGGGCACCCTATTAGGTGCCTTCTGTCCCTTCTGTAGTCCGAGAGCTTTGGCGTGCGGCACCCCATCTCTGACGCTGAGGTTCAGGGCGTGAGGACCGCTTGACCTTCTTGCTAGCCGAGCTCTTGGCCAGCAGGCACTCTACCTGGTCCCCGGTTGACCCCAGGGCGACGCCTGGCAATGCTTGTGGGCTGGACCTTGACGGTACAGCCGCACCTCCAGGTGCTGGTGAAGCCTGCCTTCATGAGCAGGCTCCTTCCTGGGGCTCCTTTCTGATTTGTGCATCTGCCGCAGCAGCTGCTGAAGGGCAGTGGCATAATATGGGTTGCCAGCAGCTAGGGAAGGCTGGCGCCACCACTCCTCGTAGATCTTCTGCAGCTCCGCAGTGTCCTACGAAAAATTTGTTCAGGATATACCACAGATTTACTCAAAATTTGTTGCATCTCCTATCTTTACTATTGTCTTCTTTGCACTGCTGGAGTAATAAGGGTGTTCCGTAGGTATTCAACTATGGGCCTACCGGGAAACCCATTAGGGCAGAAAAATGTTCACAGAACTCACCTTCCCCTGCCAAGCTTAGATAACCAGTTTGGACCAGAGAATACTACGCAGGTATTTACAGATTAGTTTCACAAACATTAATGCATTCATTGAACTAAAATAAAACACAAGAAAAAGCTTTGTTTAGTGCCATGTTCAGTTACATAATAATGACTGATTGATTGATTGACTGCGAGGTTTAAAGTACCGAAACTACACCTTGCTTATGAGGCGCACTGTAGTGGAGACAGCTGGGGTTTAATTTTGGTTACCTAGGAACAGCTAGGAAGAGTTAACGTGCGCCGAAATCTCGACACACAGACGCTTTCGCTTTTCACTTCTATCAGGAAAATTGCTACCGCAGCTGGTATCGAACCCATGTCCTTGGGCTCAGCAGCACAACACCATAGCCACTTTAGTCTCACAGAACCCAAGCAACGCCTCTTCAAAATCCCAGGGTTCCTCAAAGCCTTACTTGAGAGCCCCTGCCCTAGCGCTTTCGCAAGGCACCTTTTTATTCACAGGGCCTTAGTGGCATACAAGGACTATTCAGCGAAACACACAGAAAAAACATTAAGACCAGAATGTAAAATTTTACATCTCAAAAACTTGCACTGTGCAACTGACTATGTATCTAATGGTATGAGATTGGATCCTGGCAGAGTCTGTTTAACACTTCTTTTTTTAAGCTGGGCTGAAGACTGTCCCACCTGGTGGGGGCCCCTAACACCAGCACAGTGCTGTTTAATGAAAGTTTATTCCTCCTCCTCTTAGCACCCTCCCTATGTCAGAAAGGGCCTCGGAAGACATACGACAGCCTGCATACAAAATTTCACACTAGCTGTGACGTATGAATACTACTTCATTCTTGCTCCCCTTTACATGCATTGGAAAAACTTGTTCGTCTTGCTTCTGCTATGATGCTACGCAGTCATGTTGGATTGCCTTAATTTTTGGAGTGTCTTTTTTGGCATCCTGCAGCCTTCTTCTACTTAGCTCCTGCAATTGTACCTTCGTAAAAATAAATTTTACTACAACAGACCCCTGAAAAAATGCATGCACGTGGTTATAAAATAGGTAGCTCTTTCCAAAAGTGGAGTGTGTTGCTGAGAAACAGATCTTGTTCAGGTGTCTAGTTGCTACCTAGGTGTCCAGTAACTGGAGTAAGGGTCACAATTATTAGGCTTTGCTAAAATAAATGCACGAGCACAAGCCACACCTCAACACCTCACGTTGGTGACTGCTTCCAGTTGAGCCCTGGGCCTCCAGCTGTGGCTCGGTATCCATAGGCAGCTGCTGCTGTTCAGGCTCTGGTGCCACCGGTTGGCCTTGCTCTGTGGGTGTGCTGGTGCTGGCTTCTTGGGAGTTGTCCTGTGTTTGCTTTCCCAGTCAAGCTTCCTGAATGCCCCCTCCAGAGATGCTGTGAACAGTTAGGAATAGTGAAAACTGACTGTGAATCAGATCGAATATTCTCAAATACGAATAGTAGAAACCAACCGCGAATTACATATATTCGAATGTGAATGGCAAAAGATTACTGCAAATGAATTATTGTCAAATGTGAATAGTGAAAATTCAAAATTGCGCATTGCTCCCACGCCAGGCTGCTGTTAGCTGTGCCACGTATAAAGATGTATTACGAGCTGCACTGTTGTGGCGAATACCACACGCCCATTTATTCCTTGTAAGTGGAACAAAAATAGTAGAGCGAAGGTATGTACTGAGACAGATGAACGTCTGGGCCTAATGGCCACAATTTAAACGTAGTTTTACAAGCACAGGCTTTCACAGTCAGGCTGTGCCGTCTTCATTAGGACAGGTGCATCAGACAAGTCTAGTTAAGTGCGCCGTGGCTGTGCATGTGCTCATCGCTGCCTTTCTCCCGAACTAGAAAATTCAACACTGCAGAACAGAGTTTTTGCGATGCCTTTCCGTCTACACTGCATAATAGCTTGCTTGCAGCTGAAAATTAAACTGAGAGAGATACTATGTTTGCATAAAAGTTGGCACAGGTCACATAAAAGTAGCAATATATGGAATGTGCTGGGGTACATAGCCACTTACAATGTTCCACGTGATTTGGTGCTCTTCTGTCCAGCTTGGTGAGGGGGATCACTCCTTCGTCGGTATACTGCCCTCTCCGCCACCCGCAGAACCAGTGGTAGACGGTGCTGGCTGGGCGATTTACAGCGCTGCTAGCGAGCAAGCCCTCACCGTCCTCCTGCCTTACCAGCTTCGTTTTATGAGGAGCTAGTGCGGCTGCTGGGGTCGTATCATCTTGAAAGTAGTGGAAGAATGCGGCACTGGTGTCCGATGTGGGTTTTAGAAGGCGAAGCCCATCGGCGCAGTCGAGCCCGTGGTTGAGCACCTCATGCATCTTGATGACAGCAGTCAGCGAGACTGGGCAGTTGAGGAATGGGTCGTTCTGCTGAGTTGCTTTTGTGACTTTCTTAATTTTGACATCTACAAATGCGTAGCAGTAGTAGAATGCTTTCCGGCAGTTTCGTTCAAGCTTCTGTGCTGACACCTTCACTCCTTGTGGAACACAAGCCTGTAAAAAGAGAATATCACAAATTATCTCAATTCTCAAAATATTATTTAAAGCTTGATATACAATGACTAACTTGCAATATATTTTTTTACTTAAATTACAATTTTATGAAACAGAAACCTGTTAAACGGTAATATTACGAATTATTTTAGTCATGAGAATATTATTGAGAACCAGATATGCGATCTGTAACCTGCAAATGTTTTTTTTAACTTCAATTACCCACTTCATCTGACAAGTTTCACAATCAGACAACTAAGAAATGCTGAAGTTTCAAGGTGATGCGCATACTGTATTAAAGATGTGCCTCCAAGTCATGTTCTGATCTACTTCGCGGAATAAGAAATTGTACAGGTTTAGCACTCGCCTTTCACTTAATTTTCCCATGTATGAAAAATGGCGTTTCAGGAAAATTTGTGTTGGTACCAAGCAAAAAAAAAAAAAAAACTTACTCAATCGCTCACGAAATCGAAGCGGAACAGTTGCATGTTATGCTCTTGCATATAACACAACTATCTCCAAAATAGGACAGTTATATGCTTCCTACATTTCGGTTACGTTTAAATCTACTGAACACGTAATAACACGACACCTTTAAAGCCTCTTTTAAAGCATTTTCAGTTGGTCTTTTTTTCTCCTCAGCAAGGGATGCCCCTTTATAGACCGAAGGGGGCAGGAGATAATTGGCTAAAAATCATTCATCTGTGAAAATGTTAAAAGCATGACACACATGCTTCACTCTTTTTGCTCGGACCATACTATGAAGCGTTATATTTGTTTGTGAATTAGAATTACATCACACATTATTCTGATATTGTGTAATCATACGTAAGGAAAAATAAATTAATTTGAACATGAAGTGAAATGCGGATTGTTTTTGCACGGGTGCTACAAATCGTGGTCAAAAAATCCCAGCCCAACTCAATGTAATGTAATTTAAGCTATATGTTCTTTCACCTCGGCCAAGAGAACATACAACGACGAAGTTCAGCTGTTCTTCCCTTTGAAATTGAGCGTGAAAGACGGCGGCATCGATGATTGACCCGTGGTGTTGTTCAGCGTGACGGAAGCAAGTGTGATCAGTAGTAACCAGATTTTTAAGCCACCGCTACTGTAATAAATGCGTAGCAAAAAAAAAAAAAAAACTCGCTGGTGTAGCTTCGTAACTGCAACTGATCAGTCTGTCTTGATTTTACCAGGTCGGGTAGGGGGTTGATTTGGCAACGCCTCCGAGGACCTTGCCACAATAAATAAAGACACTGCCGAAGAGCAGCATCTATCGTACCTCGTTGGGTTGGGGGCTCCCAGTCGACGATCCACGACGCACGGTTGCCTCGCCGTAGTAGTCAGCCATGCGTACGCATCCTCGCACGAAGCACGTCCACGTTATCGACGCTGGCTTTGCAGTCGCGCCCGCGCATGTCACAACGGCTGAAGAAATTAACTGCTACTTCGTCGTCGAACTAGAAAAAAACCGTAAAATTGCAGCAAACTCTACGCCACTGATGCTGCTGGTGCCGTGAACGAGCCCTAAACAAGATCAGAGGAGTGCGGAGTACGTTTACTGCTTTGTTCGCACGCCGGCAGAACCAGCCTAAACATCAAATAGCAGGGAAGGAGTGCGGAGTACGTTTGGTGCTTTGTTCGAACTTCGCACACCGCAACGTTTTTATGGCGCAAGGTTTATTTTGCATTCAACAGGTGGCGCACCGCAAACGCGCAATTTTTAAATTGTAAGCCGCGGCATTCGCGCTCACGTCTCCGGCTACGGATGAGATTTCTTTTTCTTGGAATGCATTTTTAGCATTTCTGCGCGTACTGTAGCACGATATCACGTTACTGTGATCGCCTACAGCATCAGCAACCATGCTTAAAATAAGACATATTCCCGCTGCATTTTTTATTCAGTGACAAAAAAGTAAATTCCCAACAAGAAAAGTGGGGGGAGGGTTCATAATGAGAGTAAATACAGTAGCTCTCATTTTAAGCACAAAAAACTACACTGAACTTTTTCATGTTTCGACACTTTTTGCACCTCAAAAATTGCTGCTATGCTTAAAAAAAGAATGGGGAAGTAAATCTACTGGGATGCACAAGCGACATAGCACAGGAGCATAGTTCAGTACATCTGCCCAGGAGGGACCTAATGGTTTTACGGTACACTATAGACGCCTAAGAGACACTAAAGTGCAAAAGCAAGTTGGCCAGCATCGGTAATTGCAGTGTTGTGAATACAAATAATATGCGACTTGCAGCAGCAGTACTTTATTAGTGCATGGAAATTCGCAAAGCGTCGTGAAAACAGGCACGGCTGCCCTGTACATTGTTCTGCAGACAACTTGTGGCATCACTGATTGCGAATGGCAAGACAAGACTGGTGGAACTAGTCGAAGTGTTCTTCTGAAGCAAACACTGATGCAGGGTTATGCAAGTTTAAAATGAGTGTGTGCAAGAACTTTTCCTGGTTAGCATTTTAAAAGACACAAACATCAGCCAGTAAACATAAAATATGATGCCTCATCCCAGGCTTTCTTGCAATGTCGATTTCGTGGGAATGTTTTGCCTCGCCTAGAAACACAGCCACAAAAATACATGCATGTGGGTGCACTAGAGACTGTAGTACTGTACCTAGCTAGTGACATACAGATAAAGCAGCCAGTGGAAACAGGAAAATTAGCACAATCAACACGAAGCAGGACGGCTTTCAAATGCTTTGATCAATGGTGCATGCATATTCAGCAGCTTTTCCTAGGTGAGTAGTGCCTGCAGGCATTTCTGGGGAAACATATGGTCAAGTAGCGCGGTATAGACGGGACAAAAGTAGAGACCACACAGGACTAGCGCTAGACATCAACTGAAATTTCTACTACACACATCAAAAGATATACAGGAAGGGCGCATGCGTGAACATGCTCAAAGCACAAAGAAAAAAGACAAGGTCAAGTGGTGCATTTTGTTACGCACGTGGCAAGTTCGCATCCAGATAATCTATTTCTTTTTTTGATGAACTAATAGATGCCGTGCTTACACACTTTTCACCGGCTTTCATGATGCACCACACTTCAAACAATTCACGGCTGGCTTGGTCCTTAAAACAGCACAATGTTACTGTCTTCTCGTAAATTGGAACACAGTGTGGAACGCACCGGCAGCGACGGCAATGGTCGGCTAAATGGCCCCCCGCAGCGAGCGCTTGAACAGCTGTACGGTGCTCCCAGAGCCTGTCATTTATGCACCTACCAGTCTGCCCAATGTAGTATTTTCCACCAGATAGAGGCACTTCGTATACAACACCTTGTTTGCAACCAACAAACAGCGTGGCATGCCTCTTCTTCGGTTACCCTCCTTCTCGCCATTCACAGCAGAGCACATTCGTGTTAGTTTTTCTGGGGCGGAGAACACAACGTCGGCACCACATTTCCCCGCCACCTTTTTAAGGCGGTTGGAGAAATTGTGCACGTAAGGGACGACCACAGGCCTCCTTTCTTTGCGAGGTTCATCTCGCCCTTGACGCCGTGCCCCTGACTTGACGTCACGCAATAGGCTTTCAACCACTGCTGCTATTACTTCCCGAGGGAAGCCGGCATCTTTCAAACGTGCAACTTGGTGCTGAACACTATCGGCGACTTGGTGCTGACAAGACTTCTCGAGGGCACCGCGAAGACAGCTAACACCAATACCCCTTTTCACTATCTTCGAATGCGCTGAACGATAATCCAAAATTGCCTTTTTTGACCGTGGCTGATATGCCCAACACACGCATGTTCCACAGAAATTAAAACACACATCGAGGAACTGCAAGTACCCATCATTTGGTAATTCATGAGTGAATTCCAAGCCGTCAGAGCACTCCAGAAATGTTTTCTTAGCTGTCTTGACTAAAAGGTTTACTTCTTCTGGCTTCACCGACCTAGTAACAATCATGTAATCATCGACATATCTAAATATCTTTGCTGTCTTAGCCGTGTCAATATATGCCTCAATGCTGCAGCGCCAGACAAACGTCTTCAAATTTTCCTTCTTCCCACACACCATATCCAACTGGAATAATCTGCCTGTATCTGTTGTCTGCAGCATTGATGGGATTGAACATATAGAAAATTGAGACAGTATGTTTTTACAAGTTACTGTATTTTACCCTGTGTTGTCGGTTTGTTTATATTTGAGTGATTCCTGCTTGGGTCCTGTGTGGGGCCTGCAGTATGTCATAAATAAATAAATAAATAAATAAGCTGGTCCGCAGGAACACATGCAATGTACACTTGACTTTTAAGCCAAATACAGCCACCATAGCACATTGTTTTCACCTGTTTTGCAATTCACACAGTGAGAGCAGAACTGCTTAAATATGCTCCTTCTGGAAGCGTCTTTTGGGAAACTGGTCATTAGGAATGCAGTAGTCATCACTTCAAAGGCTCTGTGACAAGCTTAATAACACCCACGCTTTGCAACTGGTCAGCTGTACACTGAATTTGCACACCAGACACTTTCCTAAGCGGTCGCCAGCGACAAAGAAAAAGGGGGGTGGGGGGTCAGAAGAGATCTGAACCCTGGAACAACACATTTAGCAACGGAAGCGCACACCAAAGGGTCATCCTGTCTGACTGAGGAAATCGTCCGAGCAGTAGTAAATCATTGAAGGACTCAGGCCAGTTATCATTGCGCCTGCCGAAACTTTAGCGAGTTACAACTGCCGTTTCGTCAGCACGGAACGCTAGTGAAGGAAAAAAAAAAAAAAAGAACGAAAGCAACATGGTCGTTTGCGCTATCACAGAAAAACATCGGGTCACAAAATGCAATTTCCGGGCCAAAGGTTGAGCCGATCACATGTAGGTTGAACGGTAGATCTACGTTTGAGGAACAGCCGCTCCAACTATGTGGCGACTGGCGAACGGTTGAGGCACTTCGAAATCTACAGCGCCGGCCAACACCCGAGAACGCGAAATCACGCACAGAGGCACGGTTGAAGCACTTCACGTAAGAGCATGAGGAGAGGATACAGTAGAGCGCACACTGCGTATCCAAACAGTTGCCGCTTCACGTAAGAAAACGCGAAATATCCAACACAGGCACGGTTGAAGCACTCTTCGCTAGGATACGAAGGATTAAGCGTTAAATCCAAAGCGCGGCCGTCGCAGAGAGCGAAATAAAACACGCCGATTGATACACTTGTCGCTTCACGAAAGTGCCCGAGCAGAGGCTAGCGCAGAGCGCACACTTCTCCGGCGATATTCAACGCCGGCAGGGCGGTCCCAGAGCGCGGGGAGTGTGCACAACGGCGGAAAAGCCAAGCACCCTTCGCCTTTCCCACTCGCACTCCTCCTTTTCTCCCTTTCGCGTCTGAGCGTCCGGGCAATTTATTTCACGCGGCCGGGTACCGTCCGCACCGGGACCGGATCTCCGCTCTTCTATAACTCTCTATTAAAGAGTAACAGCACAGCGGAGAACCGGGCCCCGGTACTGCACTCGGTACGCGGCGGACGCTTCTGCGCATGCGCTGAACCGGTACTGTCCCATCTGCGCACGCGCGGTTGTGCTGGTCGACTGCTACCGTGTACCGTGCAGGGAATAGTTCTCCGCTCTGCTATAACAATATCTTGCAGCTCACTCACGACCGTCGCCATTTTATTCCTCCCTTCACGTGTTGCCTTTTTTCTCTAAATTCGTTTTTCGATTTTGTTCTGGAGTTGGTAAGAAAAAAAAAAAAAAAAAGCCGAAGACGACGAGCTTTATTAAACCCGAAATGATCCGGACGTCGTTATCTTAAGGTCGTTAGAGGAAACGGAGGAGGGAGCAGGGTTTCTTTTTTCCCGCCCGACCACGCCAGGAGTCAAAGCTTTACGGTGGGGCGCGGAAGCGTTGCGAGGAGGGTTGACACAGAGACAAAACAAGAAAAGAAAAAAAGAAACAGGGAGAATGTGATTTGAGTTATAGAAAAGGAAGAGAATAGTTCTTTTGAACGGCACTTTACGACACGCTGTGCGAGCCCATCTTCGGTGAATTTTATCGTTTCTACAGAAGAGAAGATAGAGCGACCGACCTTCGTACACTTGGTTTTTATGAGTGCGTCGTCTGTTTGTCTTTGCTGAGATCTGATCACCAGCTTGGCTTGCGCTATTTTTTCGGCAGCTTTATTATTCGCGTATAACACACTCGAGGGTAAAATGTTGAACATGTGCGGTCTCCTCGTTGTTTTCATTTCATTTCATTTCATTCCATTTATTTGCTCCTTGAAGGCCCGAAGTAATGGTTACAAGGGGGGAGGGTTGCTTGTGCCATGGTATAAGAATACATACAGGAAAAACAACGACAACAACAACAAGAAGAACACAATAGAAATCTACATCAGTTAGGAATTGCGAAACTATGGTGAACTGGCCAGAATAAAAGGGGAAAAAAGAAATGCACAATGGAATTTACACAATCGATTCCGCAGGAGTATCACGTGAAGGCTGAAAGGTTCGTCGTTTCAAGTTTCTTGCGAAAGATTTTGTGGTTAGGGCACGAAGCTATGTCATTGGGTAGGGAATTCCAAATTGCTATTGCGTGTGGAAAGAAAGAACTACTCATTAATAATGTAAGGCACTTGATTCTAGAGATTGGGTGACTGTGGTTAAGACGGGCAGAAGCTCTTGGTGGGGGCGTTAATAAAGCATGTCGTGATTGTGACGGGTAGTAAAAGGTGTGTAGAAGGAGCAAACGAGCAATAATGCGGCGTGTAGTGAGGGTGGGGAGGTTGATGGACTGTTCAAGTGTGACGTCACGCTGACTGTGTGCGAGTACTGTGATGCTATAAAACGGGTGGCACGGTTTTGTATCGATTCACATTGTGGGAAAGATATGAGTTCCAAATTGATTATGCATATTATAGCCCTGGTCGAACGAACGTTACATATGCAAGTTTTTTTTAATATCGGCGGATGCGGATTTATGGTTGCGGCGGAGGTAGCCAGGTGTGCGTGAAGCGTCTGAGCAGATGGATTTTTTTAATAAAGCGATATTGTGTCCCCGTTATCGCGATGAGAATTGAGACAAACTCACCTGTAACCGCGTCCATGGATCTTAAATATGCTTAGCGAAAAAACCAAAGACAGTATGCCAGAAAGAGACAGGGCAAGCGCTAACTTTCAACTGAACTTTAATCAACTCCGGAGCCGTAAAATGTAGAAACAGCTGAATCATGCGCAGCATGCGCCGCAGTAGGGTACCACAAGTACGCATATGTGTTAATCAACCGAAACGCTCGAGAAAAGATTTCACTGAGTTAAAAAGGACCACCGACGTATCACTGATACAATTATCGCCTTTTTGCTTGATATAAAAAGCTTCCAAGAGTTCCCGTGCTGTCGAATCTCTGCTCCTACCCAGTATCTTAATCTCCCCAGTAGTGGCTCACACTTGCAGGCATCGCAGTGCGCGGTCAAATGCGGATTTACTTTATTTTTGTTATCGTCAATTCATGTTCCCGTGCTCGGTCGTTGATACATGGGCCGGTCTGGCCAACATAGACTTTACCGCATTTAAAGGGGTCCTGAAATACCTTCCGCCGATGCGTGGATGTACATGTAACCAAATAAAGCAATGTATTAGCAATCTCCTCCTGCAAGAATTTTGTTAAAGCGATTAGTATTAGCTGAGAAATCGTAAATCAAAAACCGCGCATTATCGTCGCTCCGCGTTTCCTCCTCCTTTCGACTTACTCTCCGCTGTTGACGGCGCGCAAGCTTTGCCTCCCATGATGCTGCGCTCCGCAGCGGTGACGTACTTCCGCTATTGCGCTGCTACGTCGTCTGCTACGGGCAAGCTTTGTTGACACTATGAATCCCGCACTTCGCTCAAGGCTGGAAAACCGAACGAAAAATCTGGCCGCATGTGTGCGGCGGCCTGGCCTTGCCCTTTCGCGGTGTTCGTTGGTGCAGTTGCTATCGGCGGCACGTGACTTTTTATCGGCGGCGAACTCGCAGCCGTACGGGGAAGATCGTGCGCTCGTTCCCTTTGATGCACCGACACTGTTTATCCAAAAAGCGCCGTATCAGATGTGGCCCCGCTGGTGCCGGTTCTTATTTTGTGGCGGCGGTAATTCCTGACGGCGGCATGTGAAAAAGACATTTTAAACCGATACAGAACCCGTGCACAAAACGCCAGTTCAGCTTGGGGCGACGCGTGGTGGAGAGCGGCAACGTTGGCAAAACATGCTCTGCCGCGGCTCTGAGCTTTTTAGCGCTGGAGCGAGCGCCATTTCTTTGACAATATCAAACATCGGTTGCCCTGGCAACAAGGCACAAACCGCTCTAGAAGTCAGTTACGGTTGCGTGATCCCGGTTCAGCTTGCGGCACCACCTCGCGGCATATGGGCACTGCAGGCATACTACTCACTCTCATTTGGAAGTGCGAGATGCGTTTGGCATTACAGGAGGCGATGGTGTGTGTGTTGTAGACGCCTTTGTTTCGCGATGAAATGCGACGTTGTGCTTCTGCGGGTGGATAGTGCTTCCCATGGTTTGGATTATCTTTCTCGAGCGGCGTACGACTCAACCTCGCATGTAGTATGTGCAGTGTGCGTGGCTAAAAGCCATCTTGGCTTGCGCGCCAGAGTTAAGTGACTTGCTGTTCGTCCCCGCAAACCGCGCGCGAGGTGAGTGCCGAATTTACGACGGGCAGGAGGAGGCAACCTATCGTCTGTCAACCGCGGTTCAGACTTGCAACGCATGTTGTGACGTTGTGTTCGTTCGAAACACATCTCTGGATTGTTTTGAAGTGGAATAAAATGTATCCGTCAAACCCGGGCATTCGGCTCAGGGCGTTCTCTGCGATTGCACGAAAGAAGTGCCACGGGGCTACAACGCTTTCTTTACGGAACGTACTCAGGTAAGAGAATATCCATGTCGTGTTATGGCCGTGTTGCATTCAATACGAACGGTTAAGCGTTTGTTTACACTTGTTTCGTTTGTCGTAAAATGCCCAAGCACTCCGACACTCCGCTGGCAGATCAGCCGGCGAGCCGACGCTGAGCAGACGACTCATCTCTTTGCCGGAAGTGCGTGAAAAAGCCGCCCAATAGCAGGATGTCTAGCTCATGACGAACATCTGGGAATCGATGATGTAGACATGTGAAGATGGCGGCGTCCAAAAACACGAAGGAAAGGGTGAGAAAAAAGCGACAAACTTTGCAACGAAAGTGTGAGCTTTCCGCTGCGCGTAAAAGAGTAAAACTTGGCCCAGATGACCTTGACGACCCAATCTAACGATTGCGCTACTTCATTTAGTGTGCTCAAAATGCCTTTCAGGGCCCCTTTAAGTGGAATTTGATACACGACGCCCATAACACAGTCCACAAAGGACCTAGCATGCTTCTTGTCACATCCTTGCTTTTTGCTTGTCTTTGGTTTTTTTTTGCGCTAAACATATTTAATAATTCATGAACCAACTAGCCCTGCCAACAAGTTTTGTTATATTACGCGTTCATGGAGTTGAGGCTGAGCCAGCGATTCGAATTGCCAGAGGTTTTGTCAGAAATTCCTTGGTGTCGCCATACGTTTCGAGGTCACCAAGACTTCGGAGTGGGTGTGTCTATATGCCCAGAGTAATCGAAATGTTTTAAGCTAGTAAGGAAACTGAGCACTTGCGTCATCTTTCTAGCAATGCACCCTCGAGTTGCACTGAAAACTTGAGCTTTTGTTTGCTTATTTTTGTGGCGTGGAAAGTTTTTGGCGTGCCGTAGGAACTTTTGACAACTGTTCTACACGCGTGGTGCGGGCTGCTTCTTACTTTCAGTTACACTTCGGGCATACGTGTCGTTTGATTTTTCCGAGTGAATACGCTGCCGGAAGGAGATCATTATTTTGTTTCTAGGCAAGGTGGCCGGTGCTTTTCTTTGCTATGGTATCGTTCACTTGGCGTGGAAACTCGCGTAAGCGCGTTGCAGCTTCGTACATCCGCATTTTAAACCAGTGTGTAACAATCAGGTTATTCGGGAAGCGTAGATAAACATGGCTAAACGGGTCTGTACGCTATCCTTTGCAGCGTGCATTTATTTTCCGGAGCACCCGCGCGAGGCCAAAACTGTGTCCATGTGTGCACGCCGTCCAGCGATGGTCTTCCCGTCGTATCTCCTTTGCTTTCTTTCGTCTTCCCTCAGCACTTCCCGCATCGGCGCCGTCGCTCCCTTTCGCCGGAGACCTCATTATTCTCCGCGACTCCCCGGCTGACCCAACGAACCGAAAACGCGAAAATGATGCCCCTCGCCACCGGTCCTCTCTTTACGTTCCAACCGTGTTTCTCCATTTATTTTTCTCTAGCTGTCTCCTTTTCTCTCAGCAGACGGCGGCAACACTACTCACCAGCGCCCTTTATATACCGTCCCCGGCGACCGACACTATATAATACGTGCGCGCGCATGGGCGCCTTGGACATTTGGGTGTGCTGCAGGGCTGTACACTGAGACTGCGCTTTTTCTTTTTCCTAGCCATCGGGCTGAGGAAACTGCACATAACCGTGATTCCGTTTTGGAATGGGGCCGCCGCACATTTCGTATAGCTCCCTCGTCTACCACCCTCGTCGCACCCTGACTTCCCCCTTGTTACTTTCATCATTTATCAGGACGCCGCTCTCTCTCTCTCCCTCTCTCTCGCTCTCTCTCTCTTCCTTCCTGGCTCGCACGATATTGTTGTTCCCTCTCCTCTTCCTGCGCTCTTCGTGAAAGATGGCTAAGTGTTATATGAGCAACTCTTCCGTGAGGGAGCTAAAGGGAGACGACGGTCGTTGACCGAAGTCCCGTTCTCTCCTTTCGTCTTGCTCCTGTTCCGTGCACTTTACACTCCCTGTGATTGGTGGGGTGCAGTGCGCCGAGGCGGAGCTGTTCTCCGAGTCTCACCCGGGAACTTTCCTCTTGTACGGTGCAAGTCACCACTTCCGGCGCCTGCGTCCTTACGCGCTTCGCTCTTTCAACGGATCAGTGGGGTCCGCGCATCCTTTTACAACCTACGCTTGATAAAAAAAAAAGCGATAGCGTTTTCCTGCCTACCGTTTACGGACGGGGCGGTTTCCATGTTGGAACGGTTTTTATGGGCTCCAGAGGGAAGAAAAACGCGTACTGTGTTCTCGAAGTATATCTTTGCGCGTAGACGGAAACCGTATTATACATCCCATTGACGACTTTGACTGGTGTTTTCTTCGTTTTTGTTTCCTCCGGGAAACCTGTTTTTCGGGATGAGGTACCCGGGCAGTGGCAGCACACATACTGTTCTCGTCGCATTAAAAGTAGTTACAGAAGCCAAGGGAATAAAAGTCGACGTTACTATGAGAGAAAAAAAAAAAAACTGTGGTTGATTCCTCTGTAATAGGAATCGGTAAAACACGAGAAGGAAATTTGCATCGAAATCTGCAGCTGAGCATGATTTGCGGGTCGGTGGCTGTCTTGTGGGTGTGCTTGGCGAGCGACGTCCTTGTGGCTGGTCGCTTCGGGAAAGGTGTACTGGCGTCATTTTCGGGACGGATATGACGTCAGGTGTATCGTGGAATGAAACACTTTCGTGTTAAAATATAAAGCCCGAAAACGAACAACTCTAAGTATAACGTACTCTAAGTATAACGTAACTTTGCTTCCCCGCAAGAAGACCCTGTGTGCAGGGTGCACCCTTTACAGGCCGCTTGCTTCGTTGTACTGGCGTCACTTCCGAGACGGATATGACGTAGCGAAATCTTTACCCAGAAATAAAACACTTTCGAGTTAAAAAAAAGACTGATAAGTGTCGTACATTATGAGCGATGCTTAATCAGAGTTGCCCGTAATACGTAGGGACTTGTTGGACGGTGCTTAGAGTGTATCCCGGTCGCTGCCGGAAGCGAACATTGTCATTTATAACTGTACAGAATTCATTGATTTAATGGTCTAGCAACCCTTTTCAGGATGGCGCGAGCAATAGAAGTCGGTGTCGATACTCCTGTTTCATAAAATTGTCATATACAGCAGTAAAGAGCTCTCCTTCGTTACCACCGCAGCAGGACTATATGACTTTAAGATGAGGTTCTTTGAACACCAGCATAGTTTGCGTGCAATTCTTCTTAGAAACAGTATGTTGAGTATATTTAAAAACGCGTGCCAATGATGCCGTTTGCAGCCGCTGTATTTTAGCACGCAGTTTTCAATTCTTCTGGGTGGTTTCGAACTCCCTGGAATATTGAAAACCAAGAACGAGCTATCGATTGGAACGACATCCAGCGAAATCGAACCAGTATGCCTTGCCGCTGTACATTCGCCAAGTGGTGTGTTTGCCGAGGAGGAATTTTTCTACGCGGTTCATCAGTTTGTGAATGCGCTGTGCTTGTTTCACGGGGGAAGCAGAACGCTTTGCGAGCGGGATCTAAAAAAAAAAATCAATCTCTGAAGTGCTGGTCTGGAACTTCTTACTACAGCAATGTGCTATTGCATGTCGGTTTACGTTGCATTGCGATGGTTGGCATTCGCTGTGTATAAGACCGTAAAAAAGGTGCTCCTCAATGCGTTACTTGTGGAGTAAATTCAGATAAAAGAGAACTACTGGCATCGGGCGGGAAGGAGGCGGCTGGCATAGAAAAAAAAATTGTTAATGCCTTTCTTTCCTTCCTTCAATACGAGAAAAAGGAAATCAAAGCTTCGAAGTGACAAATTGCATACACACACAACACAGAAAACACGCATCGTATGCTGGTCTTTTTCGGCTTGTCTTGGCTCCGTGCGTGCGGTCTTCCTTGCGACACATTCAGACGCCGGAGTGGACTTTTGTATACGAGTACAACGTCCCGTGGTACAAAATACGCTGGCTTGCAGCAGCAACACCCAGAAGTTGATGATCCGGAAAGCGAATGTGGCCGGTTGCGGGTTTTGGCCTTGACTCGTCTTGGCTATGCAGTTGCTTGTGCATTTTTTTTGCTCGGCGCATGCTGCGAAAGCGTTTTTCCATTCAAGGAGACAGAGACCGGGACCGGAAAAGTTTCGACGGGGCAACTTTTCGAGTGAGCGAATTCGTGCCGCGCTTGCCGGCAAATGACTCCGGCGTTTTCTGTTTGCGGTTTCTGAGTTTTCCTTTTTTCTCTCTTTTGGAGACGAAGAGCTTTTATTATACATTTAATTACGTACTCCAAAAGCGGGAAATTTAGAGCCCTTCAACTACTGTAAAGATGGAAGACCAGCGAAACTATCTTGGTGGATAACTATACTGAGTTCTGTACGGTGACTTACTCTATTGATCGAGTAACTACGTGCACATACCTTATTATAAATAACTCTAAATTAATTTTATATAATGGGTTTCGGCATAGTTTTGATGCAACAAGAGTTACAACCGGTTTTTTTTTTTTTAGCTATACTCCCTCGTTGCCGGCCACGCATTGACAGCAGACGGGAATTCAGTAACGTTTACGACTTCGCTGTATTAATCAGAGTTAATCGACGAAATCAGGGCTCTTCGATCGCGCGTATTCTCGTCACCGTGTCTCCGGTAACCCCGCCTGCCACAACCCGGATGATATTGGGCTGCTCCATACTGTTCAGAGCAGAAGTTAGCAGAACATCGGTACTGCTATGTGAAGTCGACTGCTCTCCTCCGAATTGCACTTGGTTGTCAAGATAAGCGTATAGCGAGCGGCGAGCGATGACATTCCGCGGAACTTATTTTTGCTCGGGACTTTATTGATTTGATTGACTGATTGTAGGGTTTAACGCGCCGACGCAACGCAGGCGGTGAGGCGCGCTGTACTGGAGGGCTCCGAATTAATTTTGACCGCAAAGGGATCTTTAACGTGCGCCAAAATCTCGAACACAGGGGCGTTTTGCTTTTCAGCTCCATCAGAAAAGTTGTCACCGTGGCCGGGAATCGAACCCGCGACCTCGTACTCAGCAGCGCGACGCCTTAGCCACGGAGCCACCGCGGCGGGGGCCGAACTTTATTGTGCCGGGGCGGAGTTCGCGAGAGAAAGGGGGTGAGGGGGAGGTGCAGATTTCGGTGCTGACATCTGGGATGAAGCCGTAGAGTAGGTACAGTCTTGGGCAGAACTAATCACTGCCTGAAGGCAAACGCGAAAACTGGAAAGCTTATGTGAAAACGGTGGGAAGAAAAGTAGGTGTAAAAACAAGCGCGCCGCCGCAGTTCATCATCCGAACGCAGAAAATGAGGCAATATGGTTGCACGGCGTAAGACCTTATGCGAAGCGACGGGTACCGGAAAGGAAAAGCGTCGAAGCGCCTGCGCACGTGAAAAGGGAGCGGGCAAGGGGTGGGGCTGACGTGATGAGGACGTGCACGTTCTTGTGGACGAGCCCGTTGACAAGGCACTGTGGGTGGTGCAGATGGGATCGGGGAGTGTACGTTGCAGTGGGTGGTGCGAATTAATAGCAGGGTTCACGGAGACTAGGAAGCAGCTCATGCAGGGAAACCAAGCTGGAGAGGGAAACGTAGCGAAAATGAGGGCGAAGTTTCGGAGTGAGGAGGAATGAGGCTGTGGGGTGAGGAACGGTGGTGGCTGATAGTGAAGGTGAACGTTTGACTGCGGGGGTGCTGTGGTTTCGTCTTACTCTCAAACGTCGCTCGAGAGAACCAATTCAAAGCCTCACACGCCTCTGGTATATTTTGTATTTTCTGCTGTATGTTATCTGCACTCCGTAATCAGCTTGAAGCACGTAGTCTTCTGTCCCACCCTTCTAAATGTTGTTCCTACGTAGCTTTCCTGCGAACAAGTTTCATCTATTTTTCTCTCTCGCACGAGTTGTAATAGCCTTCAATTTTATTGCAAGTTCTTCTGCCACAAGCAGCTGCTGTGCCCGGCTTTCTTTTAATTTTATATTATTTAACCCGCTCTTTCAACCTTCCGGTCAGACGTATTCTTTTTGTTTCTGTTTTGGCGTCCTGAAATCAGAATTCTGCCTTTCACCCTGTACCGTACTTTCACTCTGACATCGCGGAGACTATATTGTGAAGAATCCTTCTTTCGCGTTTGTAATTCCCCGATTGTTTTCTCTTTTCTTTTTGACGTTCTTGTTCTTCTTAAGTTAGATAAGGCGTGTTTCCTGCTCCTCCGCTGCCCCCCCCCTTCCCCCCCACGCTGTTTTGTTCTTCTCGTTGACCGAGTTACCGTTACGGGGACTTGAGTGTTCTGGAATTCTCCCTTGCATCGAGCCCCGTTTGATCGGCTTCGCCCTTACGTGTGACTCCACCTCATCATCCGGTTGTGCGCGGGAGAAGCTTGCCGCTTGCATCTCTTCGGCTCGGCACCGGCATGCGCCCTCTCTTAAAAGTCGCTTGAATATTTAATCAGCGTGCCCTGCAAACTCTGCGCGTGTTTACGCCCGTCCCCGCCTGTATAAAGGCAAGCTTGCACGCGGCCGCTTTGTTTCTGTCCCTTCATCGATAATTCTCTCTAGAAGCAGGTTTCAGGACGGTGCCACATTGACCCCTAGGAAGGCACTCTTGAAAGCGTTCAGGAGACCGTATTTCTTTCGCGTGCGTGCATCCTTTGTTTTGCTTTTTTTTTTCGAGTCGTTATCCTGGGAACATCGGAAGCCACTCTCCGTTTTGTCAGCCCTAGATGTTCGGTCGCCCCTCGGCAAAGCGTGTTTTTTCCTAAGCTTAATATCGCCCCCCCTGTAAACTCTTGTTAATTTCGGTCGTGTGCTTTCTGGCTCCGATACTTCTCTTCCTGTTTAAACTACACCAGCGCAACTGAGCTCACTGTAAAACTGCTGAACATCCAGGTGTGCCTGCGAATGTGTGCATGCGTCTGCGCGAAATATCTGCACAGGGTGTCTGTTCCTTTTTATATATCTCTCTTTTTCTCAGAGGCGTGCGGTTAAAGGGGCTCCTTAGGGTGCTTCAGTTCATTCAGTGTTGAAACGTTTGCTCCGGTCAAGCGTCCGTATTTCTGAGGCGGCTGGACCTCGTTGCTTGTCTTTTTTCTGTGTTCAGTTTTTAAAGCGAAAGCTTTCCTAGGGCGACCGGTGGCGTCCTGTCAGAAAACTAATGCATTTCCCCATAGACCGTTTGGTCGACCGAACAGCTCTGATATCTTCGGAAACACATAGCTTGCGTGACACCGGGCTTCCATTATGTCAAGATGGTTACTTCAAAATCGCGAAGAAGGAGCGGTTCTAGATAGGACAGGGCACGTATCGATCATGAAGAAGCAATACAGTATATAGTACACCTTTATCTCATAAACCGCGTTCGTTGCGTGGGTTCGTTCTTCGTTTTCGATTTGGGTCTTGGAAAGTTTGACGACCGATTGGACGCACTTTCGACGCAGATATGATGTGAGAAAGCTTTCGCGCTTCTCTCTACTTTTTTAGAACGGAATGGTAATTTTTTGTTCTTGTTGCTGTTGACGACTGTTGCTCTTTTCTCTTTTTTTTTTTTTTGCCGATCCTGTTCGGAACGGAACATTGTGTTTTAGTCTAGTTTCGTACCTAGCTTTGGTTCCATCACAGTTCGCTATGCGAAGTGGTGCCGGTGGACTCACCGCGGGTGTCACGACAGTACGCTCTTCGAGGAGTAGGAGGCTTCCGTGCACTCTCCACACCTTAGTCATGGCACACGTATGTCTCACGAAATAATTTCGAGACAGTTCGAAGTACACAATACGGGATGCATGCATGACCCGGGCTGTGCTGGCCCCTCTAGCCGGGGAGTGGCACAGACACATTACACCAGGGGGGCCAGCGTTATCTGGTTTAATGGTATAACTTTGGTGGCCCGCTCTGTCAGAAGCAGCGATCTGCGTTTTCAGAACGGGTTTTCCCAATCTGTGTCTGCCTACCAGACTAAAACGCCTGTCGAAATGCGCCATTTTATCGAGCCTTATCTGAGGTCATAGCGTGCTACTCAGGTGAGGCGTGCTCATCGCTGCCAGCGCGGGCCCGTCGCCTCCCTCACCACCCTATCGCACGAACGCGTCCTGCCGGAAGCAGCTTCCGCTCGGCAGCGCGCGAGTTGCCTGGAGAGGCAGGCGCTCACGCAAGCGTTGTTCGTAGAGCGCCAACACCGCCTAGTTATGGAGACGTCGCGGAGGTGTCATTATATAGGCTCTTTTCTTAATTTGCGCTCTTTTCATTCACGTTATTGTTGATGATTGGTATCACTGGATTGCGGCCTACGTGTCCATCGCTGGGGCGTAATCACGAGGATTCGGATGTAAGGCTCAAGGCCTGTGCCATCTAGAAGGTGTTTAGCGGAGGGTCAACGTCACGCTCGTGGAGCACGCGAGGCTGTGCAGCGTAACACGGTAAAGGCTTCCCGCTCCCCCAACCTGCTCATTGCCCCGAACTTACAGTTGTGTGCAGTTGGGAGAGAACTATAGCTGGTCACGTGGTCGCAGAGAGAGAGAACAAAACTGAGAGCATTGAAATATTAGCTAAGGGTGCATTTTGAAAGACCCTCGCCTGTGTTTGTGTTGGGCTTATGATTTGTGTGACAGAGCATCAGTCCACCACGTCGCCAGCCTTGTATTCTTCCCGTTTGGCCCCGGCCAATCGATTTTGTGCCTAGTTTCCGTCGACTTCGTGTCGAAGCACTGTTGAACTCGCCCAGCCTTCCTACTGCCTTCAATTTACGCCCTAACGAAGAAGGGGAAACGAACGCGCGGTTTCGTTTTGCGCGAAGAAACGATGTTTGATGATTAAGATCCCGACCACAGCCTTTTCTAGCGTTGCGTGTATGGTTGGGGTCTCGGACGACAGCCCTGTCACCGCTGCGCCCAAGTGCCACCGGGGCTGCTCCAACTTTATTTCCCCGGCCCTTGGCGGCATCGTGTGACCCGAAGCCCCGGCTTCATTCACTTGATCCCTACATTACCGGCATAGCGTGTTCCCACCGCTGCTGGCGACCGAAGCCACCGTTGCCTCATGCCCTCTCTCTCCCCCTCTCTCAGCCTCGCATCTTAGCGAGCTCCTTTCGCTGTTCGCGTGTACAATGCGTATACCGTGCTCCGGCATCGTATAAGCCGCCTCTATTTTTCCTGCTGTCATCCCTTGCCCTGCTCTCGGGACCTAAGCGAATTACGGGGCTTTGTTCCCTACTTTGCAAGCACCACTACTAAAGCCTTCGTCGCCCGCCACCCTTGAATACAATAGGGTTAGCATTGTAAAGGAGCCATATACAGTGCGCGCGCGCGGCACTAAAGTCTACACTGTAGCGACGATGATCCTTTCTTTGTTGCTTTCGCAAGACCGGCTGGATGGAGTTTTTAAATTATTCAAGCCGTACGCCTAGAATGGTTTCAGGTCTTGATGAAATAAGAGGGAGTGTCTATCTCCAAAATTGGGTTCAGTGAGGAAACATGAGCGTTGGCCGCGGCAACTGATACGGAGACGTACAGTCATGGACAGAGGAAACGCGATCACGAAAATGTGAACCGTAACTCACAAATAGCACGATTTGTTTCCGCGCTAGTCAAATTGACTCGTGGCTTCAATACAGTAACGAAATGGGGAAATGTGGCTTTCCAAATATACAGATTGGACGCCATTATTGGAGTTCCACGAACAGTATCTCTCAAGTTGGCTTGTTCTGAGGCGGTATTCTCGTAACTGTCCCTTTTGAAAACGTCCCTTTTGCGCCCCTTCCTCGTGACGTACTTCCGGTCAAGCAGTGAGCGTTGGCAGTAGGTTTGCCGCGCTTGCGTTACGTCACTTCCGGTTGTTTGTTTTTAGCCAATCAGGGCTTGCCAAAAGGTACACTTTTGAAAGGGACGCAAAAGGGACAAAACTCGAGAATACTGCCTCTGGTTCATATTTTGGTATTCGCATACATGCGGCGCGGTTTCCCACGCCGTCTGGAGATCTGGGGAAGCTCACCATTAACGGCCCCACGGACTACTCTTCCCTGCGCCTCAACCTAAGGTCGAAAGCAGAAGAACAACTACCGTATTTATTCGAATATAAGGCGAGGTCTTTTTTTTTTTCAGTCATGCTCCGCCTTATATTTGAATCTCAGTATATGTATATGGCGATTTTTTTTACTCATCAAACTGCACCCTCGCCTTATAATCGTGACCGCCTTATAAAATAAATACGGTGCCCTGCTGCCCACGAACCAGCATCTCTGCTTCTCCAGTCTGCTTCAATGGTACGTTTACCACTCAGTCCTTGGAGCACGAAGGTTTTGTTCTCAGACTGGGTTCTCTACCTGATGTCATAATAGAGCGCGAGCATAACCCTAACCTTCCCCTTCTCATTTTTCCGGGGAGGCCAGCGTGACCGAGTGTCCAGATGAGGTGGATGGCTGTAGGCTGCGGTGCTTAAATGATACCAAGAGGTGTGGGAGCACTGTCGGTAGGCTTCTTGCGAGTCATTGAGTACATTGAGAAGACGACCTGTGCCATGAAATGCTGTTGATGAGGAGCGAATTGTGACGTGTTTATGTTTATATAACTAGTCAAAATTTGGTCTAACGAAGCCAGTTCTTACGAATTTTATGGTATAACGAACAGATTCGGATTCCGCGCAGGTGCCTATACGGGCCATTGCTTTTACGAAGTCGAACTAACGAAATAGATACAGCGTCATTCCAGATTTAATGAGGTACTTCGACTTCCGCAAGCGCCCAGCACGAGCAAGAAGAGTAAGTCGCGCCCAGTTCCTGGGAACAGCTTTGTCGGTATAACGAGGTGGCACCAGATCTGAGCTTCCACGGCTATCTGAGCGCCGACGCAGACGCCGACACCACGGAGGATTCGAACGATTAAGGGATCCTGCAGTTAATTTCGACGCAGAAGAGGTGTGAGAGGGTGCTGACGCCCCAGAAACTGCTGAAGCCCCTGTGCCCGCTCCAGGTCAGGTGCTGGACGCTACTGACTTGCTCAGGCGCCTTGCTGGGATTCACGAAGGAGCCAAGGGCGAGTTGAACTTGCTTGCGTGCTACGGAAAGTCTGTATGCCTAATGCTAACGAAGCGAACGCAGGCGAAAATCAGACGCTTTATAGCCAGGAAATAAATTTCTTGCCCCTAGCGTTTTATTGTTATTATTTTCATCGCGGACTTTTAGCGCATTGCTAAATTATCGGAAAGCGAGCGCCACGGCCGCCGTATTTACGATGTAATGGTATCTGCTGGGATGCGCCTACATTTAATTTACGGAATCAACTGCTTTTAAAATTGAAGTCCTGAGTTTACGATGTTCTCGATTTAACGAAACGATTCGCGGTTCCCCGCGACTTTTCTAGATGGGGTTTTAACTGTATGGCCTTTCTTTTGGGGCTGGTAACCGGCGCCACTCCGACAACTCGGAGTGAAGGGCACACACCCTTCAGCGGAGCTGTTTCAACCTGAGTTGCATCCGTGCCTGGCGTCGCTCAAAACTGGTCGCGTCGACGGGGAGAGGATGCAAGGAGCCGACGAGCAGGTGTGGGGAGTGCGCGGCGCGGCGCAGATGTTCGGGTGGGGAGGTGCGTGGCGGTGTTTGGTTGCGCCTAGTGATGACGTAAGCTATGATGTGCAATTGTTCTCCTAGTTGAGGGAGACCGCGTGCGCTCGGCGGAACCAGTGTCCCAACTAAACGATAAGATGGGCATACCTAAGAAAAGTCAAGCTAAATCTAGGCTCCGCTGTTTCCCCAGTACTCGCCTCTCAGTTGCGAAGGTGACCGAACTTTTCAGCCTCCAGACCTTGCCTGAAACATCATCAGTCAAAAGTTTTCCCAAACGAAAAGGGAAAATTTAGGGTTTCCTTTTTAACACGAAATTGTTTTATTCCGGGATACAGGAATGTTTCGCCGACGTCATATCCGTCACGGAAATGACGTCAGTACAATGAAGCAAGGGACCTTTGAAGGGTGCACCCCTGCACACAGGCTCTTCTTGCGGAGAGGCAACCTTTAGTACTGAAGAGTGCGTTATACTGAGGTTGTTCGTTTTCGGGTTTTATATTTTAACACGCAAGTGTTTTATGCCGGGATACAGCAAGATTTCGCTGACGTCATATCCGTCACGAAAATGACGCAAGTTCACCTTTGCCGAAGCGACCCGCCAGCAGGACGTCGCTCGCCAAGCACACCCACAAGGCAGCCGCCGACCCGCATATCATGCTCAGCTGCAGATTTCGCTGCACATTTCACAGAGGAATCAACCACAGTATTTTCTAAATTCAACCGCCTGTAAATGGCCGCCGCATATATAAGCCTCTTTACGTCAGCATGGGGCCGGAATATATCGCCCCTGGCCATCAACCGCACCGTGCTGAATACGCCGAATTGCGTCCTAATATCGATTTGGTTATGGTTCGTCGTTATGCCGTACAGCGAATGCAGTTATTCTTTTTGCCTTTTAATTGGAAATATTTGTACACATTGGTCAACATCCGTACGAACCTGATCGTGCCCCACTCGGGCCGGAGAGTTATCGACGCTATCGGTACGTTAAAACACTTGATCGACAGCGCCCTCTGCTACAAGAACGAACTCCTTCGCACTAGGTATTCACTTTTGATTTTCGCGCCAATCATTAGGATATGTTCCTGCGTTGTCTGCTGGCTTCTCCAAAACGGATGTAATTCAATTATGAGAAGCACTTCCTCTGGAAGCGGCCTTCGCGAATGCGTGTAGCTACACTTGTATGGGGGCTTTTATTTCACTCGAGGCAGGAAAAGAGCGAGGGAGTATCTCTTTGGCGCCGCGTTCAATGCTAATCTGCGGGTCGCCGCAGGGCCCTTGAATGGAGAGCTTCTTGGGAGACAGCGCTGCGCGGCGTAATTGCCTCCGTCTAAGTAGGAGCACATCAAACGGGGCAATCAGCGCCGTTAAGGGCCATCGATTTAAAGCGCAGGCTCTTGACATTTTGTTGAAACAGAAAAAAAAAGTAATTAAATGCAATCTGTAGGTGTATGTACGAACCCGCTGTGGTGGCTCAGTGGCTAAGGCGTTGTGCTGCTGAACACGAGGACGCGCGTTCGATTCCCGGCCGCGGCGGCCGCTTTTCTGATGGAGGCGGAAAGCGAAAACGCCCGTGTGTTAGAGATTTCGGCGCACGTTAAAGATCCCCAGGTGTTCAAAATTAATCTGCAGCCCTCCACTACGGCGCGCCTCATCGCTTGCGCTGCGTTGGCCAGTTAACCCGTGCAATAAATCGATCTGTTGCATGTACGAATACATCTATAATTTATCATGGTATTCCATCTTCTTGCCGATTCTGTTCAAATATAAAATTAACAAATTAACCTTGAACTTTTTGTACAAGCCAGAACGCCTTAGCGTTTAACTCATAAACGCGTGGGTGTGCGCTGAAGAGAGTGATTGATTGCTTGATGGATCAAATATTTGTTCAGTGTTTTAAGTATTCATTTACTTAGTGGCTAAATTTGATTCACCGTAACTGTGAAGTAGGTACTGAAACGCTTCTGAACCTGTAACTGCTGTCGGATTCGTTTGTGCGAGACGTCGTGTGGTCGTTCCGAACTCTCACTGGCCTGACGTCAAGAGCACCGGTCCATAAACGGCGCTGTTCGTACGGAACGATTCGGGAACGAAGTTAGAAACAGAACGGCAGGTTCCTCATATGATTCGACTGGTGGCTGCACCTCAACGAGTACCTGTCTGTTCTCCGGGTATTTTTTTTATATGCCTTCTCTCATTTGAAGGTCGTAAGGAGAGAAAAATCCGCAATAAAGGTTACAGAAAAGCCTAGCTCCTATGCGCGAAGATAAAAGCTTACTGAAGCCGTTGGACGGGCTCAAGTGTCACGTGCGACGGCTTAGGGCTGCCTTACTGCAAAACGCCGTTAGACGTCGCGCACACTCGAGGACCCACGGGTTAACTTAACTTGCGTTTTAGTCCACTGTCTTTCAATGTTCGTTTAGGGATCGTTATAACTGCTGCTTCTGGACACTTTCACAAATTTCTGGAAGGAAATATTTAACGATAATTTGTATTTTCCACGCGCTGCGCTTAAAGGAATTGTTGCTTTGCCACTCCTCTTCGGGCGCTGCTACGCATCAAAGGATTTCCGTCGTCGCGGGAAAACCGCCTGGTGTTAAGAGACCTCTTTTTACCCTGCCTGGAAATATTTCTCGGCTTAAGCACCTTTTCATCGTGGAACGTTTCTCCAACAAGTGCAGAGGTGCACGGCTTAATTTCACGCTCATAAAAGAGAGGGGTGGTAAGGAGTAAGAAAAAAAAAAGCTGAAATTAAAGAAAAAGAATACCAGTTAGGTTGCAAAAGGATTTCGTGGAGAGGAGAAGCTGGTGCCATTCAGGTCCGCAAGTTTTCTATCCATAATACTTTGCCCCTTAGCGGAGGAGTAGCGAAGTGCGTAGTGACGTTCGAATGCAAGCAGGTTGGGAGACGACTTAGTACCTACAACCTTCGTGCGTCGCTCAATAGCGGCTATGAATGGGGGTCGTTAGGGAGCGCCGGATCTCTTTCGAGAACACGTCTCTCTTGCTTGTCAGACTAGCTGTGCTCAAAATATGGACTCAACCTCGTCGGTTCTTATTTTTTACTCCTCAACGTAGTCGTGCCCTCTATGGAAAGTCTTGTGCATGAAGGAACTGTACCGGAATCTCATGCCCGCTCGAAGAAGCGCTGTCTGCAACTGAGCGCTTTCTGCTTCATATTTCCTTTGCAGTGCTCTGGCAATCAACGACTGAAATGAAATTGAGCAATCTTCGTTTTTCGACGTTAAACCGTCTCACGCTAGCTGTTGAATATTTCGTGGTGGCGAAACGTGAAGCCCAAAAAAGGTGAATCGTAGACAGGAGGTTAGCAGACGGGAGAGAGGGTAGAATACCGTTGATTGGCTGACAGTTTGGAGAGAAAGGAAAAGCGGCAAGGAAAGGCTCGGTTGAACGGAACATATTTTAGCGGTAGAAGAATGCATGTATGGAGCACATAAAAATTTGCCGTACAGTTCGGTTGCTCTAAGAAAAGCAGGTTGCGTAAACGGGTTAGGGTTTACTACTGGCGCTTATCAGTACTTTAGAATTCGTCTGCGGGTGCGTTATCCGACCTTTAATTACGGTTTCACCTTCGGGTTAGCGTAAACGCAATGAGTCATATCCCAGCACTGTAGGGGACAAAGGGGAAATTACCCTGCTTCGGGTCTGATTGGCTTCGGGCTTTAGCGCCGGTGAGCCCGCATCGCGAAATCGATTCCTGACCGGCGCTGATTACACGCGACCAGGTAATAACGGTGGTCGGACAAGAAAAAAAAAGCCATTAAAGCAAAGTCCTGGTGGTATTCGTAATCGAATCGCTTTTGTTCCAGTTAAAGCGGTCTTTGTGCTAATGGAGTTCAGCTTTTGTCAGACGACGAATGCGGAACGTTGGCTACGGGATTGACAGAGAAACTTTACCATCCATTCCTAACGAAAGTTGAGAGAAGTTTGAAAGCCTTCTCACATCAAAACTGCGTGAAAAGTGCGTCCAATGAATCGTCAATCCTTCAAAGACCCAAATCGCAAATGAAGAACAAAACTATGCGACCATTTTCTACACACTAAGTAAACGTACCTACGACGATTTCAATGTCTACCGATACGTTGATTGATCGATCGATTGATTGATTGATTGATTGATTGATTGATTGATTGATTGATTGATTGATTGATTGATTGATTGATTGATTGATTGATTGATTGATTGATTGATTGATTGATTGATTGATTGATTGATTGATTGATTGATTGATTGATTGATTGAAGGGTTTAACGCGCCGACGCAACGCAGGCGATTAGGCGCGCCGTATTGGAAGGCTCCGGGTTAATTTTGATCACCTGGGGATCTTTAACGTGCACCGAAATCTCGAACGCACGAGCGTTTTTGCTTTTCACCTACATCAGAAAAGCAGCCGCCGCGGCCGGGAATCGAACCCGCGACCTCGTGCTCAGCTATACCGACACGTTGTTTGTGAGATAAAGGTACGCTATTGTACCCCTTCTTCGTGACCCATTCGTGTACTGTCTTATCTAGAACGGTTCCTTTTTCGCCATTTTCAGGGAACCGTTTTGGCACAATGGAATCCCAGTGTCACGCACGCGCCATATGTCCGGAGGGTTTATCAGAGGTTTTCGGTCGACCAACCGGTCTACGGGTAAATTCATTAGTTTTTCAACAGGACGCCATCGGTCCAACTAAGAAATATTTTGCTATAAACTGCAATTACAGATGCCTGACGAGGTGGTGTCAACCCCGTTATCATTTTCAGACGCCGCAGTCATGACAAGAATGTAGTATAATAAAGATTTCGCAGACTTTTAAAATGTTGAACGTAAACTCGAGAAAAATGATAACACAGAGATTTGTGCATATTGATGTGGCAGCAGGTACAAGATAATGTTCCTTTTAAAGACGTAATAAAAAAGCTCCTCTCGCCAAGGGCCAATGTAACTGGATGCATATTTAAAGATTTCTCCCCACCTCCCCTCGCGGGAACCCCTGTGTAGATGCGACGCATAGGGGGTTCCGTTGTTGTTTCCGTTAGGTTGATTCTCCTATCGCGTGAAACGTGCCGTGAACCCCCTGCCGCGGCTATGACGCAACGTGGCACGGCTATGACGCAACACAATCCAACACAATACACTTTAATCCAATCAAATCCAATCCAATCCAAGCCAAGCCAAGCCAAGTCAAGCCAATCCAATCGAATCCAAGCCAAGCCAAGCCAAGTCAAGCCAATCCAATCGAATCCAATCCAATGCCCTTCGCGAGAGAGTGTTCGCTATCGGAGAGGAGAGGGGGTGAGCGGCGGAGAGCGCAGCTCGCGGGGCGAGGAGAATGGGGGAAGGGTGTGGACGGACAACAACAACGCCGTATGGAGGGACAAGGCGAGTGAATGAGATGCAGTCGCATCTAAAACTCTAGGGATGATCCCCACCGGTTGGCGGCCTTCGAATGCTGCGCAGCAAAAAGCGGCTCGCCGCGTCGTTCTGTTTTACTTTCGCGCCTACTTTTTGAGCTGTCCGTTCTACTATTCGGAAGGCGCAATGGAGATTTTCTTAGAGACCTTTAGGAAGATCATCCTTTCTTTTTTGCTTGAGTGTACTTGCTGACGAAATCTTGCTTTAAACGGCTCGTGTACGTTGGACACCGGCACCTCTTGCGAAAAAACGCCTGTGGTGTGGCGGCAGGGAAAGAAGGGAAGGGTGCGTCTTGTTAACGTGCAGTCGACCACGACTTCACGTGGACGGCTCGGCGATGCTTGTCCGAAAGGGGATTGGCCGAGAGGTAAGCCTCGGCTAATCTCCGTGTAATTGGGCCACGGAGAATGCGGGCGCGGTCTGGCGAAACGGATCAGGGCCGTGCTGCAATCGTACCGAATTGCTGTGCCATCTTCGTTTTTTTTTTTAATTCTTTGATCCTTCTGTTCAGCTTGTTATAAGGCTGGATATTTAAAGATTTCGTGCCGAAAAGGTTTAAATAGCAATAAAATATTACCATTCTTTACTGGAGGCAGTTGAGAGATGCGCGAAAGCTAAAAGTCCGTCTAACTTTAGTTGAAAGTGTGTCCAATCGATCGTGAAACCTCCAAATACCCAAATCGCAAACGCATCACGAACCCATACGACGATTTTTCGCGCACTAATTACACATCTGCGAAAAATCTAAATGTTTACCAATACGCGGTTTGTGAGGTAAATGTATACTATTTCACTCCTTTTCATGACCGATGCGTGTATTGTCTAATCTAGAAGCGTTCCTTTTTCGCCATTTTCAAGTAACACTTGACACAGGGTTACTTCCAAGTGTTATTTTCAAGTAACACTTGACACCGCTTTGACACAGTGGAAGTCAGGTTGCACGCACGCGTCGTGTGTCTAGAGATCTTATCAGAGCTTTTCGCTCGACCAACCGGTCTACGGGGAAAGGCATTAGCTTTTTGACTTGACGCCGTCAGTACCGCTAAGAAAGCTTTCGCTTTAATAAGAATTGTTGTAGAGAGGTTCGTGTGCAGATTATAAGGATCGCGTGAGTATAGCGCTGTAGGTGGCGTGTTTCTTTCCGCTTGTTATTTTTGAACTCAAACCTGACACACATACTTACACGCGAGCACGAAGAAATTGAAAGGTAGAAGAAAAATTACATAAAAGCACCGGGGTAGATGTGCGAGCAGTAACATTGTATGGTCAATCACGTCCAGTGATAGGATTTTAGGCGTCGGTGGTTTTTTACCCGCCCGAGGTTCTTTTCTCTGAATCCAGCATGTTAGAAACAACCCCGAATTGTTACAGAAATTGTAGAATTAGTTCTCAAAACAGGTCTCTATAAAGTTTTATGATGGCGGATCATTCACCCCCCTCTCTAGATGACCCCCCCAAACACACCTGTGTGGCTCCTGAACGGTTCGTTTTTGGATAACCCGATGATGGTCGTATTACAGTGTCCTCAGCACTGTTTGAACTGTGCATATCGTGCTAAAAAGCGTTCACAGTGCAGTGAAAAGGCTCATATGACTCATAAGACTCATCAACAGGAATAAAGTCATCCATTCCATTCCATTCCATTCCATTCCATTCCATTCTCTGAATGTATGTCTACTTCTCAATGCCGCCTCGCATTCGCTAGCCCACGCCAACGCCGCCGCTCCCAAATCGCTGTTCCTCTTTTCGTCAGTACAGCGATCGTAAAATGTAGGAAGGTCGCTTCGTCATTGGACGCAACTGGTGCACTGCGATTGGCAAGACGCTTACGTGACCATTGAAGCAATATCTCCCACAGCTCGCGGGGGCTTACGCCTCTCTTGTATACAATTTCGCGTGGACAAAGACAGTGGCGATTGATCACAATAGATGACTTATTACAGGTGATGCGAAACCCCCAAATTTACTTTCCAACCGGCTATGTTTCGAAACTCAAGTGCGTGGAATAGGGAAAAAAAAAAAAAACGCATTTAACGATATACTGCACATCAAATGGGGACCGATTTGTGACTACGTTTCGCTCTGAAGTGTACTTTTATACTTTGTACAGCTTCTATGCGAATTTTGATTTTTTACTCAGCTTCGCGTTCATATTTTCGTTACTCTGGTAATTCACTCCTGAAGTTTAGATTAAAGCAAGCTCAGGTTGTGTAAAAAAAAAAAAAAGGTCATGGGCCTCAAATTTCCCGACCACGCATAACCGGCAGTTGACGTTCATATTGCGTGCGTTTTCCGTTTGTGTGTTCCCAACAAAACAGGACCTACGAGGTACCTCAGAGGAAGCACTTGTGAGAACGGAAGCGCCCGACGTAGAGATAGGTTATCGATTATCGATTTTCTATTGTTTACCCTCGGAGCTGGTCTCTTCGCCCTTCGCTGAGTTTTTTTACTGCCCTTGTTTTGACGGCGTTTCTGCTTTCGGTTTTCGCGTTCCCTGCACAGGTTCCCGGCCAACACCTTGAATGTAGAGGAAGCCCCTTGCGTGTTCCCGTCGTCTTTTTCTTAATGTTTGGTTAATGAATAGTTCGGGCTGAGTTGTAATAACTATTTTGTGTCTTATCTTTGTCTATCGGTAGACGAGAGCGTCGATGTTAGTGTTCTTACAGTAGCAAAGAGAAGAAAAGATCCTTTTCAAACAGAGTTGAAATCGAATGCGTAAGAGCTAGTTCGCTCCTGTACGGACAGAGGGCTGAGTGTCGCCACGATTAGCCGCAGCCATTGGCCAGTTCCACTAGAATGCTTATCGATAAGGTTTCTCCGCAAGCGGTCTGCTGGACCGCGGTGAGGAACACTTCCATTTTTTTTACGCTTCATATCGTATTTCTGTTTTCTTTGTACCTTTTCACTGACACGACTACGGCAATCGAGTTCGTAGTTCCGCACGCGAATAAACTATCGGGTCCGTACGCATCACTGATCGAGTAATTCCTTAATTTTTTCTTTTTTTCGTTTCCTTCCTGGCTTTTTTTTTTACCCTTGGTAGCGTGGAGTTGGAGTTGACGACGCAGAACTTCTTAATAGGACTTTTATCAGTGATCACCCGTGTCTGCGTTAATGTGGTCTGGTTAACGGGGAAGGGCTTCTATAAGGTTCTACGACTTGTCGTTACGGGCACGTCATGCGTGCCAGCCAAGATTTCTGTAAAGCTACGTGTACGTAAAAAAAAAAATATTTTTATTCTGGCTGAAATGAGAAGAAGTAGAAAGCAAGCTGGAAGCATATTCACGAATTTTGTACTTTTATTGTTTTTTTATTGGTATTTTTATTTTTTTATTGTTTTTATATTATTTTTATTTTTATGTATTTTTATTGGTAGCTGTGTTTCTCCGTGTTTCAGTGTGTAAGATTCAACGTCCGCTTGCTAAATTCTAAAGGGAATTCACCTGCTTTTCGGTCGAAGCGGTTTGAGTTTAGCCACTAGGTAAGCGTTTTTTTTTAATCGTTATTAGTAGCGATAAGTACGACACTGCTTGGGACCGAGGCTCTCAAAGTTTCAGCGCTATGAAATAGCGCCAACGTTGGTCCGTTGAAGAGAAAACACGCCTTTCCCTTTTCTTCAAACGCAATTCTCCTTTCGCGCTTCTGTGAGGTTCCTACCGGGAACTTCTCCCGCGGTTCGTTTCTTGGCCGTGCTTCATGCTAGCGCGAAACCTTTCTCTTTGCTTCGTATTATCGTTTTCAGCCTACTGTTATCTACGCTTGTTTGGTTTCCTTTTTTATCAAGGGTAAAGTAAGTAAAAATTCTCGGGTGAAATATCCTGCTCGGTAGCTCTTTGGTGCAGAGAATAATCTTCTTTGCTACGCTTGCTTATTCTTTACGCGAGATCGGGAGCATGCCCATTCTTCCCGTCCGCTTTCTCCGCTTGGTCGGGTTAACAAAGCGCAGCCGGGCGCGCGGTTCAGTTGTCCGAGCTTGTTCGGAGGCATCTCCTGCACAAACGAGCCACTGCTCTCCCGCTGAGCGCCGCCGTCGAGCGTTGAAGCGCGCTTTCCAGGGCTGGTTTTGGCGGTGCACTGTAGGACTTGTCACGGAACCTGATCAAACGCCGCGAAAACTTATTAAGTAAGGAAGATTCTTCTTGTTGATACGAATCGTTACGTTGATACACACAAGAATTCCTGTGAGGACCTTGAATTTGGTGGTTGTATTCTCGTAGGAGAAAGCAACTTTTTTTTTTTTTCATTCGAAAGCGAACAAATGGCCTACTAAATAAAACGAAATGAAAATATACTGATCGTAAATGTACAGGAGATCGTTCTTATGCCGACTTTGTGCAAATTAAAGCACCCGTAATAAGCTTGAGTAGACACATAATTTGGGGAAAAAAAGACACTTTGGCAGGCAGCAGATAAAAAAAAACAATAAAAAATAGCCGCCATCCCACCCTGCGGAAGTGGATGCCCAGTGAAGCTTTTGTAAACCATTAAACCACTACACATGCTGATGTGTGAGGGTATGAAATGTTCCTCGTCGTCTCGGCGGGCTTGTCACTGGCGCTCGGCTTCTCTGGCGGCAAAGCCTGACGCCTGCTCTCGCACTCGGATCACGGGAACCCCTTTTCACGAGCAGATACCAGCCTAGGCCAGGAACACATTAAGGGTCCCATTGTTCACAGGCGCCTTATCATCTATCGTGTGGTTTCGATGCTTGTTTTTGTTTTATACGAATACTGAACTCTATTCTGTATGCCTGATTGCAAAAAAAGATTGCGCTGGGCTTCTCTGGAGGCAAATGCTGTGTCCTGCGTAGCCTGACGCATGCGCTTGGTGTCTTGGGCGAGAACTGTTGGGTCCTGTCTCGGTTTTTCTTTTTTGTTTAGGGCACAAAGTTTTCCGACCAACGAGAGGCTAACAGCTTCGCTGTAAAGCATTTCGGAACAATATCCTCATTTCAGTTTCTGGAGTTCATTAACTATGTCCTCTGCTGCGCTCTAGCGTTACCGCGGAAGGGAATTTGAATTCGTGGACTACGTTGCCACTCCAAGCACGCCTCCTTGTCATCGTGTTAAACGGAGCACGCAAATCTGCAGAACTGTTTAAGGTAAATGGAGCGGACTTGGATCTCTGTTTCGCCAGGAACTACAGACGTAGGATTTAAACTTTGACGTCATGGGGGACTACATCGAAAAGGCTTCGTAGAAATTGCTTGTATTTGCTGGGAGTTTTCAACCAAGAATAAACCTGCTACCAGAAATGAAAAAACAAAAACAAAATCAAAACAAGAAAAAACGAGAAACACGTATTTAAAAATGGTATTTCTCTTCTAATCGCTAACTTTTTAACGTGTTTGTTCACATATTTAACTTGAGGCAGTGTACCTTACCTCATGTGAGACGAATGGCCCGTCTTACAGCGCTGATGGCGGCCCCATCTTTCCAATTTCACATCAGTTCCGCTTTTCTTTTCGCGGACCGTGAAATAGATTGAGCAGGACTGACATGGTCGCCGCCGGCTTCTCCGTGCTTCACGCAGACCGCCGAGGATGCTTCCCGGGATGTTGCCCCCGCGCCTCCTCCTTCCGCATCCCGGCTCCCTGAAAAGGATGCGGATCGTTCATCCTCTAATGGACTAAGAAAACGCCGCGGGAATTTAGCGCGCCGCTGAACAAATCGACAAGGAGGGCGGTTTGGTGGTGATGGTGCCGATGGAAACATACCGCCCACTCCCCGGTCTTCCCACCTCCTCTCTCTATTTTCCCAAATCTAGAAAAATCGGGGCGTGGGACCAACGTTATCTGAAAGAGCTTGCAGTGTGTCGCCGCCCTACCTCTCATTAAAATGGGCTTTTTCCTCGGGTTGGTATGGATTCAGACAAGGTGGCGTTGCAAATCGAATCCCCATTGGAGCGTTGACTATACGTTGACTTGAAATGTTCTGACAAGAAAGGGAACCGTCGGGCTTTCCTACCAAAGTGGTGTTATTTTTAGTGGGTAGATGCAAGAGGTTGGTGAACGGGGATAAGAAGGATCGCGTGGGAGAAGGAGGGTGATTGATCCGTGTAGGTTTCGCCGGCATTTGGTGAGGCGGATCGACTGCTAAACACGTGACGACTCGTCTCTGGGGGGCCGTTGCTTTGAGAGGCTGGCGAAGGGCTGTTCATTGCGGCCTTCTCCTTTGAAGAAGCTCCTGGTATGGTGCATGAGACATTGCGCGTTATGCAGAGATAAAGTTGAAGCAGACGAGGCATAGATGGTGGAACAAAAGAGGATGCAAGGAGAAGGTTATTATGTTGTGCTCATGCGGGGGCGTAGGGTGTCGGAAGTTTGTAGAGCTCTTTTATCATTTATACTACAAGCCAGCATTATTCATACCGTCGTCCACAAAACGAGCCTCAGAGCGCCGCCCGCACTAAAATAACTCATACAAAAATTGGTTTCGCTTTGTCATCTGCCCGGCGCGATTAGCGTATGGTGTGATACAGATAACATCTGTATCCCGATCGTGTGAAGACAGAAATATGCGATTAGATGAGGAAGGTAAGCGTAGCGTATGGAAGCGCTGGGTATTTGTAATCTGTTTTTCTGTTGTTGTTTTTTTTTTGATGTACTACCGTAACATTCGTGCTACGCTTTGTTTTCGTAACGAGCGTAGGTAAGAGGTACAAATCCGCTCAAGTGTATGCTTGTAAGATAGAGAATAGCCATTGATATAAAATTAACCGTGAAGTATCTAGCGCCAGCAGCAGTTAAACCGCACCGTCCAGACAACAAAAAGAAAATGAGAAGGAAATGAAAACGCAGGTATTCCCGAGCACAGTAGGATAGACTAAAAACCCCTCACAGGGTTCATTCTTAACAGGAGCTATGACGACAACATCGTCGGCCCTTTGACGCCACGCTCGGCGACAGGACAGAGTTTAGTGTTCCTCCTGATAAGCCTCCCGTCTCCTTCTCCATGCGCAGTTTTCCGGGGTTTTCGGGTTTTCCCGTATTTTTCTGAGGAAATGGGAATAAAAATCCCGGGCCATCTCCACTAACGTGAAATCTGAGGAGGGGCGAAACATGCAGTGTATAAGTGTGTTTTTGGCGCCTTGGCGTTTTTTCCAACGGAGGTAATACCGTTGGGGGGTAGGGGTATAAAGCTTTGATGGAAACGTCTCTTGTCTTTGAAGCACAAACCTTTCTAGGGCGAGGCGTAGACAAGTGTCCCGGGTTTTTTTTTAGTACGCGTTACTGTCCAGCACGAGGCGTAAACGAGTGTCACGGCGTTTTAGTACTGTGACTACATAGGATGGCGGCTACGAGGACGACGTGAGACGCCAACAGCCCGAGCCCCTAAAAAGTTTTCGCTTCTAAAAAATATGTACCGTGTTTAGGCCGCGTCGTCAACATGTAGGATCTGTGCTACTGTAGAAAACGTTAAAGCATTCGTACCGCTTCATTTTACCGTTCTAGCGCGAATCGTAAATGAGTTTCCCCAGAGTTTTAAGTACCGTGACTACATGAGACGACGATTACAACGACGGCAGGAGACGAGCAGCCCCTAAAAGGCTTCACTCCTAAAACTAGGAGAACTTGGAAGAAAACACAATTGTAAGGAACTAATAACACGGCATCCGCGTGCGGTTTTTTTGACGTCCTCATTCTGACCGATGCTGTGTCCCACGCTTCTCTTTTCATCTCCTGCTCGCTGGAAGGCAGCGCCGTGGTGGCGGCGCCGGCGGTCAGATCAAGACATAGGGCTCGCATTATCTGCTCTTTCTGGTCGAGCACCGCAAGCGAGAAACCGACGGCGGCGCGGCGGGGCCAACGAGCACCGCTCTCGGGCGGCGCCGCGCGTCCCGAAAGCGGTCTCTTAAAAAAATCACAAGGAATAAAGTAAAGAGGTAGTAAAGTAATGAAGTAAAGATGTAAAGTAAAGAGGAAGTTGGAGAAGGGGAGGAAGGAAGTAAGGAAGGAAGGCGGTCGTTTCCGCGGACGAGCTTCATCAGCTCGTACTTTAGCCGTTGCAGCACCGTGCGGCAGGGGCCATTCATTTCCTTTTATTTCCTGGGCCACCCTCCTTGCCTATCCTCGGCCTACCCCATTTTTCGCCAGTGTTTTGCTACGCTGGTTTCTTAGAGAAACCTTTATGCTGCGTTTATCCTCACTGACTGTTGGCTCGTCATTCCTCTGTTTCGTCGAAGTTCGCCTCGTAATGAGCCACGTTGCGGTCGCCATGTCATCCTAAAGTTACACTTTTTTTTTGTCGGATTTCGTGCGCTGTCTTTGTTAGCTCTTTCTAACTCGTTTGTTAACTCATCCCTGAAATGAAAAAAAAAAAAAATGTTCTGTGAGCACTTGGGCGCATGCCTGGTTGCGACGAAAGGGGGCACTATAAAACTCAATTCCGTCGTGACTTATGCTTGTGTGTGCCTATTCCTTAGCTGACGCCGAATTCCTTCCATCTGTGTAATATCGAGAATAAAGAATTGTTTGGACGGGCTGATTCTCTTCTTCTGTGTTTTAGTGGTTGCCGAGAAATGCCTTCAGCTTTATTCTGTTCCTAATAGCAGTGCGCCTTCCGTTCTGTGGGCGAATATTGGAAAGTCACCTCAAGTAGTCTTTACTTCCGCAAGCGCCGTCAAGTTACCGTTACGTGGATATATTTAGCGCATGGGGCCTTTATCGAC
>NW_027526225.1:80760791-80863742 GCF_048455015.1 Haemaphysalis longicornis | reverse complement strand
AATAAAATGCTATGAGATTGCCCACGAACGCAGTCGCATAGGTGAAAACGAATTATCCGCCGCTCCAGTCGTGAGCTACGCTAATACATCGGGGTCAGCGAGATTGTACAGGGCGCGGGTATATATGAGGTCGCAATGGCATCGGCGCGAGGCGGCGTGTTGTATACACGCGATCAGGTCTTCAGATTGCGCCGGGCCCCTGCGATGTTTTTCCACCGACCGTATCTGGATCTGTGCTTTGCTGGGTATGTGCATTAGCTCTGCTGCTGCTTCGGGTCTTATTGCTTCGGCGTTCGCTATTCCCATCTTCCAATCACTGCGTCTCTTCCGCTTGCACAACCTCTGCTGCCGCATCCGAGGAAGAAGAGCTTCTTCTTAGCTCTCATCTGCGTGGCGTATGGAATGCTGCTTCGGATGAAAGGGTAGGAAAAGAAAATAATAACACTCGTGTTGATGTGATATAGGGCTGGCCGAATTGAAGTAGCCGCGGGAACCGCAGGCTCTCGAATCCTTGCTGCGTGGTCGCAACTAGCCCCTGCACTTCCCCCCTTGCTCACACTCCCCTGTACTTCGCGGCAGCGTACGAAAACTGTCGTCGTCGGCTTCGAACGTGTTGTCGCTGATATTGGTCGTCGCAGTATTCGAATGACTTCCAGAGTCAGAGAGCTCGAGCCTGTGGCTTCCGGTTCGATGCGACTTCGCTGGGCGTTGTCGCGTCCTGTCGATATCGCAGTATATGTGTTGTGTTGTGGGATATTTGGCACATATAATCTGATACGTAGCAGGTGAGAGGTGTAGGAACGCTTATTTGCTGCGCATTTTGTTAATACTCGCGTATGTTGTGATAGGGTTACGGAGAGAGAGAGATAGAAATAATTATTTATTGGAGAGTTTAGCTCCAACCCAAACAGGAGCTGGCTACTCCATGCAGCATTAGAGTATACAAAAGGCGCAATACTTGCTCCAAGGAACCACAAGATTAAGTACATTGGGACAGCAGCGGCTGAAAGATCGCATGCGCACTCAGTAACTACTTGCTCTGTACAGTACACAAGCACGCACATATACATACGCATGATTGATTACAGCAGCGGAATATAGTCCAAAAAATAAAACAACACATATACATCTATATAAAAACAATACAAAATATCCACGATGCGACACAGATACTTTCGCCAATATACATACACCCTTGTGTGTTTCCACACCCATTCAGAGGAATGCACACGCATTTAATTTTGAAATCTGTGAATTTGTTTTCTTGCTTTATGTAGCGGGCTCAGTCTCTCGGTCTTCACTGCCTGGCGTGTTTTGTTGGATGAATCCGAGGCAATGCATTGAGTGATGAAGTTAACACTGTCCTGCCAATTTGATTATTGGGTTTCGGGAACGAAACCAATATTTTGCAGTGAAGGTGTAGGCTTTTTTTTTAGGTTTCGATACCTTGTAATCTTCTTGCTGCGTTCGCTGTCGCTCGTGGCCTCTAGGCAGCCAGAATTTGGGTAGAGGCAAAAAACAAAGAAGAGAGAAACGTTTGTAGTGATGAACAGCCGCTGCGGTTCCAACCGGCTGAGACCGAGTGCCTTTACCTCTTGCGCTTGCCCTTCACTGCTGCCGGAGACCGCCTTCTTTCGATTTTACGCGTGGCTCATGCTTACAAAAGTCAACATTAATGATAAGTACCCGTCGTGCTCAGCCAGATAACAGAAGTAAGCCTCAGCGGTTACGTTTTGAGACCGTTCTCCTCAGCGTACGCACCGTCTTTTTCGTTTTTGTGCACATTGCTTTTTTTCCCGTCGCATCCAAATTCCAGTGTTGTTGAGAACTTGTATCTCTCTCTCTCTCTCTCTCTCTCTCTCTCTCTCTCTCTCTCTCTCTCTCTCTCTCTCTCTCTCTCTCTCTCTCTCTCTCTCAGTGTTTGTGTGTATGTGTGTGTGTGTGTGTGTGTGCGTGCGTGTGTGTGCGTGTTTGCGGTCGCCCTTGTTTGTTCGTTCGTTTGTTTGTTTGAATACTTTGGGCACCTGTGGAAGCGAAGAGTTCGGGTCACGGCGTCGAGGGTGGCAGAGGTTGTGATTAAAAGGGTTAGCGTTCGTGTCGGCCACTTTTCTTCTTATCGGCCACACGCTGTCGTGTTATCGGGTGAACCCACACGGCCTCCCTTGTGTCCCAGCCTGCTTGTCTTTTACTCTTTTTGGCGCCACGAAACCAGGGCTCGATCCGACGCCCGAAGCGGGGTCGCCGTATGTTCAAGCAGCCAGCGTATATATTCCACCGTGTTTCGTTTCGCCCAGTTCTCTTTTGTTCGTTCTTTTCGTCTCCTCCGTCGCAGCGTTAAGCCGGAAACGCAAACTTCGGCAACCACCCCGGGAATTGATTAGCTGTTCGGTTTGGCCGAGTGGGTCTGTGAGGGAACGAGCCAGGCGAGTAGGAAGGTGTCGAGGGCCTGAAGGCGACTCCGCGAAACCTTACCCCTTGATGCCGAGGTGCAGGCTGGGCTAGGGCACGGTGATGAACGCTCGCCTGAAGGGGCACTGGGTCTTCAGTCAGCGGATCGCGCAAATTTAGCGTCATGCAGGCGCTGGGGCTGTTTGTTTTGCACCACCGCCTTTTGGCCCCACTGGTAATAAAAGAGACGAGTACTGGAGGGCTTCGCGCCTGGTGACCTGACCAGCGCTCGCGATCGCTCGATCTCGTCTTCTCACGCTCTTGCCTAAGGGAACACGGAGTCGTATCCGGGCGGACGCGTAGACCACAGCTCTCGAATTCTGTCGTTAGCTTTTTATATGCGCGAGGGTACCATTCGGCAGCCGTGGTGTACGCTGCCAGCTAAGGTTGCTTCTTTTGCTTCCTGTTTCGTCCGCTTTATATTATGACGTGATTTGTTCTGTTTGTCTTTGCAAATAGGAGGGTTCGCTGGTGTTCGGGTACAGGTTAAGTAATGCTACAGAGCTTCCTTTGTCTTTAAATCGAGAAAAGCATCTTTTGTCGTCTGACAAAAGTTAAAGAAGCCGTAAGGAGGTTCAATATCTTCGTCGTAGTGCGCATTTAAGGTGCACGTTTTTACTACGTGAATTCTTCGCTGGATGAGAATCTTCTGCTCGTCACTGCTGGTGTCGTTTCATTTTGTTATCTTTTTGTTGTAACATTTCCCATCTGGTTAGCTCCGTTCGAGGTAATTGGCCTTTATATTATCAGTGGTGGAAACCAACGCTTACCCGCCGCGGTAGCTCAGTGGCTAAGGCGTTGCGCTGCTGAGCACGAGGTCGCGGGTTCGATTCCCGGCCACGGCGGCCGCTTTTCTGATGGAGGCGAAAAGCAAAAACGCCCGTGTGTACGAGATTTCGGCGCACGTTAAAGATCCCCAGGTGGTCAAAATTAATCCGGAGCCCTCCACTACGGCGCGCCTCATCGCCTGCGTTGTGTCGGCGCGTTAAACCCCACAATCAATCAATCAACCAACGCTTCGGTGTCTAGTAGCCCTCGAGGAAGGAGACGCCAAACCGGGCATCTATGTCAGAAAGCGGGCCCATCTTTCGAGAACGAAATGCACAATTCAGGCATGCGCTGCGTGCTGCGTGCACATTAGTCCGTCATCTTCCGCTTTGCAGGACTCATCCGAACCACGTGACTTTTCCGCGATAGGTTCGAAACACCTTTTAGAATTGATTGATTGTGGGGTTTAACGCGCCGACGCTACACAGACGATGAGGCGCGCCGTAGTGGAGGGATCCGCATTAATTTTGACCGCGTGGGACTCTTTAACCTGCGCCGAAATCTCTAACAAACGCGCGCTTTTGCTTTTTGCCCTCATCAGAAAAGCGGCCGCCGCAGCCTGGAATCGAACCGGCGTCGTTGTGCTCAGCAGCAGAACGTCTTAACACAAAACACTTTTTACAACAATCAATACTGACTGAACCATTTATATTTCGCGGAAAAGCTTTCGTTCTTTGTTAAGATCGCTTCGGGTAGTGGATGCAGAGGCATTTGCGTAAATAAATAAATGTTCAATTCGATTTTCGGTTTATTTTTATTTCACCAGTATTTGTGGCTGGCTTTCTGAGTTAAAAGCTGCAGTAGCAGCTTGACAAGGCCCTGCAAAACGTTACGGGGAAGCAACCTCGACAACACTCACAGGTTATGCAGTTTCGTGACATAACAGAAGAGAAAAATGTGCACATTAAATATACAAAAATTGTAACAAAAACGTAAACCTTTTTAAACCGTTTTTCAGTGCAGAGACAAGCCACATTGAATTGTCGAAACGATTACGCCACGAAGAAACGATTACAGAGAAGAATCAATAACCAATCAGCTCAAACATCTGCAAGTTGAGGAGGAAAAAAATTACGTACATAGCTTTCGAGATAATTAAATCAACAAGGTCACAGAATTTGTCGCAGTTCTCGGAAATTAGTCTGCTTTGTGCTATATAGCTGTTTAGAAGACCATGCTTTAGTGATTGCACTAATATTTAGTGTGAAAATGCTCAGTGGACTGCATAACTACGTAACTGCGCAAATCCATGTGCTAGCCAATTTTTTGTTTTATCATCTCCGGATCCCGGGCCTGAAGCGAAGCCTACGATCTGCAATGAAGCTAACATAAACGCTACCGCGTGCTGTCGTGCGGGGAGTTTAAATATGACGTGTTAGCAGCGATCTTTCATATGTGTCATCGTGCGCAAAGCATTTACGAAGCCTTAAACCGCGAATAGGTTTGCGCAAAACATTTACAAAGCCTTAAACCGCGAATGCGTTTGTGTGATCATATGCCCCGAGCTTTCGCTCCCTCTTCGAGGCAGTACATCTTCGCCACAACGCGAACTCACCCGTCTGTGTTGCTGATATAAGCTAGGCATGCTTACACGGCGCCCATCTCTTCGTCACGCGTCTTGGGGCTTCCTTGGTTCACAGCTTGCGTCTCTTAAGATTCCGCAAAAGCTGACTCGGGAGCATCACGTGCGCTGTAGCTTATCCAGCTGAAGATTCCCTGAACAGCGGTCTCTTCGATCCAACACAAGGGATTCGAGGGGATGAGGTCTAGTGCAGTCCCACGGGTTCGCTTCGAATGAAAAAAAAAAAAAATGTCGGCACGCAAAACGCAAACAGGCAGAGAGAAAAGAGGAAGTGCTATAGGAAATGGTCATGGCAGGAAAAAGGAGCCGTTCTTACTTTTTTCTCGCCGTATAGAGGAGTGTAAGGCTCCGTTGCGTAGACGTGCTGATGCAGCGCGGATCCTTTGTTCTTCGCTCCGAGACGCCGGCATAAGATACTGCCGCCCAGCTTTTACGTTTCTTCGGAGGTCGCGCTTTGATAGCCCCGCACCTTGCCACCCCCCTATCCCTCCCCCCCCCCCCCCTTTTTTTTTTACCAACTGCTTCTCTCTTTCCTCTGCGAGGTGGTCGCTTTGCATTTCCGCTTATTCCTCCGCAGTTTTATATTGAGTGCATGCCGTCTTAACGCACGGCTGCGCCCTAAATAAGCGAGTTTGAGGCTCTCTTCCGCCCGTGTTAAGAAGCGGGAGAGCTTTGCATGTATGGACCGCTTTCCTGTGGAGGCGGCGCTTGTAAGCCTCTTGTGTAGAGTGCATCACGTCGTCCGAGATGACCTCTCTTCTCTCCGGCTTGCGAAAGCTCTGGAGCTTTGTTTTATGGGGATTTGTTTGCTTGATTGGTGGCGCGGTCGCGCCGCGATTTTGGTGAACTCAGTGTCTACAGCGCCGTCCGACGGCGCTGCAGCTCAGAGCTGCAGCCAATGCTATAGCGCCGTCCGACGACATTTGAATTTTTTAAGAGTAAGTTAGCACGGGCAGAGTGTCTGCCGTTGCGGTGCAGAGGTTCCGTCTGAGCTTTCTGATATTCCTGAGATTCCTGTTTCGAGTACGGCCCTTTCATCCTTCATCTTGATTTTCAATCATAATTTTCGTGGCTTTGGTTAATTTTTGATGTTTTGAATGCTTTCAGTGCATTAGGTCATGTTAGGTGAGGTTATATAACTTTAGGTTAGGGAGAGCGAGGTAGTGCCAGCATGGCTTTTCGTTTTGTGAAATGACCGGGGACGTCAGTTTAGTGCAATGCTTATAAAACCGTCGGAAGGATATCTAGTCACAGCTGCCTTTTGTGAAACTCGTTGCCCCTGCATTTCCGGCGTCGTCTTCATCGCCGTCTGGTCACTCATTCGCTTACCAGGAGCGCCGAAGTGGTTTATTCTTACCAACAGCTAGTTATTGGAGCCGGGACCAATGTTGTCAAATTTTGTCTGCACTTGTTAAGCATGGCGTATAACTCCTGTTATACGGAGAGGTCAGTATTCTATAATTTCCACTCCCATGCGAAAGGCCATACGCGTTTACGGGAGAGGCCGGACGGGTGGTTTCATTAACCTTAATTAATTAGAATAACACCAAACCCGCCCTCGCCTCTCTTTTTATGGTTCGATCATTTGACTATGTGCCCAAAAAAGGCCTCGTAATGAAACACGACGTGACTTGGCCTTAATTAAGTCGTTTCATTTTTATTGCGGTCTTGAGTACTTCTCTGGTCTGTGCGATTTGCATAGCGCCGCTCTCCGACTCTTTGTTTCTCCGAATTTTCATGTTCGATGGCCGTTTTTTTTCACGGGAAGTGCTCATTTCGTCCTGCTGTGGCTTTATTCAATCTTTCTATTAACGTTTGATCCTTATGAAGTCGGAAAGAAGATCGGAAGGAGAATAAGCGAAAGGGAGGAAATTTCGCCTACCTTATTGAATTTAGGTGGACGGCTGTTAAGCTTTTCCTGTTCTCATTTTATGCTATTCAGAACATTGGTATCAACATTTGTTTTCTCCTAGCTTAGTCATGCACAACTCTACGAACTGAAGAAGTGAACTGAGGCAGCCTAGTTGGTGCATGATGCTCTGTAAAAAAACAGCGCTAAAACGATACGACAGGAACGCTATGGCAGGAAGGGTTTGTCTTTCTTCCTGTTGTATCGTTTCTAGCGCTGTTTTTCTAAGTAACAACGCTACGTGCGTGCACTACGTACTGTACGCCCCTCAAGTGATATTTCGCAAAGGCATCGTTCTAGTGATTTTACTTCAGTTGTTATGTTCTCACGGACTGGAGGTCTCTAAAGCGACGTTTCGGCAATTTGAACGTTATGATCACTTGCAGCCCGGGTGCAATGTTCTTGGGCTTAGCGTGGCCTGCTTCGTATGGCGTCTGCGTGGGTTTCTTACCGTTCATAGCCACCGTGACTGCTTTATTCCCGCTTTGCCGAAAGTGTCTGAATATAGTTTTTGCGATTTGTTCGTTGCACTGTCATTCCTGTACCGCCCTACTGAAAGAGAGAAAAATGTTGTTGGGAACTTTAGTTATCTCGTGTTTTGTGAGACTTCCACATTCGTGACTGTCGACGGAGCATTGAGATGTCGTTCGGCTTTTTAGTTTTCGGAACCAGGCGCTTTTCTTAATCGGCTCGAAATGCAAGACGAGGAAACCAGACTGGCACTATAAAACGTAGGATAAGGCGATATAATAATAAATCGGCTCGTATGCCGACCTACTAAATTTTGCATGCGCATTTGTCGCTTTAGTTACTCGCGTTGACATAATTAGGACACACTGCAGCCGCTATGGTTTCGAAGTACTGTCCTTGTGATTTTTAAAGGCGTGTACCTGATGACAAAAAAATTATAATTTCCTTTAAATAGAAAGCTGTTTGGACGGACCCAGGAACTCAACAAAAGTGTCCCGTACACGACACCAAAATAAGGCGGTTTTTAGCCCTGAAGAACCGCCCAGACTTATATAAAAAAAGAAACTAAAGATTGATTTATATTGGCTTATCTGTGTTCGTGCATCTCTACGTATGCTTTTCTTGGAACTCGTATGCTCTAGGGCCTAGGGCGTTTGTATATACGGCCTTTCATTACATAGGTCGCACAGATAAATAATCCTAGCGGAATTTATTAAATACTCTATATCGCCCTCGTATACCTATGGACCGCATCGTGTGGCCCGTGACGGACGTACGGATGGACGGATAGACTTCAAAGAGAAGTCACCAAAGAATGCTTACGCATTAAAACTAAACGCGTACGTTTCGTACGAATGTATAAAAGTAATATGAGGAAAGGCCGAATTTCGCGATTCTCGTTGCTTTGAGAGAAATTGGTACAGTTTTGTACACGTCGCAAGATTTTTTTCTCTGGGGTTTCTGTATGATTCTCGTAGTTGTAGCCGCGTAGTAGGTGCATTTCGTTCGCGTAAATGATTCCGCGCGCAGCCCGGCGCTTCCAGTGCAGCCGTGAAGCTAACACTGGTGACGCTGTTCGAAGTACTTTTTCTTCGATTTCCACGGGCCTTATCATTCCCGTGGTCATGACCGACCAGACTGAATCGAAGCTAAAACAGGGACGTATCCATATGAACAGCGATCCTTAGCATGAATATGTAGAGAACTGTGTGAACAGTGAGCATTGGTGGAACTGCTCCTTCCGCTACCTTTTTATCTCTCTCTCTCTCCAGGGCGTAAGGCCTCAAGGCCTCCTTACCTCAATAAAGCAATTCTCTCTCTCTTTCTTCAAAATTCTTCAAAGCTATATGCTGAATTCTGTGTCAAATATTTGTGGGGTGTTGAATACGGATGCGACGTTTTTCTTTGTTCTTTTTTTCTTTCTTTCAGGGGGCATTGACCCGGAATGGAAACATAGGACTTCCTTTTACTCCGCCAGCTAAGCGCTTTCATATACCGACAGGCTTTGTAGCTCAGTCCAAATTCTTTCATGTTCAACTATTCTGTATTGGGCTGTTCTCCTTCTATTTGCTGTGCCGGCGATCGTAAAAACAAACAAAAAAAAAGTGCCTCCGAATTGAGATCACCTTAGCGATGTTATTTCCTTCATTATCACCTGCAAAATGTTTAACGCAGCGTTTTTGTCTTATTTCTATGTTTTGAACGCGAGATGGGAGTTTTTTCGGCATTTATCCTTGGATTTCGAGAGGTACAGAGGTCACATATTCTAGCATTGCAACGCAGTTTATAAAAACGAGGTTCATGTGATTAGACGGTAAAGTTCTCATGGGGCTGTCATCGTTGCATCGAGGAAAAAATAGAATGAAAGTTGTATCAACCCTGTTACGACTCCGTTTTTTCTTTCGGCATACATTGGGCAAGAATTTAGCCTGCAGTATTACATGAGTTTGGTTATCGCTACCCAGTAAGTAGCGTGAATTTTGCGACGTCATACTAGAGAGCATTTACATCATCGCCATTACTCGAAACAGATGACGTGATTGATTTACGGCCGCCTTCCCACCCTCTTCCCGCGTCACGGCTATTGGTTGGTAGGCTTTGTTGCAATATGCAGCTGGTTGCAAGGAAGCACCCTTTACAGGAATAACATGTGGTGGATTTTGCGTAGGCTCTCTATTTTCCCGCTGCGCGGTTACACGAGAATAGGCTTTGTCGCAACATGTAACGTATCGCTGGGAAGCGCCTTCTGGAGGCAAAATACTAAACTTGTTTGTGGCTGCCTTTCATATTCCCGCAGAGTGCCAGGATACAATGTGCTACTGAGGAGCACCTCCTTCACGCAGAACTTGATTTTTCTGGCAGATGGTCGTCTTGGACAATGAACAGTGAAACACCATGCCGGAGGCGGGCTAAAGAAGCTATCTTAAGGACAGCTTGAGGGAGCTTCGGGCCGCCGTTTTGGCACCAGCCTACAATAGTGTTCCACAGTACATAAAAAATAATAAATCGCGCAGAAATACAGCGTCCTTTGCGCCATTCAAAGAATGTACAAAGAACAACATAAAAACAACAAGAAAAGAAAAACAGAAGAAATAGGTACAGAATAGATAAATCTCTCAATAGAGGACCCGAAGGAAAATCTGAACCCATTATAAATAGTGATGCCTTGCGCACAAACCATACACAAAATAAAATGTACACTGACGGATGTATTAAATCACTCAATACATATAGATTGCTCTCATAATACATGCATACAGATTTACATTACTGTGTAATGCATACAGATTACACAATGCATACAGAATTACTGATACAGATAAATCACTCAATACATATAGATTGCCCTCATAATACATGCATACAGATTTACATTACTGTGTAATGCATACAGATTACACAATACATTCAGAATTGCTGATACAGATAAATCACTCAATGCAAAACCGAAAGAAAAGAAGTGATATGGAGCGCCAGAAGAGTTGGAAAGGGCTGAGGAAAGGTAAATGAGACGGATGTTTTCCTGCGAAATTCTTTCTGTCGTTTGTCTGCGCTGTTGCATACCGCGATAGAACTCAAACCAAATCGCCCAACTTTATATATTGTTAAACTGATCGCGACCACGCGGAGTACATTGTGCTGTCTGTCATACGTGTGTGCCGGCGGAGAACAAATTCATTGAAGACATATTGGTTGACAAATCTTATGGTAACCCGTTACTTCAGAGCTCCTATTTTTTCAGGATTTTACTGCGAAGCTAGGTATTAATATGGTTGCGTGCATATTTCATCTGGGCGAACAACTTTGCTGCAAAGCCAATTTTATCGAGAATGCTGAGCGGAAAACTGCTATCAATCCCGTTTTTATCAAAACTGTCCCGACAACAATTATATCGCAATTGGCTGGTAATGCCACTAATCCGAGATGGTCCTGCGTAAAGAGCGGGCTCTCCAACCCTTTTTTTTTTCTGGAAAATTGAAAAAAAAATTTGATAACTAACACCGGCGACGCTGCCCAACCTACAACTTTTCATGCGGGTCCTGTAAGCGTTACCGACTTCAGAAAACAGGCGCTGTTTAGGCAGCGTCGCCGTCGGGCCGTATATAAGGCCACCTTATGAGTGTACCGACGGCGCGTCTACGCAGTAAGTTGTACCGACGGCGGGAAGGGGCCGCAGCGCGTGACAAGGCGTGAAGGGGGCAACTTGACCCACAACACGCCCGCGCTCGGGGGGCACCTTTCGATCACCCCCAAATCTAGCTGATGTCCGCAACCCTCCTCAACACCCCCATGACCAGGAAGCCTTAGTACTCAACCGCATCACTCATAGGTCGCCTGTTGATATTTGTGGAGTAATTTCGAAATTTTTAGCGTGTGCAGGCGAAGCTGTGAAGTCTGTGACAATCACTCAGCTGGAAGGAGGTGTTGGGCGTGTGGCTCATCGAGGCCTTCACGCCTGGGGGGTGTTTTTACTCGACGCAGGTGCCTCGGCAGCGCATTAGCGATTCGCTAGAGTGACAGTAATGGAGGGAGGACAAATGGGTGTGTTCCCTCCTGTGGGAAGCTGTTCATCTTTCTAGTGCGAAAACGCTTTTTTTTTCCTGCTTGTTTGCTGGTTTCTTCGCGAAGTTGCGCTGCGGTTCGTAGCAGAATGAAGTAAAGAAGGGCCAAAACCGCAGGGACAATGCTTCAACCTGCGTTAATGTCGGATGACACGAGCGAGGCCACCACCTCCTGTTGAGAGACATGGATTGCTTCAGTCGGTGCTTCGCTTACAACGTCTGCTCCTCCGAAAGTGGCACGCCGAGGTTGACCCAAAAGGATTAGCAGTGGTATTTGCTGGAATCTCTGGCACATGTGGCGACTGCGATTAGCAAGGAAGGATTGTGGAGGAGATCACATGGGCTGAGGTAGAACGAATTAAGTTAGAAGACGAAGTAAAATCAAGGGGGAAAGAAAGTAAAGTATATGATTGCATGTTTACATTTTTTTTTTCTGTGGAGTAGGAGCGAAGGGTTTAAGAGCGTGATGATAAGGTCACTAAGGTTACTGGGGAATTTTCCAGGCACAACTTTCGATTGATTGTAGGGTTTAACGCGCCGACGCAACGCAGGCGACGAGGCGCGCCTTAGTGAAGAGCTCCGGATGAATTTTGGCCGCCTGGGGATTTTTAACGTGCACAGAAATCTCGTACACACGGCCGTTTTTGCTTTTAACCTACACCAGAAAAGCGGCCGCCGCGGCCGGGAATCGAACCCGCGTCTTCGTGCTCAGCAGCACAATGCCTTAGCCACTGAGCAGGCACAACTTTCGATACTCCTTCGAAAACATCGAAGGTCTGCGTAACTTGATTTTATTTATTGCAGGGAAAAACAGTTCGGTTTATCTGCATCAACGCAACAATAGAAAGCTTAGAGTGACGAGCGTCCTTTGTTGCGCCGCATGCTGGTAATTTCTGAATGGAAAAAAAATTCCCTGTTTAAGCGAGATAGAGGTTATCGCGGTCGAATAATCAAAGACAATCAGACGTAACAAATCTGATCGGGCATTGCTGAGAGCTCAACGGATGAAGTCTGTTTACAGCCTGATTACTAACAAGAAAAGAGAAAAAAAAGTCCAGAGCCATCTCCACTAACGTGAAACCTGGGGAGAGGCGAAGCATGCAGTGTATAGGTGTATTTTTGGCGCCTTGGCGTTTTCCCCAATGGAGGTGTAACCGTTTCGGGGTTGAGGTATACAGCTTTGCTGTAAAAGTCTCTTGTCTTTGAAGCACAAAGCTCAGCTAGCGAGAGGCGTAAACGAGTGCCTCGGTAGTAAAGTGACTACACGAGACGATGGTTACGACGACGAAATTAGACGCCGACAGCCCGAGCCCCTCAGGGGCTTCGCCGCTAAAAAAAAACGGGGGGGGGGGGGGGGGGGGGGGGGGGGGGATTTGAAGCGCTCGTGGGATTGAGGTGTAATATTCCTATTTCGGACATCGGTTTTGTCTATATTTTGCTTTCCTTGTTTCCTCGCAGTGCCAGCCAAGGTTGAAGGCGGAGTCCGGACCTCAGTGCTCAGCGTTCCAGCGGGAAGCACGATCGTGCTACGATGCAGCGCCCGTGGAGATCCGCCTGCCACGATAACCTGGTGGAAGAACGGAAGACAGGTGAGCTCGCTCTTCCCCACCTCGTATTGTAGGTTGCGTAGCTTCATTCAATTACTTTTCCAACAAGAAGGTGAACTGGGCTTTTCTGATGCCAGGCTCCACTCGACGACAACGCGCGGGTTGCAAGTGCGGATAAATAGCAAAGTGTCTGCCGATTGTATTCACATTTATAGTTTATGCTCGAGACGAACTTCTTTTTGGACCAGTATGCGTTGCAGGGCTAGCTGGTTTGGAGACGTTGTAGGAAAGTCTTGGCGCTGAGGTAAACGGTCACAAGTGGCGACACGACAGCTTTTTAACGAGAAATATTAATCGTTTCGTGTTTGCGAATATACTTGGTGTTCAAAATTAAGAGTTATGGTTTTCTTAAAATTAGGCACTGGCAGGCCGCTAAGTCCATGTCCCAGGTAGCCGATTTAGTAAGGCATTCGAGACAAATCTCTCTGGGCAAAGAAGTTATGTGGCCAGGAGGACACAAAGTGAGATGACAATTATCGCTTTCAGCAACATAATTAACCAAAATTGAACCCTTTTTGTTGACTGCAGTAAGTGGGTCTGTTTGTATTGAAAAGTAGATGCAGTTGTGTTTCTACACAGTACCAGTTGGAAGAATTCTTCTGGTGTGTCTGTGCTCCGAGATATGCGACTCCAAATTTAAAATTGTCGTCGCATATGATTACGCATCCAAGAGAGTTGGGATCGGCGCAAAGCTCCCCCCTGATGTGACGCGGACATTGTGTGCGCCGTTCACTTCGACAACGGAGCGGAGGCATTGACAAAGAGGATAACTGTCCCTCTTCCCCTCTCGGATGGCGAAATCAAGATATGAGAGCGAACCTAACAACGCAATCTGAAAGATTCTGCGAATCCCTGCAATCAACGGGAACAAGCGATGTTGTCCCGGTGTTATGTTCCCGCAGGGTACGCAACCGTTATTGAACGCCGGTTTTTTTTTTTTTTTTTTGGATATTTGAAATCCATTTCGATGCGTCTACTTTATAAGCGAACACCGATTGCTGTGCCGCTCTTCTTTTAAGGCGACGGGTGCCGAAGTCATTTATTTTTTCGCTTTGACTTATCCCATTGTAGTGACGTTCTGCTAGCGTGGCAAATGCTCGAGCTACCAATTTGTTTTTAGTTCCCCACGCGCGAGGGAATCTGAAAAACCCGCATAGGAGGTTAAGCAAAAAAAAAGAAGAAACAGAGCCGCCCCCGCGCCACTTGTACTCCGCTCCTCTCGCGTGCATCGTCGAACCAGCGGCAAATTTGAGATAGAGGGGTAGGAGGAGGGTGTGTTTAGGAAGGTAGGCGGGGGCGTTGTAGGGGAGATGTTGAGGCGCCTTATGTGTGTATGTACTACACGGCGAAGCCGATGTAATACCGTGCCATAAAACAGGAGCGATCCATCACTTTGGGGCCCTCTCGAGCGTTAGAGCGTGGGCACGTATACGTCTGTCGATGTGCTTGCCAGAGCGCACGTGCTTCTTAGAGCTCAGCAGGGATGCCTGCCGTTACCTGGCGAAGCCACTTCTCCGGTGCAGTACTTACTTTGAAAATGTGACATCTATTCGTCTCCCGAGGGATAAATTAAGAGTCGAGAAAAAAAATCTGGGTCCATCTCCACTAACGTGAAACCTGGGGAGGGCCGAGCATGCATTGTATAAGTGTATTCGTTTCGCCTTGGTGTTTTTGCCAACGGAGATGAAACCGTTGGGGGGTAGAGGTGAACAGCTTTGCTCTAAAAGTCTCGTGTCATGAGCACGAAGCGCTCTAGTGCGAGGCGTTGGAAAACGAGTGTTCCGGCATGTTATTTTAGTACGCGTTACGTTCTAACGCGAGGCGTTAGGTGTTTTAGTACTGTGACTACTTGAAACGACGACGCCACGAGACTAGGACGACATGAGACACCGACAGCCAGCTCCCCTGAGGGGCTTCGCCTCTTAAAAAAGCTTATTGGACTGAAACTCGCGTTTAGGCATGCGCCAACCAGCCCACTTGCTCACTGAGATATTGTCACGAAGCCAAAGACGACGCAGTTGTCTTCAAGGAAAACAAGTTTATTGGAGCGAACTTGTGCTCCCCTAACTACCCAAAGAATACACAGGTGACGAAGCAGCAGTCAACATAGTGACGTGCGCAGGTGAGCGTCGGCGAGTCGAATGCCGCGGCGTCAATCTGAGAGCAATTTATATTCGGGAGTGGGTGTTTCTCGAACCGTCGGATTGCGTCGAGAACAGTGTAGATAAAAGAAGACTATTCTAGGCCAGTGGCGCTAGGGCGAAACATTCTTCTTGTCAGATGAGATAATCCGTGCAGCATGAGAAAGAAAGAATGAATCATGCGCTTCACTTGGGGCACAGATAACACAGCCTCAGCGCAGCCGGGCGATAAAAGCAAGAACATGAACAAATCTAGTGCATGGTTCGCGGCAATATATAGTTCTCGCTTAGTGTGCGGTTGGACCCGCCGCGGTGGCTTAGTGGCTAAGGCGTTGCGCTGCTGAGCACGAGGTCGCGGGTTCGATTCCCGGCCGTGGCGGCCGTTGTTCTGATGGAGGCGAAAAGCAAAAACATCCGTGTGTACGAGATTTCGGCGCACGTTGAAGATTCCCAGGTGGTCAAAATTAATCCGGAGCCCTCCACTACGGCGCGCCTCATCGACCTGCGTTGTGTAGGCGCGTTAAACCCTACAATCAAACAATCAATCAGTAGGCGATTGGAACAAACAGGGACAACAATTTGCGAGCGTGGAATTCTGGGGGAGATTTTGAGGGAGCTGGCTGCGGCAACAATTTCATTGAGTGAGCTCTTTGGGGAGGAGGGCGAAGTAATGTCCTTTCGTTAAAATTATAAAAAAAATTGGCGCAGCTTGCACTAATTGTTCAAGGCTGGATAAACAGCGAGCTGGAGGTCGACTTAGCTTCTTCCGGTGCTGCTAAGTTTTGCTAGATTTTGGCAGGCTTCGCTAAGTTTTGTCAAGTTTCGCGATGTTCTTGCTAGGCTAGGCTTAGCATTGAGGGGTGAGGCCAAGTTTAGCTGGATTTTACAGGTCGTTACGGTCGGTCCCCCACTCTGACAGCGGAACCGAGGTGTTAAGAAGCTCGGTCGACCCCCAGCTCTACTGTTTCTCCAGCCTTGCAGCACTAGTACAAGCTGCGCCATTGTTTTGCGTTTTAGTAGCCCAAGAAAAACTGTCACCTTTAAAATGGTATAGTGAAGGGGGGCGCATACTCATATGCCCCTTGTGCTCACACTCAAGCAAGCGCGAAAGCGGGCTTTACTGTAATATTGCCCTATCTGCGGTGGTGCACCCTTTAAAGGCGGCGCGATTTGTTTCTTTGTATTTTTTTTGTTTACGCCATCGGACCAACCTCAAGGATTCCACTGTAAAAAAAAAAAATGAAAAATGAAGCCTTCCAGGAAAACGGCAAAAAATAGTATGGATCAGTTATAGGACATGGTGTTACGGCAACGCTGTTGGTTTCGGGGACGTGTACTATCACAGTGTTCCCCACCGGGTCGGCTGTAAATGACAGTCCTGCCTCTGGCGCTCATATTCTCATATCCACTCATGGCGCAACTCGTTAGGGCGTGTGGTTCGCGCGGGTTGCACGTTGGGAGACGACGGCTGCAGCGAGTAAGGCGTGATTAATTATCCACCCGAGTCTCCTTCTTGCGCGCTCTTTGCCGAGCTTCGGATGTCGTCTTGCTCTCTCCTCTTGCTTGCTCGAGCGCCATAGAAACTCGGCGCTCCGCGTGCTAACGAGGTTGACCGTGCTTACGGCGGTTGTTGCCGCGTGTCTTGTGAGAGGCGTCCGCTAGACGAATGATCCCCGAGCCCTGCGACTCCGGCTGAGTACCGCGGGCTGCGGGATTTCTTTCGCGGCGGGCTTTTGCTTGCGTCGGTGAAAAATGGCACTTAGTATCTCGCTTTTGTAAATTATGGGACTGCCACGAACGGAACGTGGTACCATTGGCGCCGAGTATGCAATCACGTTCGGATAAGAGGAAAGTTTGCGGGAAGTTTTTTTTTTTTTATTCTTTCCTCGTCTTTTGTATCCGAACGCACAAACTGTATCATTTAATAACGAATGAAGTGTAAAATTTAGTATGTCGTTACGCTCACCGTTGTAGAATTGCCGGTGGAATACTTGTAAGTGAAACAGACAGTCCTATGCAAGATTTAAAGATTTTGATGAGCGTTTGGTGCACTTTATGCAAAGACGCCGAAATGAGTTAGCAGTGAGCTGAAGGGTAGTTACCCAGTTTGCGATTCTGCTTCCCTAATGTTCTTTTTACCTGAAATCAACTGAGATGGAGGGAGGGAGGGAGGGAGGGAGGGAGGGGTCGAAGGTGATAGACGTACAATGCAGTACTTTTTTTGTTTGTGTGATCATGTTACTCGGAAGTCTCAGCACTGACGTACAGCGAGTCGGATATAATTTGAGAATTGACCCCTGGGCCCCAACCACGAAAGAGAAATCCGGCGCAGAATTGGTATGGGCTGGGGAGTGCTCGGCAAGCACTCCCAAATAATGCAAAGTAAGCTACCTCTATCGCTCAAAAGAAAAATATACAACCAGTGCATACTGCCGGTGATGACACACGGGGCAGAAATTTCGCCCCTTACTTAACAAGTAGAAAGCGAACTTGATGGGCTTAACGGGCCATGGAACGAATGATGATAGGAGTAACACTTAGAGACAGGAAACGAGCTTCCCGGTTGAGGGAACAAACTCGAGTAGAAGATATCTTAGTTGAAATAAAGAAAAACAGATGGACTCTGGCTGGCCGTGTTGAAGACGAACCGACAACCGGTGGATGGAAAATTTGTATAACAGAGCGGATACCAAGAGATGGGTCTAAAAGAAGGGGAAGTCCATTAACACGATGGAAGGATGAAATACTTAACGTAGGTGGCCAGCAGTCGACTCAAGCGGTGCATGGCAGAAGCTGTTGGAAGTCAGTGGGAGAGGCCTTCGCCCTGCAGTAGGCCTAATTGGGCTGTTGATGAGGATGATGATGATGATGAACGCGGACCCGGGAACCTAAAGGAGAAAATTAAACAGCGAAGAGGTGGTGTGATAGATGCTTTTTGTCGCTCCCGTTCCCGCGGCGTCTCTGTCAACGCCGTTCCCACATTCCGATCGTGTCGTGAAATAGCTACATATGTGCCTCTCTCAGAGCCGCCCTTAAGTTATTCTCATCACGTAGAGTAGACGCCATGCATACACCTTCGGGGCGCAAAATAAGAACGGCATCCTGCGGGCCGCGCCGACGCGCTGTCATTAAATTTCACAAGGGTCTCTGTCAATCCAAGGCTCAAGGTGATGCCAACTTGATTCGTCTTTTCAAATTGGGAGGGTGTGAGAAGCATTCAGCCTACTGCCCTCGATGGTGTACCGAAAGGGTGTACCTAAGCTTCAACGCTCGTGTACACTGGAACGGCCCTGCATCCCATAGTTTCATACTGCGCGTATGTGGCTTTTGAATTCCTTTGTCATCTATGGACTTGGTTAACCACCGTTCTGGTTATGCCGTTTTGCTATTATGGCCACCATCTTCCGCGTCGTTTCCTGCACAATATCGGTGTCAGACCACCTAAACCACCTTCATCTTGGGCCTATCCAATTTGCAAAAACTCCCACCTCCCCTCGCGGGAACCCCTGCGTAGATGCGACGCATAGGGGGTTCACGTTGCAGCGTTGGACAGCGGAGGAATGGCACTGGAACGATGGAGCGGAGCGGCGCAGGCACCGCGTTTTATAGCGCTCATAACGGTGAGGGGACGCGCCGGCGCCAGTGCGTCTGCCGCGGCTATGACGCAACACAATCCACTTTAATCCAATCCAATCCAAATACAAGCCAATCCAATCGAATCCAATCCAATGCCCCTCGCGAGAGAGTGTTCGCTATCGGAGAGGAGAGGGGGTGAGTGGCGGAGAGCGAAGCTGACGCGGCGAGGAGAATGGGGAAGGGGTGGACGCTGACAACAACAACGACGACGCCGACGCCGAATGCAGGGACAAGGCGGGTGAATGAGATGCCTTCGCATCTAAAAATATTGGGCGTTTAATGCGCCGATGTCACACCTGGGCTTAGAGGCGCGCCGTAATGGAGTGCTGGCGGCTTCATTTCGATGTCCTTCGTATCGTTAACGCGGGCCGGAATCTCGATGCACGTGCGTTTTCGCTTGTCGTTTCCATTTGTAATGCGACCGCTGAGGCCGGGACCGGACCAACGTCATTGAGCGCGACAGCACGACGCCTTAGTCACTGAGCCACCGCAGTGGCTCCTTACCTACTTGATATAAGATAACTTAAACTCACCGAACTTTAACCTAACCTTTAACCATATCTTTAACCTCAGGCAAGCTAACCTAACCTAATGTTAACCCGACTTTACCTAACCTTACATAACGTTGACGTTACCTAACATAACGTTAACCCTACCTTAGTAGCCTAACACAATGCCAAATCTGACTACGTGTATCCTAACTTCAGCCGTAACTTTGCTGGCCTCACTTCAACTAATCAAATCAGTGTTATCTAACAAAGGCTAGTCTAATTTAACCAAACCCAACTTATGCTCTGACGGGATTCGGGGCCTTTCACACCCGGGCGTTTTAGGGGCGAAGCCCCTTAGGGGCTCGGGATGTTGGCGTCTCCTGTCGTCGCCATAATCGTCGTCTCATCTAGTCACGGTGATAAAACACCGAGAAAAGTCGTTTACGCCTCGGGCTAGAACGTAACGCGTACTAAAAAAAACACCGGGACACTTTTTTGCGCCTCGCGCTGGAGCACTTCGAGCTTCAATGACGAGAGACGTTTACAGCAAAGCTGTATTAGTATTACTCTACCCCCACCGGTTTCATCTCTGTTGGCAAAAACGCCAAGGCGTCAAGAACTAATACACTTATACACTGTATGCTTCGCACCTCCCCAGATTTCACGTTAGTGGAGGTGGCCCGGGATTTTTTTCCCTCGTATTTCGTCTCGATTCACACTACAGAGCAATATTTGGTCACAATGCAATGTTTCCTGCCATGGGGCCTAATTAGGTGATCCGGCTAAAATGTACCCTGCGTTTATTTCTAGAATTAAAGAGAAAAGATTTCAAGCCACATCGACCCCAGCCAACCCCTCACGCGTCGTTACTATAACATATTCGTGATGATGCATCTTCTGCAGTCGTGACATTCCCTACCGCAATGACTGTCTACCTAAAGTAAAAAAAAAAAAAGGGAACGATTACTATTCGGCTCGAGTGTGTGTAACATCGACTGACAAACTTTTTCGCCTCGGCACGCCGGGTCACAACGTTTCTCGGCGCGTTTACAGGGGCACATTTAATTATAAACGAACGCCGGGACCAGCTAATCGTTTCATGGTGTCCTAATGACTTCGCTCCCTATGAGGAAGCCCCGGGGAATTTGCGCCGTACAACGACTACGGTCTATAGGCCTCAGAACCTGCCGAGAACCGCTTCGTTCGTCACTAGGTAACGTGCATCAGCCTAATGTCCATTGCGCGTTCCTACGAGTCCCGTGTGCATTTGTTTCTGTACGCGGCTTCGGCCTCCTCCTGCACTCCCTCCCTCCTTGATGTCTAGTCGCCGTTATGGATAGGTCGCCCGCCGCTTTGATTAATTGCAGGAGCAGGCGGCCGAAAGATTGGCGGTCCAGCGGCCGTATGCGTGTTTAATATAATAAATTATTCGCGCCGTTTCCCGGCGCCCTGCTTTCTCGGCTCCCGCGTTGGTTCGTCGCTGCTAGCAGTGATTGTTCCGTGTCGTGGTATACTCGCTCACTCGTGTAATTGGAAAATTCCTGAGCTCCTTTCGCTCTTTATGATCTATGTGCGTCGCGTTGTCGCGTACGACCAGTTGAATTCTCTTCATCTCGTTTTTTTTATATCTGTACGTGTACTTTTCGTTTCATTTTGCGCGCCTTTTTTCCGAATGGTCTGTCCTACTTTTCGAAATGGCTACGCTCGGTGGATTTTACTTTGGCTTTGGCTTTGGCTAGCCACCGTTTAGCTCCAAATGCTTCCCACAAACGTGTGCCTGCGGCTTTGCTGGTGTGTTTACTGGGACCATTAGTAATCTCGGGGAGGGAGTGACGAGGGTGGCTAGCGGCACCTTCCTGTTACGATATTGATCAGGGTTCTGTTTCGTATCCCTCATGTGAAGATTTTTGGTAAAGAAAGAGCGAAAAAAAGTGTTTCCAAGTGCACCGTGCACGCCGTTTTTTGCCGATCTAGTTGCGCTGCTCGCTAGAGAAGGCTAAACGCATCGGCAGGGGACCTAATTGAGCCGGCGGAATAAAATTATAATAACTGGGAATCATTGCCCGACTGAAACGTTTCGTATATACGGTATTATGGGAAGACAGAGTTCACACGAAGTATAGCGCACCGAGGCGTAACTAGAGGTCATATTCTTTCCAAAAACAGTGAAATAAGATGATTGCTCACAATAACAACGTTTGGCACAGATTTGGTGTTTCTATCTTCAAAAAGTGGCGAAATTGGACTTCGTATGTTTTCCGTACATACGAAATTCGTACGGACAATGATTTACCGTTTCTGGCAGTCATATGGAACGAAAAACGGTGTAAGTTTTTTCAGAAGGGTATTCAATATTATATTATCACATGTTTCTCAAAAACATCCTCCCTTTTTTGGTGGCCTCTAGTCAAGATAGGTAAGAAATTCATATCCCAAAAATTCCGTATATTCGGAAAGTTTCAGGAGGGTGCTGAGCTAGCGTGAGCATCAGCTGTGAAAAAAAAAAAAAAAAAACGTCATTGCACTTTTTTGATCAATGTAGGCAACCAGTGTTAATATTTTCGAAGTGTTGGTTTTCGGTGTCTAACAAGTGACGCTTTCTTGCCAGAAATATGGTGGCGTTCCATATAGCCCATCGCTGGAGTTATGGTCACCGGTGCTGATTGCGGCAAGGGCACCACTATATATCGGGACCGCGTGTGGAGTCGATACACGGACCTACAACATTTAATAAGCCGCGCAGTTTGTATAATGTTGCTAATAAGTCCACTGGACCACGTAGTGCTGAGTGCACTGGTGGCACTAACAATAATGTGCTTTGGTGAGTTACACATTCTGACCACGAGAGGCAGGAGTGGTGGATAGTGTCTACCGTTCTCGGTATATATAATTTAAAAAAAATGTAGAGGAAACAGCGATTGCTGTTTATTTTAAAGTCTTCAACCGCGGAGAAATCTGACTTCTGAAACTTGTACGGAAGTGGGCCTATATTTGTGCCAACAAGAAGAGGTGACTAGACGGCATTGAGGAGGTTTAGCTAGATTTGTATAAACAACTTTCCGGTTAGAACGTGGGGGTTGTAGGGCGATATCAAATTTTGCTCAGAATTGAAGGGAACTAGTTGTAAGCATACCGCGTGTGTCTAAGCAACTTCGCACTGACTTTTGTCACTCGCCGTACGAATGCGTTCAGTTTTTGCTAGATTGTGTTCATTCAGTCATTCACTGACTTACTGACTCACTAACCCACTCATTCATTCATTCATTCATTCATTCATTCATTCATTCATTCATTCATTCAATCATTCATTCATTCATTCATTCATTCATTCATTCATTCATTCATTCATTCATTCATTCATTCATTCATTCATGCGCTCACTCCATTCACTCACTCACTAATTCATTCATTCATTCATTCATTCACTGACTCACTTACCCACTCATTCATCCATTCATTCACTCACTGCACTCACTCACTCTCTAATTCATTAATCGATTCATTCACTCGCTTACTCCATTCATTCATTCATTCATTTCTTAGGACTACCTAACTGTTGATGGAATATTACCAGTCTTTTCCGACCGTTCAGTCTCTGCGTGTCTGTGACTACTACCTACCGCTTTTAAACCGGTTTCTGAAGTTTTCCCCTGGGATTCGGCAGCGAGTTGTAACGCATTCGCTTCTTTCTAGGAAATTTCGAAGCAGTGCAGATGGATGAAAAAAGAGGGATATAGAAGTCAACTCAACGGCAACTCCTTTTTCGCCCTCATATCGGTGTCGCCCGTGAAACTCCCGGACAGTGCCAGGCCAAAGGACATTTGCTGAGTGCCTTCTTTGTCACCGCGAGGCCGCTATTTGGTTAGCGGTTATGCGGCAGCGATTCTTCTGACCATCGTTTTCTCGGCACGCGCGCGCGCGTGTGTGCGTATACATAATAGCGCCTCTGTGGCGAAATCAATTCGCCCCGTAAGGGTACAGTGAGTGGTGCGCGCTCCGACGCAGCGGCACACTTTCCGTCGACATTCTTTCGTGTTTGTTTTGCTTCGACCCGCTAACGGCCGGACGTTTTGTCTCGGACACTTTGGCGCAGATGCTTATGGAAAATCGAAGGCTCGTTCTATTATCCCCGCGGCCGAAATGCGGTACAGCGCCACCGCGTACGCCAAGCCTGCAGCCTAATCAATTTCCGTGGTTGCTCTCTTCCTCTCTCTCGCCTGCGGTGCTATACCAAACTGCTTATCTTTTTCAATCCCGTCTGTTTGCTCCCTTTCGCTTTGGCCACTGATCTAGTGCCTTATCTTCGCATCATACATTTCTCTAGCCGTGCTTCTGTTCGTTAAATCGCGTTCTTTCACTCATATTATATTTCGTACGCAGGCAGGCTGGGCAGATAATTTGTCCCTTTTTCTTCGGGTGTCGTGCAATCTTCTGATTGTCGGATTTTTTATACGTACTTTGCGGAAACAGTTTGATACGAAACTCAGACTCTTAGCAACCGTAGATCACTGATTGCTTCGTCAGGCGGTAATAATTTACACATTGTAAGGTAAAACCGCCTGTTTGATTCGATTGATTGTAGGGTTTAACGCGCCGACGCAACGCAGGCGATGAGGCGCGCCGTAGTGGAGGGCTCCTGATTCATTTTGACCACCTGGGGATTTTTAACGTGCCCGAAATCTCGTACACACGGGCGTTTATACTTTTCGCCTCCATTAGAAGAGCGGCCGCGGCGGCCGGGAATCAAACGCGGGTCCTGGTGCTCAGCAGCCCAACACCTTAGCCACTGAGCTACCACGGCGTGTCTGTTTGATTCGAGTTCTTCGCCGTCAGAGCATTCCGCATGCTTGCGGTGGGTTGACCATCGCCCTGTTTCTTTTGTTGTTGTTTTCGTTGGCGTTTCTATCCTATAAGTGATATACACTTTCTTTTTGGGACTGACCTAACGCCGTCCTTAAGAGCCAAATTTTGCTTGCAAATGAAACTAGGGGTATTTGATTGTCCGTCTTTTGCTACCAAGCAAGAACTAACATGACGACGTATACGGATTCCATAGCTAAGCTGTGCTTTGTGTTGAAAGATGAAACCGATACAGTCAAGCCAGTAAAAGAGGAAAAAACAAAGCCCGAAACACAACATTCAGAAGCGCGTACTGTAAAGTGATCGCTCCTTGCTGCAGCAATACATAGTCTGGGCTCTGGACAAGAGCCACCGTAACCCACAATCCACGGTTATAAATCAACCCTCCGCTGCTGGTGCCGGCGGGAGGAGAACCTACGCGGGTAGACATGCCCTGTTTTCTTTCGTCTCTTCCGGACCGGTGTTCTGGGAGTTGTTGTTCTTCACTTTTCATCTTTTCTATCTCTTACCTCGCTTTTTATTTATGACTGCTCTCCTTAGACATTCCTTGCCAGTTTTTTGGTTCAGTATTTACTGTTTTTTTTTTTTAGCCGCAGCGCCGCGCATATGCGTGCGTACGTCTTTCCGCTGAGAAAGCACTGCTGGTCGGCCGTGTTCCGTCTGCTTAGCAATTCTGAACAGAAGACGGCGACTTTCGGGCTGGTACTACGCAGGGCATTCCCTTATCGCCTCCCCTTTTCTTGCATGCCCCGTTACCGAACAGCCGCCCTAGCGCGCTTGTACTACTTTGCGTGCGTTCCTGTATTCGCAGCGCCACCGGGTTCCGTCGATCGCACTGCAGTCTACCCAGCCGCGAATCTTTTCTCCCGCTCGAGTTGTGCGCTTACCCTTATTTTTGTTTATTTTATGCAATCATCCCTTTCCGTCGCGTTCTCGTCGATAGGGGGGGGGGAGAGGGGAGGGGGGGGGTGGCGTGTTGCCGCAGCTACGCGACATAGTTGTTCAGGGCTATCGCGCCAGACTGCCCCCGCTATTCATTCGACTAAAAGTGTGCCCCACCCTGTGTAGCTACAATTCGCTGGCGCGGGTGCGCACGTGGACCATCGCCCGCTTGTTCACAATGCTCGGAGGTCGCCTCAAAATGGTGACCGTTTAAAGTGTAAACTTTCAACTGATCAAGGTTGAACACCGGCTTGTGTATATAGAGCAGGGTAGCGAGTAAACATATCAATGAATGTTGGGGGTCAGGAGCCTGTTACCAAGTCTTGTTATCTAGACAGTGTTTGTGCCAACGGCCGTATTGGAGCTGATTCTCATTCAGTTTTCTTCCAAAACGCAGAATGGCGAATGGCAGTGTAGTTTAACGCTTTCGTTCCGAACCGTATCGTCCCTTTTTAGTCTTCGTTGCCCCGCTGATTTCTCTCTTGGGCTGGCTTGGCTTGGCTTCGGACGTCTTGGTTTGCAGCAGAGATGTCACCCTCTGCCTCGCTGTGCCACCTCCTCGCCCAAATGAAGACAAATTGCTTGAGGGAAACCGTTCGCTCATGGGGGATTCGTCTCCGCAAGCCTTGATGCTGGCGGCGGTAATACTGACGACGTCTCGGTCTGTCTTGGCTTTTGCCCCCTTCAGAGATGCGACGCCCAGAATAAGTGCGTTTGCGACGGTCTGAGCGTCTCCAGGGCCCCTGTCGTCGCCGGTGTGTGTCTGTGCGCGGCCGCCGGTGACATCTGTCTCTATCGGACTTCCTCGCCTTGTCGACACTAAGCGCTCTGATGTCTCTTTGCGAGCCCGTCCCGGCAACGCCCACTTTTTACTCGTTTGGATGCGCTTGCACCCAAGAGTGGGAACCAAAAAAAAAAAAAAAAAACTGTGGCTGATTCCTCGGTCATAGGAATCGGTAAAACACGAAAGTGAAATGTGCAGCGAAATCTGCAGCTGAGCATGATTTGCGGGTCGGCGGCTGTCTTGCGGGCGTGCTTTGCGAGCGATGTCCTGCTGGCGGGTCCCTTCGGCAAAGTTGTACTCGCGTCGTGTACTTTCCGTGACGGATATGACGTCAGTGAAATCTTGGTGTATCCCGCATAAAACACTTTCTTGTTAAAATATAAAAGCCGAAAACGAACAACCTAAAGTATGAAGTACTCCTTAGTACTAAAGGTTGCTTCCCCGCAAGAAGACCCTGTGCGCAGGGGTGCACCCCTTACAGGCCACTTGCTTCGTTGTACTGGCGTCACTTCTGTGACGGATACGACGTAAGTGAAATCCTCGTGAATCCTGGAACACAGCACTCTCGTGTTAAAAAAGAAAGCAAAGCAAGGAAAGGAAGCATTACACTCTAATCTTTGTATTGTGGAAACGAGCCTCCAAACAACTGCCTTTTGAAGTATACTTAGTCATTTATAATGAGGGTTGTTCGTTGTCGGGTAACCCGATTTTAGCCCATTTTTACACCCCGAACATATTTCAGGAGAGTCGGGTTAAACCTGATGTTTCCCGACCTTTTTACAGTAGCGAACTGCACAATCGTTCGTGCGCTGATGGTCATACTTGTTGAAAACAGGCCCAACAAACACTTCTTTCAATTGATTGATCGATTGATTGATTGTAGGGTTTTAACGCGCCGACGCAAGCGCAGGCGATGAGGCGCGCCGTAGTGGAGGGCTCCGGATTAATTTTGACCACTTGGGGATCTTTAACGTGCGCCGAAATCTCGTACACACGGGCGTTTTTGCTTTCCGCCTCCATCAGAAAAGCGGCCGCCGCCGCCGGGAATCGAACCCGCGACCTCGTGCTCAGCAGCGCAACGCTATAAAAGGGGAACAGCGCAAACTCAGACAAGACACAAGAAGAAGGGGGTGACAAACACGAGCGCTGACTTACAACTGCGCTGACTGCGCTGACTTACAGCTGCGCTGACTTACAGCTAATAAAAGTTGTAAGTCAGCGCTCGTGTTTGTCACCCCCTTCTTCTTGTGTCTTGTGTGAGTTTGCGCTGTTCCCCTTTTATAATGATGTACCAACTCGCCCAAGCCTTAACCCTTGCAGCGCAACGCCTTAGCCACTGAGCCGCCGAGGCGGGTACTGCTTTCAAACTCGTTGAGTATTGGCAGGGCTCTACCGTTCGTTACTTTAGGCTGGCAAATGGGGCACTGAGATTGTTGTACCCAGCTAATAAAAGCTGTGTTGTCGAGAGAACTTTCTCCAAGTTGAGATACGCTACGCTCAACGATCGGATATGTCTCGAATGGAGACCGACTATATACCGCATGCTGATGATAATGTATGTAAACAAGTATGTGGGCGAATTCGATGACCAGCTTTTCATGAACAAAGAAATGTTTTATTTCTTAGAATTTATCTGTGCTCTTTACTGTCATCATTACTGATTCATTTCCAAACAAACGGCCAAATTTCGGAGAGTATTAGCTAAAAAATAACAAAGAACCTGATGTCCCCTTGATTAACAGCAACAATGTTAACGTGTTAGAGCTAAAAAGCTCGTAATATCCTCTAAAATAAACTGAGTGTATTACTTTGGGCACAGGTAGAAAAAAAAAACCCGAATTTCGGAATGGCTTTACCGAAAAATCACGATTTCTCCCAGATTACCAGTTTGAAAAATAGCACCCGATTAGAATGAAATTCATTGTGTTTGTAACTGGTACTGCCCGAGACTGGGCTGAAACGGTTGTTGCGTTCCACTAACTTAGAGTACTGTGCGCTGATGCCATGTATGTTGGGTCCTTTCGATACATGTTCACTGCGTTCATTTCCTCGCGCAATCTTTCTTTTTCTCTGGCGTGTCCCTGTTGTTTGTACGGCTTGATCCGCAGCATCTTCCGTGATTCAGCTGCGCTGTAATGCTGGAAGAGGCTCCTTTATCTTTAATTATTTTAAGAGCACACCACAGCCTGCGCTACCCAGATCGCAACATTGGAGGAGAGCTGATGTTGCTCGCGTACGTCTCATTCCTTTGTACCTTTTTCGACGTTTATATCTTTCACCCGCAACAACACGAATCCGATAGCCAGAACCAATGCTCACAAAATTTCGAAAAAAAGCAAGTAGCAAGTTGCATAGTAGCAAATTTGTTTAACCAGTGGCTTTAGCTGTGTAGCTCCTAGAAGCATTGCTTGCGAACTACGGTTTGAAACATTCAAGCGGTCACTTCCAAATGAATCTGCCTTCCCGGAATTTCTAATGCGAAGCATTTCTGCATTTCTTCACCCTCTTACCGATTCGTTGTCTACCGTCCAATTCCGGCGTGCCTGTAAAGGGTGCACCTCCGCACTGGGGGTGTAGTAGCGGGGAAGCGAACTTTAGTGGTGACAAGAAGCATACACTAATAATTACTCGCCCTACTCGCTCTACTCGCACTACTCACGCTCTTTTCTCTGGCACCGCAGGCTTTCTTTCCTGTAAATTTCTGGGGTTACTATTTTGTTGATGCATGGGGGTAATTCTCCCTAGTAATGATTTTCACGTAAGAGCAGTCGTCACAGGTGAATTTTGCTTGTAATTTTTGTACTGGCAGTGTCAACACGCGTTTCTCCGCGAAGTGGGCTAAAGCGGTCCCGTATTACCTAAATCACATTACCTAGATAGTCAACGCGTATATAGCTGAGGCTGCAACTTCCGGGGTCGTAAGTCGCGTTCAAGAGGCGTCGGTACAAGAGCGTTCAAGAGCGTCGTACCTACGCGGGGCTTTTTCTCCTTTTGCGCTTTAAGGACGAACACATTTGCCACTTGCGTGACCTGTCTATGCGGATTCTTGGCGGATTCTTTGCGGATCCCTTGTTACTTTACAGTTTTTTTAGGGCTGATAGAAATCGGGCAGTTTTATCTTCATGGACTTTTTTGGACTCGAGTTTTCCCACTTGTCGTAAGTGAGATAATAGCTTGAACATCGATGTAGGGTTTCCGTAACGCGTATCTCGCCCACAGCAGCCGGGAAGCGTGCCGTAGTGGTTTGTCTTTATTGTCTTGATCTTTTTTCGTGATATCAATGACCGCAAATCTAGTCTCTCTCTCTCTCTCTCTCTCTCTCTCTCTCTCTCTCTCTCTCTCTCTCTCTCTCTCTCTCTCTCTCTCTCTCTCTCTCTCTCTCTCTCTCTCTCTCTCTCTCTCTCTCTCTCTCTCTCTCTCTCTCTCTCTCTCTCTCTCTCTCTCTTTTTCTTGGTAGCAAGGTGCGAAAATGTGTTTGATAAGATAGCAAAAAAAAAAGCTCATTTAGAAAGTGTGCGGCATATCATTTAACTGTGGTTTACCCATGAGAGGAAGCCGAAAATGGAATACGTCTGAAATAAAAAAAAGTAGTTTTCCCATTTTAATAATGAAGCGAAGGATGCGATGAATGACAAAGTTAGTTGGCTTTTTAAAAGTACAGCGCAGCTTTAGAGTGTTACTTGGGTATGTTATTTTTCCTGGTTTGTTTCAAGGCCCCTTGGAAAAAAATTCGTGGAATTCTCAGTCGGACATTCTTGTTCACTTCAGGGGTGCTCATCTAATTAACTTACGAACGGCTTTATGTACCCCGCAATGTCAGTAAGCCTCTTCATTTTGGGCGTTGTCGGGAAAATCTGTATCCCAGCAAGGCAGCTTTTCAGCGTCAGTCCACTACTGTTATGAGTGTGCGTCTTAGCGCGCACAGCAACCTCTCGCTATAAAGAATTATGAAGGACAGGAAATCGGCTTCGTTATAAGCGGTAGTTTGTTAAATGTGGGTGTTTGTGTTTTTTTACATTCTATTCGTGGCCATGAAACACTTGTAATGAAGTAATTTCGTTACAACGGCTATAACGAGGGTTTACCGTTGTGCAAAGTACGTTTTGTAAACACGTGTACGCGTCAGTAAAAAGAAAAGAAAAACGTGACTCAGTTTATCCGACCTCATAAATCGACATTACTGCGGGACGCGAAAACTTCTTGTCCAGCTTGGCACCTTCTTTCATCTCCGTAAAAACCTCGCACCTGTGCGGCTTTGTCAGGTCACAAAAGCCCAACCGACAGACGCGCACGGTGGCGCTGTGGGCCGCCCAGTCTCTCTAAGAAAGAGCTTCCGGCCCCCCCATCTCAAGTCCGCCAGGAAAGACTCCCGTGCGACCCATGAATCATTCAGATGCTGTAACAGCCCCTCCCCAAGACGCCACAGGCACGTCTGCAGCACTATAAGAATGCTGAAGGCGGCGGGGCCGTATTCGCCGTCGTCGCCACGGCGGTCGCCGCGTCGGCGTGCTTTAGCGACGACGTTCTCGAGAACACTTAAATCAATTATCCGGCCTTCGCCGAGTTGATCCGAAAACCCGCGGCGGACCTCCCAGAGCTCGCCGGCCCCGTCGTTTCCACATTTGAAGCGCAGCTGCTACTTTAATTTGTAAGGGAGCGTGGGCCGCTGTCGGCTTTATTGGCGGCGCGTGACTGGAATTCGGATGGACGCGGGGTATGGCCCAAGACGCTTGCATCTTCCTTGCCTTCTCCCTCTCCATCTTCTGGCTACGTTACTCTCACTACTGAATTCTATTACGAGCGCTTGTACAACTCCGCGCACTAAACTCGCATATAAGACAACCCTGAACGGATGGAGTGTCACGTGTTTCAGTGTGCTTGCGGCAGCCCGCGTGTGTGCGCGCGCGCATGCGCAGTACATTTGTGCGCTGGCTTTCGTTTTCCGGCAAATATCTGCCCAGGAAACTGAACTTAACGAGATTCTCCCCTCGGCCAGCTCTTCCGACTAGAACGTGCGTTTTCAAAACTCGCGGTCTAAGGGATGATCGTTGCGTGGCTTGAACCGAAAGCACGAGGATGTGGAGAGGGGAGCTCTCGATTGAGAGTGCATGAGGTGACCTAAAACATCCGTGTTCTTAGCTCTGCCGTTGCGTTTACATTGTGGTATTCCGAACACGGCGATCACTATAAACCAAGTATTGGATATAAAGAAAAAAGCACTTTGTTATGGGCTGTTCTGTCTCTCTATTTCTAACCCGAGCCATTTTGTAGCGCTGTGGAGGGTAGCGCCCCTCTTGTTTTGACCGTGTGAGCGACGGGCAGTGTAAGAGTGCCAACTTCCGCCAAAACAAGGAGGTGAATAGTGGAGGGGGTGTGGAAAGGCAGAATTTATCTGAATTGGGTTTATTTCGCAACCAGGTTGCAGGAAGACCCGAAAAAAAAAGCTGTTGAAACAGCTTGAAGGGCCATGGCCACCTTACATACAGAGCATCAAGTCAAGCATGACGAGGGGAATTACAAAAAAAAAACACCCGCATTTCCCCGAAGGGGAGCATGGGGAAGTGCGAATGCACGGGTGATGCTATGAGGGGGAGTTATGTTGAACTGTGTTGGCATTCGCCTGTTAGTTGCATTTAACACCCCCGCGTGATCAAGTGGGGATTCCCACACCCCGTTAGTCGTTCTCTGGAAATCTTGGTGAATTAAAGTGTATGTTCGAGGAGATCACGCACACACGCAAGTAAAGTGAAACGAAAGTATTCTTTATTCAGCACTTGTTGGTGTTGTTGTAGTTGACGGTCATTATGACCGCCTTGTGGTCACTGAATGTACGGTCAAGAGTTGTTGCAAGACCGCGCGTATCAGACAGTTCCTCGCAAAGGCCAGGTCGATGTAGCTGCCGTTGATGGTGGTGGGAGCCTCTAGCGGTAGGCACGTCATGGAGTGGTTGGCGAGCATGTATTCCATCAACCACTCGCCGCCCTTTCGCACGTCCACGTTAAAGTCCCCAACAACCACGACCGGGTCCGAGGGCTTTACGCGCTTGGCCACACTCTCCATCGCCGCGTCCACGTATTCGACGACGTCGTCGCGCGAGATGTTTGGCGCGAGGTAGAGGGTGACGACCACGATTCCGTCGCCGGAGTACGCGTCGGTGTAGACGGCACTGTACGGCGACTCGTCCCTGACCGGCGAGGTGGACACGGCGTGCGACACGAGGTTCGCGTAGACGTGACCGACGAGGTAGACGCCGCAGTACTCGCCCCGACTTCCGCTCCTGGCGAAGCAGCAGTCGTCGATGGGGAAGTGGGAATGCACGGGTGATGCGAAAGAATTCTTCTTGGCCAATCGCCCTAAGTGGGTATGTGCTAAAGAAATTAGGAACTCTTCTTGGCCAATCGCCCTAAGTGGGTATGTGGTGCGGACGAACGGACGGCGGTGGACGCGTGATTCAGGGTCGCTTGAGAAGTGCATTCGCACTTAATAAGTGTAGTTAGCTACAAAACATGGCGAAGTGAAGTGCCAGAACAGGCGTATCGCAAATTCGAGCCCATGGTGGCGCAGACGTTCTTCGTTCGCTCCTCGGAACTGCAATAAGGGCCTTTCTCACCTTTCCTTTTCTTTTTTCTTTTTCTAGGTCTCAGCGGTGCAGCCGTCGCGAACGTCGTCGCAGTCTGAACTGAAAATCAGTGTGAATTCGAGTGCTACGTACTTGTGCCGTGTGACGAACTTCGTCGGGGAGTACCGCAGGGTGGTGACCGACGCCAAAAAGTTCATCGTCAGGGTCTTCAAGCGCTCCCAGAAGGGTAAGTTGACCACTACGTCCATTTCCTGCTCTTGGATTTAACCATTTGTTTCACGTTCAGACAAAAAAAAAAAAAAAAGAAAATGAATTCCGCTTATTTCTTTTATGTTGTGTTGACAAATAAATGTCGAAAAGGTGCAGCTTGATTGTGGCACAAATCTTCCTTTTTTTTACGTGTTTCAGTACCGTTATTGCTTCTTGTTACGTTGTTTCTGGCCATATTGTAAGAATATTCTTACACCGTGTTTCTGGCTCACCACTTTCCACCGTTCCCTTTGAGATTGAACTGGAGATGCCTTTGAAGTACTCTCTTTTTTATTTTGCTTCTGAAACGCTCACCCTGATAGGTTACAGTGAATAGATGCGCTACTTATCTGTTCTTATAAAGCATTTAACGACCCACGACATTAATCCCTTCAAATTTCCCGCCCCTTTGCCTTAGGAACACAGTGTTGACAGAACTGTGCGAGGTGTTTATGTTTTCCGTTACTGGTGAAGGTTGCTAGATCGCTTATCTACCTTGTATCGATTTAAAGGGGCAATATTTGTTACTTTTTTATGCTTCCAATCAACATAAATTACACGAATGAAAAAAAAAAAAAACCCGACTCGCTGAAGCGACAGCCTGTGGCGGTTACTGAACAAGAGGAAGGCGAAAATACTCTGCCGCCATCGGCCGTCATCATCATCATCATCGTCGTCGTCGCACTAGCAGGCAGTTCAGCGTAACATACTGCCATTATTTATGGGGTTCTTAGCACCTTTTTTGCAGCATTTTGTTCCGCATTGCGCAAGTAGTCGCAACAACGCCGACATATCGGTGAACAACCTGAGGGATAGCGAACATGGTCAGCTCAACGTGGAGGCCTCGCCGTACTGCGGATCCCAGCATGCACAACGAACAACAACGAAGTCTAACAACGAAGAGCGGACCATGCTGAACGCCGATCCCGACGAAGAGTTCGCCGCTGTTAGGAAGCACGAGCACACCGCCGAAACCATGCTAGAACAGCGGAAGGATAAGTTTGCTACCCTGCGGAGTGCCGAACGCCTGCAGGGTGTCCTCGGCGCTCTTGCTTGGGTCCTGTGGCTTGCGAGGCTCGTCCTCAACGCTCGTCGGACTTTCCTGACCGAGACCGCCAGGGTGATGCGACAGTCTCGTCGATTGTCTGTAGTCTTCAGGAGGGGGTCCTCGCGAGGCCTAAACGTGAGCGACTGCCTGGGTGACTCCAGGCGCGGCGGCGCTCGCCATCTGCTGCTGGTGCCTTTCCTTCTGGGAACGCGTATGCGGCGCGGAATAGGGCTCCACTCGAAGCTTGGAAAGTGCCTCCGTTTTCGACTTGGAGTCCTTATCGCCGATAATGGCTCAGCTCCCATTCCGTCCTGTTCGGGAGTCTTCCAGGCCGACTGACTGAACGCCACGGGGTGGTAGTTTTTTTTTTCCTGACAGCTTATTGTTAAAGCCATTGCTGCGTAAATAATCTTTTATGACCTTTCCATATTATGGGGAATGATGATAAAGAAAGTACCTAACCTGAAGTGGCCTACAATAACTCGTTTATATATGGTGCGTTCAAAAGGAGATTACCTTTATCAGGACATTCCAACGGTGTCCTCGATCTTGCATAGATTTTAGCCGGGTCGGAAGTGAGTGCTTCATCCCAACGTTCTGCCCGTTGACTGTAAACATTCCGGTAAGAGCATATCGTTGGTGACGTTTAACTCGGTCGCAAAAAGTTTTGCTTGAGATGCTTTACAAGCCGTGTTTTGTGATGAGAATAAATCCCTTTTCGAATAAATATTTGCCGTGACAAACAAATCGATGAATTTTGAGCGAGTAACTTTCCTTGTTCTTTAGAAGCTTAATTTTGTCAATAAACGTTCATGCGAAAAAAAAAAAAATGAGGGTCCACTTCACTCGTTAGTTGGACGGCCCAAGAATCTACAATACTACGAACCCTCGACAAAGATGAAATTAGGTTTAGTCCACCTTGTGCCAATTTATTGGGCGTCAGAGCGTTTTCAAGTTGGTCTTCATTCAAACTTTTCCCGGCAAATTTAAGAGAGCATAGTTGAATGCGACTTATGTGGAATAATTGAATTTAGTATGCCGTTGTTTTTCTCAGAAAATCCAAATTCAGAGACTGGGGCGGTAGCAGTCAGGGCGTGAGTGGGCGTTTTGGTGAGTTTGCAGACATTTAGAGCAGGTTTAAGTGTCTGTACACGTAAACGGGTGGGTACGGCTATATATAAGGCTCCGTTTGTGGAACCAAGAAAATTGCGAGGCTTTTACAGCATAAAGGGATAGTGATTCGCCGCTGTTCATTAATATAGGTGACGTGCCACGTTGTGTGCCCCCACCATACCTCGGCACAGTTGGCGCGGCTCACTCAAACTCACTCACAAATTTATTTTGGAATCACCTCTCACTGAAACTCGCTAATTGCTCAGCAGCACATTTGCGCTCACTCAAACTCAAACTCACAGTCAGCGCAAAAATCAGAACCCACTCGAACTCGAAACTCAAAATGTACTCAGAACTCAAAATGGACTCAAACTCAAAATGTACTGAAACTCAAAATGTACTGAAACTCAAAATGTACTGAAACTCAAAATGTACTGAAACTCAAAATGTACTCACAACTCAAAATGTGCTCAGAACTCAAAATGGACTCAAAATCAAAATGGACTCAAACTCAAAATGGACTCAAACTCAAAATGTACTCACAACTCAAAATGTGCTCAGAACTCAAAATGGACTCAAACTCAAAATGGACTCAAACTCAAAATGGACTCAAACTCAAAATGGACTCAAACTCAAAATGGACTCAGAACTCAAAATGGACTCAGAACTCAAAATGTACTCAGAACCCAAAATGGACTCAGAACTCACTCTGTCTCAGGCGTGCTCAAACTGTCAGGCTCAAACTCACTCAAGCTCACACTCACCATGCCACACTAGCCTCGTGCTCACTCAAACTCAAACTCACGCGTGAGTTTGAGTCCAAATGAGTCTGAGTGAGTGGACTCATGAATGAGTCCGCCGACCTCTGGCCCTTACACACCATCCCACTGTTTTCTATTCACTGTTTTTAAATGCGTTTGGCCCCTTATATTTGGACTCCGCTGTCTTTACCGGGCCGTTTGCGCTTCCCTGGGTTCCTAAACGCGTGCTCGTCACGTCGTGATGCTTCGACGGGCTTACCCGGGTATATCCGTTGAATCCGCGGCAGATCAAGACAGATGATTGCGGCGGACGAAGCGATAACTTCCGCGTAGACACCCCCATCCAATTCCTCTTTGCCTCTCCCCCTCTTCCGCTGAGCCTCCGCACTGGCTCCGCCACCAGCACCGGCGACGGTTCTGTCGTCTCCGCGGAAAACTGTGCCACTCCCGCTTCACCCCTTTCGCCAATCTCTCCCGGAGCGACGACTGAGAGGATGGAGAACCTGGGGAAAATGCGGATGACTCCGGAGACAGGCAGAGATTGTTTCGAAACAAACCCTAACTCTTTCCTCCAACCTCCTACACGTCCGTTCATCCGGTTCGTTCCGTCTCCACCTTTGCTTTCTTTCTTTTTGTTTTAGGCTTTTGTAGCTCTGGTGAGGTGGCTTTTAATGTTTCGTTTCCGCATTTTTATCGACATCATGCGCCTTCAGCGAGGAAACTCCGACCTACCCACCAGGCTTCAGTGTTTTGGGGTGCGCTGTTCATCCTTTTTTATACCTTTTCTATCTTCAGGTCGTTGCTGCAAAGCTTGAGGTGCCCAAAATTTCTTCGGGTCGGCTCTCCCATCTACGTTGCTGTTTCGCTAAAAAAAAAAAAAACTAATAATAAAAATGGAACTCATCTCCAAAGGTTGCCAAAGGAAGGTGGAACCTTTGCACCGCAGCGTTTTTATCTCGAAGGGAATGTGCATGCATACTGCGTGATTGATGATCGACGCCTGTCACGCCGTATGTGGCTGTCTGCCTGGAAAAAAAAAATGAACGTATCGGTATTCCGAATGTAAACTTTCCCATCTTTTCCCGTTATTTTTATTTTATTTTTTTGAGCAGATTGAATTTGAAGGTTCGAGTGTTCCGCCGCTGCCTCTCGTCCGGACGATTGCCTCCGCCCCCGTCTTCGATCTTTCCGTTGCGATTTGCCCCGGGGTCGTTCTCTCTTCTGACGTATGCTAATGCAAGAATGTCGTTGCCGCGCCACATGCCCGCGGTTTTCCTATTCCCCTTGCGGTCTGTGCGCGGCTGCGGAAGTTTCTTTCTCCGCGCAGCGCGTCGAGTGAGCGGGTCCTCAAAGTTCTTTCTATATCTCTTTCGCTGAAGAGTCGAACTGCGCGCGATTCTCGAGACGTCTTGTTGCGTCGGTCGGCAACACTGGCGTCTCGAATGCTTCTCCGCGCGGCCCTTCTCAAGATGATCACGTTTTTACTCCCGGGGGTTTTGAGGAGTGGGGTAAACGGGTTAAATTTAGGCTTTCCGTGCATCCTCGCTCGCCGACCGTTTATGCCCCCCGAGAATTCGCTTTGCATCTCGTTGGTTACGGTCGATGAGCAAGCGGTGTTCTGTTCCGCCCGGCTTCTTTTAAGGTCGTCTGCACCGAGTATGCGTGCCCGAGGGGAACGTAATTTGAAGGGCGGGTGTCCGTGAGACGTTGCGCCGTGTCAGTAGTAATTCGCTCTCTCGTGCTTTTTCTCCCTCTGTTTCTTGTTTGGGAGGTATCCGTACTTCCGCTACTTTGTATCTTCGGCGGTACGGTATCGAGAATTGTTTCAGCTGAAGTCCGGCTCTGAGTTTTTCTGTCAACTGTCGTTACCCGACCTTAAGTGAATACAGTTTTCTTTAACGTCGCCTTTGTTAGTAGCAAATGTCGCCGGGGTACTGGAAACCGCGTACGCAAGGAAAAAATGAAGGGAGCTCACACTAACGCCTAAGACTTGAAGGCAGAGAAGTTGTACGCAATCTTTACGGCAATCACGACGGTTTAAGTACACGATTGCAGCCGATTCGCTGCTGCTTAGCTGCCACTACGACATTTACTCCATCTTTGTTGCTATAAGTGTGAGCTTGATTTTTTTTTTTTTTGAAGTGATAAAGCATTGCCACACTTACGGTGAACGCTGGAGTCTTTCTCGTTCCGAGCAAGTGTTGTCACGATTACGGTGAAAGCTGCAGCTTTTTGTTTGGCCAATCTTGGCCAATCTCTCTACCTTGGCATGCTCGTATTGGCCAGTCTTGGCGAATCTTCATAAGTGCGTATGCTCGGCATTTTCTTGGTATTTGTAACTGCGGACACGAAAAATTACGATTTGCTAAACAGCTTCGCTGTTAAAAATGGTTTATATTGTCCGCCGTTCGATACAACCGTTCGTTTATGTGATCCTGCACGGGAAGACTGTGTAGCCAATCGTACACAGCGGTAGGGCGTTTAGCTGTGCGAATTCCTCCTCTTCCAGAATTCGTAAGTGTACGGAATGTCTTCCCACTTATTAAGTAGGCGATTTTGCTTCAGCGTTCTCGCTAACGTGAGGATATTGGAGCTTTTTTCACCTTCCCTTTCAGTCCAGGCACTACCTATGAATGTAGGTTTAATAAACACCCCAAATACTTCACGGATACATTCTGATTCCGATAAAGCAATATAAGTTACGTGTGACGGAGAACAAACGTGCTTCATCAGCAACGGAAAGAACACAAAGGGAAACCACGAAAGGTATAAGATGGGGTACCGGTCGTACGCGTGGAATAAAGAGCTGCACCAGTAAAAAAAAAAAAAAAAAATAAAACGAACTCCAGTGACCCGGGAATAAGGCGCTGAGGGAAGTGTATAGGTGGGAAGGGCCTCCATTCAGCAATTTATACGAATATTGCTTGCTAATGACGCTGACGGGAGTAATAATGAAGATGATCGATATTGAAACCATGAATTACCATAAAAAAATTCCTTTCGTGCGCTTCTCTGCTGTCGGTATCGTAAGCGATTGTAAACGCAATAAATGAACTGTCAAGTCAAGCCATTTTTGGTGTGGGGGATCAACACACGGTTCCCTGCTGCACACACGGCGTACGCGAAAAAACGGCCGCGCGATGTATGCTTTCATTGGGCCGCTGTGGTAGATTACCGTCGGGGTTTCTCTTCCTCTCCCAACTTGCACCACCGTAGTGGTCGAGCTTCTTTCCCCGACGTACACGTCGTAATCCGGATGGATGAAGCTTCGGTCGGGCGACACTGGCGCCTCATTTGGTCGCTGCGTGACGGAGTGTGGGGAGTTACGTTGTGTGGCAGAGAAACACGGGAAGTGCCGTGGTCGTCGGTAACGGTACCCGGATGCGCACCTTTCATGAATTGTAGCTCAAACTTTTAGGGGCAAAGCCCCTTAGGGGCTCGGGGCTTTGCCGTCTCATGTCGTCGTCGTAACCGTCGTCTCATGTAGTCACGGTACTAAGACACCGGGACACTCGTTTACGCCTCGCGCTAGAACCGTGCTTCAAATACACGAGACTTTTACAGCAAAACTGTATACCTCTACCCTCCCAACGGTTTCATCTCCGTTGGCAAAAACGCCAAGGCGCCAAGAATACACTTATACACTGCACGCTTCGCCCCTCCCTAGGTTTTACGTTAGTGGAGATGGCCCGGGTTTTTTTTTTTGTGTGTGTGTGTGTGTTGACGTTAAGCGGTGCGGTTCATCAGAGCAACGCTTCAGAAGCAATTACGCTATGTGCGTGTCGCGTATTATATGCGGCTCATATGCCCACGGCTGTCTGGGTTCGACGGTTTCTATGCACAAAAGCGCGCATGCTACAAATTTGTGTTATCAAACAAATTTGCTGAGGATATGTGCAGCTTGTATCTTTTTTTGTTACTAGCACTACGCTTCAGAAGGAAGACAAACGATAAAACGGAAGGCCATTGCCTGCGAGTACCGCATCCTGCGCCCTCAGGGCTCTTAGTGGATTGAAATTAATGATAATCGCTCCTTGTTTCAACTCTCGTGTTTGTGCCCTTCCACCCTTATTGCGAGTTTTTGACACAGCTAGGTGTGCTTGTGTTGAGTTCCGCTCTGGCAACCGCGTCCTTTCGAGCAATAAACGCAGTCACAAGCTGGAGCCATTTTTATATACTTTCAAGCGCGGATCATTTCCGTGTGAACCCAACGGCGAAACGCGTAAGTCCGCATGAAATGATTTGTTTTGTTCTTCTCAGGCCTACGACGAGGCTCATAATAAACGGGTGGTATTTCCTGCGTGTTTTCACACTACACTGCTTGCTGGTGTGTGTCTACATCATCATCATCATCAGCTTGTCTACGGCCACTGCAGGGAAAAAGCCTCTCCCATAGAACTCTAATTATCCCGGTCCTCTGCTAACTGGTCCAATTTATCCTCGCAAACTTCTTGCTCTCATCTGCCCATCTAACTTTCTGCCGCCCCCTGCAACACTTGCCTTCTCTAGGGATCAACTGTGTTATCCTTAATGACCAACGGCTATCTTGCCTTCGCATTACATGTCCTGACCACGCCTATTTCTTCATAATGGGAAACAGCGCAAAAACAAAACTTGGACAAGAAAGACAAACGGGACGAAGCGCTACTAGCAACTGAAACGTTTAATCGTCAAAACACACAAATATATAGACACAATCTAAGCCACCGCCAACACAAACGTACAGTACAATCTACAATATTGTACAATCACGGGGAACAACCACCAAAAACACTGCATACAACCAAACCGCACGTGTTCATACTCCGAAAAATGCACGGTACACTTTATCAGCCCTTATCCAAGAAAGCAAACTCGGCATCTGAAAGCAAAACAGAAGGTTGGCTGACACACGTTTTTTCCTCTTTTTTGATGTAAAATGCTTCCATTATCTCTCTTGTTGCCCGCTTACGGTGTTTGTCAAGAACGGTGGTGTGCGGTAGCTCCGGATGGCACGCGCATTCCTCGTGGTTTTTGTTTCCATCAGTGAGCGTGAGTGGCAACTCCGGACGGCCCGTGCACTTCTTGCAATGCATGGCCAAATGGGAATACGGCGCCCCTTTTAATGAGCTGTTATGCTCACGAAGGCGAACGTTCAGGCAGCTCCCCGTCTGACCAATGTACTTCTTTCCACACTTGAAAGGGATACTATACACAACGTCCTTACCGCACTCAACAAATTTAATGCCATGTCTTATCCCACAACCATCCGTCCTTTTTTCCTTCTTGTCTGCTAACCTTTGCACCGCAGGGCAAATCTTAGCCACTTTGTTTTGGGCTGAAAAGACGACGCGCACGCCATATTTGGAAGCAACTTTCTTCAGCCGATGTGATACACCGTGTAGGTAAGGAATGACAGCTATCTTGTCAGGAACTGAACCCACTTCATTTTCCTCCCCACGGGCCACGCTTCCAGCCTTCTTAATCTCCCGGCGATTCCTTTCACAAGCCAAACGAACAGAGTCATCTGGGTGCCCGGCTGTCCTTAACCTGTCTACCTGGGCAGCGACACTCTGTTCCATGAAATGTTCGCAGGATTTGTTCAAAGCTGATTTAATGCAAGAAAAAGCAACACCGTTCTTCACCAGCTTTGAGTGGGCTGAATCGTAACTTAGTAACTCCTTGGTAGACCTTGGGTGGTACATCCAGCAAGTGTGGGTTGGCAGTAAAGTAATTAATACATCCAAATACTGGAGTTCACGTTGCTTAGGCACCTCAAACGTGTAATCTAAGCCCAAACCTTTTTTCCTGAAGGACTTCATGACATCCACAAGTACGCCACAGCCTTGGCCTTCTTTTACTAAAACAAGGTAGTCATCAACATACCTAAAAAACTTAAGATTTCTGTCTACCAGCTCCTTTTCAATTGATCTGTCAACTCTGCTTAGAAAGATATTAGAAAGCACCGGAGCAACACGAGACCCAATACAAATGCCTGCTTTCTGAACGTACACCTTGCCACCCCAACCCACCAGAGTGGGTGGCAAGGTGTACGTTCAGAAAGCAGGCATTTGTATTGGGTCTCGTGTTGCTCCGGTGCTTTCTGATATCTTTCTAAGCAGAGTTGACAGATCAATTGAAAAGGAGCTGGTAGACAGAAATCTTAAGTTTTTTAGGTATGTTGATGACTACCTTGTTTTAGTAAAAGAAGGCCAAGGCTGTGGCGTACTTGTGGATGTCATGAAGTCCTTCAGGAAAAAAGGTTTGGGCTTAGATTACACGTTTGAGGTGCCTAAGCAACGTGAACTCCAGTATTTGGATGTATTAATTACTTTACTGCCAACCCACACTTGCTGGATGTACCACCCAAGGTCTACCAAGGAGTTACTAAGTTACGATTCAGCCCACTCAAAGCTGGTGAAGAACGGTGTTGCTTTTTCTTGCATTAAATCAGCTTTGAACAAATCCTGCGAACATTTCATGGAACAGAGTGTCGCTGCCCAGGTAGACAGGTTAAGGACAGCCGGGCACCCAGATGACTCTGTTCGTTTGGCTTGTGAAAGGAATCGCCGGGAGATTAAGAAGGCTGGAAGCGTGGCCCGTGGGGAGGAAAATGAAGTGGGTTCAGTTCCTGACAAGATAGCTGTCATTCCTTACCTACACGGTGTATCACATCGGCTGAAGAAAGTTGCTTCCAAATATGGCGTGCGCGTCGTCTTTTCAGCCCAAAACAAAGTGGCTAAGATTTGCCCTGCGGTGCAAAGGTTAGCAGACAAGAAGGAAAAAAGGACGGATGGTTGTGGGATAAGACATGGCATTAAATTTGTTGAGTGCGGTAAGGACGTTGTGTATAGTATCCCTTTCAAGTGTGGAAAGAAGTACATTGGTCAGACGGGGAGCTGCCTGAACGTTCGCCTTCGTGAGCATAACAGCTCATTAAAAGGGGCGCCGTATTCCCATTTGGCCATGCATTGCAAGAAGTGCACGGGCCGTCCGGAGTTGCCACTCACGCTCACTGATGGAAACAAAAACCACGAGGAATGCGCGTGCCATCCGGAGCTACCGCACACCACCGTTCTTGACAAACACCGTAAGCGGGCAACAAGAGAGATAATGGAAGCATTTTACATCAAAAAAGAGGAAAAAACGTGTGTCAGCCAACCTTCTGTTTTGCTTTCAGATGCCGAGTTTGCTTTCTTGGATAAGGGCTGATAAAGTGTACCGTGCATTTTTCGGAGTATGAACACGTGCGGTTTGGTTGTATGCAGTGTTTTTGGTGGTTGTTCCCCGTGATTGTACAATATTGTAGATTGTACTGTACGTTTGTGTTGGCGGTGGCTTAGATTGTGTCTATATATTTGTGTGTTTTGACGATTAAACGTTTCAGTTGCTAGTAGCGCTTCGTCCCGTTTGTCTTTCTTGTCCAAGTTTTGTTTTTGCGCTGTTTCCCATTATGAACCTATACCAACAAGCCCAACTCGCAGTTCTTCTAAATGCCTATTTCTTCCACTTAATTTCTACTGGCATGTCCTAAACACGCGTCAGTCCCCTGACCCACTCCGCTCTCTTCTTACCCATTAACGTTACACCTATTATCTTCCGACTCACCTCCCATGACTCCGCCAATCAACTGGTGTGTTGAGTTGTTTTTTATTCTTTTTTTAATATTCGGGTTCTGCGTAGAATGGAGAGATAGAGAGGTGGTGATAACAGAGACACGATAGACTGGTCCCAGAAAGCAGTTCACCAATTGCGAAGCATACAATTCCTGTCCGAACAGCGTTAATTACTAGATTATATTTAAGGAACGTAGCTTAAGAATCTTGCCTACAGCAGGACACGGCAGGGGTATACCATGTGGAGCTATAGCTTATAAGAAGCCAGAAGTTATGGCCGCCGTCTGTCAATCGCGTATAAATACTCAGATCCTGTGGCCGCCGCTTTTGATGATTCACCAGTGTCTGATTTGCGGGTGGCAGGTTAGATTTTTAACGGCGGCGACTGATTTGTTTCGGCGGAGATGTGGATATGAAACAGGCCGAAGCGGTTGTGTGCAGAAATCAACTCCCACACCAGCAGGCGTTCCGGTGTCCACCCCTAGGTGTGACAATTTACGCCTGCTGGTGGTCTTTCCTTACCTTTTTCTTGACAATAAATTCATTCATTTATTAAAAAAACATTTGATTGATTGATTGATTCATTTATTGTAGGGTTCAACGCGCCGACGCAACGCAGGCGATGAGGCGCGCCGTAGTGGAGGGCTCCGGATTAATTTTGACCACCTGGGGATCCTCAACGTGCGCCGAAATCTCGAACACACGCGCGTTTTTGCCTTTCGCCTCCATTAGAAAAGTGGCCGCCGCGGCCGGGAATCGAACCCGCGACCTCGTGCTCAACAGCAGAACGCCTTAGCCACTGAGCCACCGCGGCGGGTGTGCAGAAACATTTGGAGCTCTTTAATGAGCCCCGCGTTCTCTTAATTAATCGGTTGCCCTCGCGTATGCGGTCGACTTCAATTCCCGCGTATTCACTGTTTAGCGCTTTCTCAGCTCTACACTTTCAACATTTTCAAAGATTGTATTATTTTCACTATAGTGTAAGAGTAGCCACTCACCTATAGTTATTCAATCTGTCGCTCACATTTTAAGCTTTATGGTGCATGGTCGGAACCGGGGCAGCGATGCAGACGTATGCAACACAAAACAGCTAATGCTTCATACATTGCGCCCTCACGGTTTTGTGAAATCCAGTGAGTGGCGTCATTCAGGCATTCCGCTGGATCGTATAAGTTTAATGTAGTTGCTACGGCGAACGTTTCCTGGAATAATCGATACACGGGGTTTAAAGAACCGAGGGCTATTGTTCGCACCCACGCCTGGGAGAGATGGAAATTTGCAAGTGGCATCATCGAATGGATTAGGAACATCTGCTGTGCGATCACCGATTACAATGGAAAATGGGGCTCTAAAAATTGCAGGGAGGAGGAAAGAGCGTTGTGATTTGCAATTTTCCCGCATTAGTCTCGTCCATCTCTCGCACGTTTATTGCTTCGATTTGTCAGGGACGATTATCGCGGTGGAGGCCATCATGCCCTTGTCGCCAAAGCGTCGCAGCTCTTTTGGGAACAGGAGGATATCCCCCTCTTCTGCGCCTCTTTTCCTCGCGCTGGGCTCGATGACGCAGCAGCGCGTTCGTATAGCGCAGTCGGAATGGACAGCTATGCAAAAAGGATAAAGACGAGGATTCGGGGGCGTGATTCCCTTAACCCTGCTTTATTATTTTCGTTTGCTGAGTTATATCGAAGAAGGAAAAAAGCAATGAAAGGCGTAAGTGTTGCTGGAAGTGTCGAGCAATACGGTGAAGACCATCTCTGAGCGGCTAGCACGTCGTCGTCTCCAGATTTGCACGTTCCGTCTGTACTCCCTTTGTCTCCAATCTTCCCTTCCTCCCTGCAAAACGACTGTCATTAATGCCTTCGGGAGGGAGCGGGCATATTTACTGGATGACGACAGAACGAACTTAAACTGATTTAGATTTGGCGCCGTTACTTGCTGCGGCGCCGGCGCCGCACTTACGGTGGTAATGACGATGATGGCCCGTAGTAAATGGCGCATACCCACTCAAGGGGATTGGCTGAGAAGAATTTAGTTTAGTCAGTGAAACCAATCAGATAAAACGAAGATAGCCTAGCAGAAGGGAGGGTTTAGCCGGAATGGTAACGAAGCGAGAAAAGTAGTGGCGGGAGTAAGAAATCTTGGGGCTTCCTGTTCCTCGTGCTTTTCCTCGATTCCCGTTCTTGTCCGCTCGCTCATATTCTCGCGTTCATCCCAGAATGTCATCTCAGCGCAGTTGGCTGCTCGTACACGCTGCTTTCAGGAACAAGCGCGGTCCTTTATCGCTCGTGCGTCGAACTTCCGTGTCATTGATCGCGGTGATGAGGGCCCGTAGTCGCGTCGGCCTCGCTCTCTAAGAAATAAAATTGAGCGGATATTCTAAGAGTAAAAACAAAAAAGTAGAAATATTTTGAAAAAAGGGATACGGAAAATTCAGGGGTGATAATGGGCTATTTGCCTGTATTTACGGAGTCGGCAGATGCACTCGCCGGTCCCTAAAAAAGAGCGTATACTTTGCATACCCACCTATATAGCTGCCACGCTGCAGCGAATTTTCCAGGTGAAAAAAAAAAAAAAAAAGGATCTACCTCAGGAGGCGCTGCAAACTGTTAACTAAGCCCCTCGTATTAGCGGCGACGAGGAAGGTCTCAACTCACACAGCGCGGTTAACAGCGCCGCAAAACAGCACCGCAAAATCAGCGTCGTTAGTTGAACTTGAAATTTTTAATTCATATTTTTGAGGTTTAACGCGCCGAAGCTGCACTTGGTGCTATGAGACGCGCCGCAGTGGAGGGCTCCGGATTAGTTGCGACCGCCTGACAATCTTTTACGTGCGCCGACATTTCGACACACGGGTGTTTTCGCTTTCCGCCTCCATTAAAAAGCGGCCGTCACGGCCGGAAACCTGCCTCCATGGGCTCGTGAGCGTCACAAGGAACCTCGGGGATTTTGTCGTTATACATTATTACTGTGACGAGGGGAGTTCTGGTTTCACATCGTCGGCATAGGCTGTAGAGGCTATAGTTAGTCCAAACCGCCGCGGTGGCTCAGTGGTCAAGGCGTTGTGCTGCTGAACACAAGGACACGGTTTCGATTCCCGGCAGGCTGCTTTTCTGATGGAGGTGAAAAGCGAAAACACCCGTACATGTGTCCGAGATTTCGGCGCACGTTAAAGATCCCCAGGTAATCAAAACTAATCCGGAGCCCTCCACTACGGCGCGCCTCATCGCCTGCGTTGCGTCGGTGCGTTAAACCCTACCATCATACTCAATAGTTACTTCTTTCATTCTAACAATCGGTATAGCTTTGGACTCACACGAGCGCAATACACTATACTCTTCCGGAACGACTGGCTCAATGTCAGGGTCATTGTGATCAACTGAGAGGACACGGGATTATCAACCTGTCCTCTTCTGATAAAGCTTCCTGACGGGTAATGTATAAGAACCAAACTCCCGATCAGCGATACGAAATTCCTTAGCTGACGTCAGCTTTTGGCGCGGAGGCCAATCGATCAAAAACGCTGCGCCGATCGAGCGCGGCGCCCCGCCGACTCCCCCTTCCATATTTCGTGAGTGTCGCGCGCACGCAAAATAAGAATAATCGCGCGGCGATGCCGCGAACAAGGCATCTATCTTTGTGATGTAGCGGAGTCCCGGCTTTTATGCGGAGAGAGGCTTCCTGTGTCGTTTCCTTCGCGACGAAGAAAATTGAACGCGGGGAGTTGTTCAGCGGAAAGTGGCGATGGATCAAGCGGAGATTTCCGAAAAGCGGGCTAGACTGGCCTGAAAACAAAAGGAAAAACAGTGGGGGCGCGCAGTTTGTATTGATTACAAACTTGACAACTTGCCTGTCGACGTCTACGCAGCCCACGCGGCGAAATGCAAGGGAAGCCGTTGCGCACCGCGCGTTCTTGTGTTAGTCCCACGTGGCTTCTTGTCGTTTCCTTTCCCGGCACTTAAGACAAAGAGGGGAAGCTTTTTTTTGTTGTTGTTTCGTGTTCGTCGCCCCTCTAGTTGCTTGCGCTCTTTTTGCGCTCTCATTATTCTTCGGAAAGTTGCTTGTTGAAACTCTCGAGTCGTGAAGCCGCCCCTGACTGCCTGATTTTGTGAAACCTAGACAAATGGGTCAATACAGCTCGTGTAAGTGTCGGCAGCGGCACGGTCTGAATTGTGGTTTTAGCGTTGGCTGGAAGGACGCTATCTCTGGTTTCGATTTTATTTCTCGCGAATGTATCACCGAGTTTTTCAAAGAAGCTTGCGATGCGTCGCTGCCTTTTATCAGACTTTTTTTCGCTTTGGGTAAGACGCGGGTGGAGAGCAGGTGCTCTTGAAGGCCGTATTAGGCTTAGATACTGGGCTTTTATTCCCGTTTTATGAGTTATATACGAAGCGTCCATCGTTGCCGGCATCTGCATTCTGGTGTACCTAAGCGCAGTGGCATCCTGGTGTGTAGTTTTCAGAAACTTTCCACTAGGAGGTGGGGGTGGGCATGGTGGTGAAAAACTTTAATAATTTGAACCAGAGTTCTTCAATATGCACCAGTGGTGAAACAGTGGTGAAGCCGTACGAGCATTACTGCTTCGTTGATGTTAACGTGCAAGTTTACTGGAGTGGCTCCTAGGGGAGAAAAACTGGACGGTTTACTTCATAACAGTAGTTCATAACTTCATAGCTTTGAACAGTACTTCATAACAGGCTGTCTCTGAGTTAGCCAGAATGAAATAAAGAAAAGAAAGCCAGAAGAAATCGCGTCCGAGTTTGTGCCTTATCTGCCGCACGCGCCCCGCGAAACTTGTTGTTGCGGCGACTTCCATACATGACATTCATTACCAAGGCGACGCGCTGTCTCTTCACTTCAGGGTCCGTGACAGGCAAATCAGTTGCTTTCAATCAGCTTATTTGAGAGCGCTGCTTTATGGTGCGGGTGGGAGTGGGGTCGCATGGTATTTTTTATATTTCGCGGGTCAGAATTTTATCAGTCAGAATAAATGAGCACGCACTTAGTACGTCGCTTAAAACACCGAAGTCACGTGTCCCTCGTGGGTGCGTACATGTGCCTCATTGACTCTAATGATTAGGGCACTGCTTCTCGACTTAGATAATTATTACGATTAATTAATTAACTAATATATGGCCGCTACTCCACTGTACTGGAAACATTATGCACTAGGATTTCTTCGAGTAACGCCATTGCTGATACCTGGGACACGCTGTATATATATCAGTTGTATAGGAAATGTTTCGCCTCCGCTTTTCAACGGCTTCACCTTCTTTAGCGCAGAACGCTTCTGAAATGCCGCCCTCGTGTTCGACGATCCGTACATGTACGGAGCTCTTCCTTGTAGTACGTGCTCTCGCATGAGTGTTCGGTCGTCGCTGCACGCGAAGGCGTCGTCAGTGCCCGCCGCCTTGGCCATCCAGCAGTAGTAACCCTGCCGGGTGCTTTGTCTCAGGGCTGGACGCTTTATTGACTCGCCGGGCGCGTCCTCCCGGATCAGCCGTGCGTGTATGTGTAACAGTATGCGTCCGATGCCAAGGAGGGCAACACCTCGGAGACGAGACGAAAGCCTGGATAGAGCTCTGTCTTATCGACGTACACGACAGTGTTAGAACGATTAGTGAAGACCGTTATAACAGGAGAACCACCAGACTATGCCCGGTGCTGCCAGTCATCTTCACTGGAGTAATTTCACTGAGGAAGCGGTGCCGGGGCATTTTTATTTCGAAGGTGTTCGACGCAGCCGGACCGACAGCGGCGCCCAGTTTCTGATTTTGGCCGCCTTTGTATTATGACACTGTCTTGTCTGCCTTCCCGGCGCGACATCTATGTCAACGTCCTGCCGCCGTCGCGACGCTGGGCTGCGTGGGAGCTCGTCGGCGCGAAAGAAGTCGCCTGTGCCTTTCTTTCCTCCTTCCCCTACGCATAATCACGTCCACCCTTTTCTTCTAGCCGTCTCGTCGTTCCTCGCACGCCCTCTGGACGATATATATGCCATGTTTTTTTGGAGTCGAGCCAACTATTTAGTCGCGACACATGACCTAACCATCCCAGCCACGAGTAATGCTACCCACCCATGTTTGGGGTTTTTTTGGATTGGAAAACATTTAATGAGCATAAAAGTGGGTGGCTTTCTCAGTCCAGATAGCCGCGAGCTAGCGCAGCTGCTTGGGCGCGAGTGATGAGGCGTTCTTGGTCCTCGCACCGTGAGCTGGCCAGCTCGCGCTCCCACTGCTCAGGGGATGGGGAAGGGAGGGGGTTGGGCGCGTAGGGGCATTCCCAGACTAGGTGGTAGGTAGTGTTTGGGACGGAGCAAGAAGGGCAGTTGTAGGGGTAAGTGGAGGGAGATATGTGGTGGAGTATCGTGGTGTTGTAGAATGTGTTGGTCTGCAGTCGACGCCAAATGCGAGCCGCCTGTGTGCTATGTTTTGGGTGTTTTTTTTCGGTTGGTGTTCGCCTATATTGCTAATGCGTGTATGTTGGGGCGCGTTTGAATTCTGGTCGTATCTTTATTGGCGTTCTCACTGCGGTCGCGATTGTAGGTCTGTCGTTTTTCATTGAGGCGATTTTTACATGCTCGGGAAACCTGCTCTGACCCTGCCATTTTCAAGCCTCTATCTGAGCACGTACGGCGTAGCCGATTCCCCGGATGAGCTCGTGGACTTTCTTCAAGATCGGCGTCGTCATTACACAAACCACTTTGCTGGTCGCTGTTGCTTAGCCTGTTCACCCCCTCAAAGCGTTGAAAGCCTCAAAGCTTGAGCCTCCTTGCTTCACTTCGAATTTATGTTTCCAAACGCTCAGTGCATGGCCCGTTTCGATTAGCTCAGTTTGAGCGCAGCCGGTGTGCTAAAACACTATACGGCCCGTTCTGCGAAAATGTGTCGACGCCGTTCACTACGGTGGGGTATTGAAAATCGATGGTACGAAAATCGCATTTGCTGCAGTGTAACCAAGTGCAGTGTAACAAGTTGTAACCAAGCTAAACAGATCTTTCATTTTATGCGTGCTCCCATAATCGTGATAGCTTTAGTCATTAGGACCAGAATTTTGGGAGTCACCGTCTAGTGGTGTTTGCTTAAGTGTAGTAGTCTTCGGACGTGAGTACACCATGCCTCGTTACTTGGTCACCAAAGTATACGCGTTGTGGTCAGGAGCCGTATAGCTTCCCTCATTGCATCATAGGTATAACCAACAACATAGCAAACTAGGCTCTAGCCAGGTTAACTTTCCTTCCTTCCTTCCTTCCTTCCTTCCTTCCTTCCTTCCGTCCGTCCGTCCGTCCGTCCGTCCGTCCGTCCGTCCGTCCGTCCGTCCGTCCGTCCGTCCGTCCGTCCGTCCGTCCGTCCGTTTTCAATAATGGTGATTAAGCAGAACAAAAAAAAAATCCTTAAACCTCTACACCAAGCAGGATGTTGGTTATACGCATGACGAAACCTTCAAGAAGCGCGACCCTGAAAAACGTAAGATTTTTTTTTATATCGCTATGTCGTGAGGACGTACCGGGCATTAACTCGTTTCTATTGTTGTCTGCCTTCGTGTTACACCTATCCTTAGCTTCGCTTAATCTTACTTATTCCGTTGCATCTGACCAAGTCTTCCACGTGTCAGTTTGTTCAAAGTTTAGACGAGGAAAGGCCGTGTTGCAGACTTCCATCTGAAACGCGTTGGAGGTGGAGGATTCCCGCTTCCTGCTACCAGCCTATGTAGCAAAACGCCAGCACATGTGCATGTTGGTGGTCCGCGGGGAATGCAACGCATCCCTCGCTGTGCCCCGTTTTGCACGCCGCGCTGCTCCGGAGCGGCCTCTCGGCCGATCATTACGTCGCCCGTTAACAGCGTGCTTCGTGTTGCGTCCGCTCATTACGCGCGCCAGCACACGCCCGTGTTATTACACACAGCTCCACTAGTTTAACGCACGACCTGACAAGTATTTCTACAAGCAAGGTTTGTACCGTGGCAGCGGAGGCTAAGCACCTACGCACTTGTTTCCCATAAGGGTGTGTTCGTACGACGGAGCGTAGCAGGGCGCACGTACAAACATAAAATGTGAACTTGTTTCGCGCCAACCACTTTGCCATAGTTTTTGCTTGCTTTCAGCTGTCTTTGCAGAATATTGATACAAAAGGACAACACAGAAAAGATGCGAGCCAAGGGAGTGACGCCAGGCAAAATGAATGAGAAAGAAAGCGTCTGCGGTGGTTAGGCCGTAACTTTGTTGTTCAGCAGGCTCAGCTTAGCTTTTTGGCGTCTGTTTGGTGTTTCGCGATGGTTGCAATACGGTGCCCCGTTTAGCGCTTTTACGTGATTCCTGCTGCCACATTGGCGGTTGTAATGCCGGGTAGCTAGGCACGGCTATATCTCGTTTAGCAGTGGGGTCCTGTGTGGACACTAAAAATTAAACATTTTCCGCATACATTTGTGCAGCCGTTTTCATAATGTCTGACGCGATGGCTTGATTTGCAGGAATAAACACGCTGCTTGACGCTGTTTATTTCGCTTTTAAACGAATTCACGAGTCTGGAGTCGTGAGGTGAAGGAGGTATGCGCTGACACAGAGAGGTCAATACTGCATATATACAGTATTGACCTCCCATGAATACGCCATGATAGGTGTAACATTAAGGGACAAGAAGAGAGCGGAGTGGGTCAGGGAACAAAATGGTGTTAAAGACATACTAGTAGAAATTAAGAAGAAGAAATGGACGTGGGCAGGGCATGTAATGCGAAGGCAAGATAACCGCTGGTCATTAAGGGTAACAGAGTGGATCCCTAGAGAAGGCAAGCGTTGCAGGGGGCGGCAGAAAGTTAGATGGGCTGATGAGATCAAGAAGTTTGCGGGGATAAATTGGTCACAGTTGGCACAGGACCGAGGTAATTGGAGAATAATGGGAGAGGCCTTTGCCCTGCAGTGGGCGTAGATAAGCTGGGGATGATGATGATGATGACAGTCGAAAACTTTATGACAGTAAATACGGGAGCGCGTGTCGCTCAGTGCATGCAGAGCGGCGTAGCGCTGGGACGGCGAACTGTGGTAGTTCGTACATTTGGCGGATCCACTCCCCCACAACGGTCGATTGCGCTGTTGTCTGCTGCAGTAGCTACGTCATATTTTCTGGAAACGATTCCAGATAATACATGTGCAGGTGAGGGCCTTTTTATCAAGGGCGAAACCCGGCGAACACATTTATACGTTTGCTTTTCTCTGCCAGATTGGGGCTCAAGAAATGCGTTATCATATCTCCAGATGCCGTGATGTAACTAATGCAGCAGGTAGCCGCGCGATAAAGCACTTTCAAAGTGCGCCCGCTAAACGCACAAACTGCGAAAACGCCCCATTCTCACCAGAGCGTTCTGCAAGTGTTGAGTGGCACGCGCTCCCGTGTTTACTGTCATAAAGCTTGTGACTGTACATTACACCCATACAGTCGCATCGATGAAAGTATTGAATGCGACAGTCTCCTTTCGCCACTATCCTGTACGAAATCCTATTGCATTCCGCGTGGTCGATGCAGCGAAAGCATTTTCGCCGTGTATAGCTCGTCGCGCACTTAGCGAAGCTCGTCGCTTTAGTGCCCGGCTTATTGCATATTCGCTTCCGCCGTGCCGGATTCTTGATCCGATGGCGGCAGCGCTTCCCTTGTGGGGTATAGAGCGACTCCATGCACTTAGAGAAGAGTGCCTCTGGGCTTCCTCTTCTCCGAAGCTCTAACGTAAACAGACTCGACTAAGTCGTACCCCGAAGTTCCGGCGCTAAGTTCAGCCACTAAGAGCTACGCTGGATGGTAACCGTAACTACTGATAGCGTCTTGTTTGAGCGCTAACGTATACATCATCTACTGTCGTATATCATAACTTCTAGGGCTTATTTAATCAGCCAGTGAGGGTGACACTGGCTCGGAACCGTAACTATGGCTAGTGACTCGGTTAAGCCGTAACCTAAACTGTCTTGACTGTCGTACTCGTAAGTTGTGGCGCTTATTAAATCAGCCACAAAGGGCGACAGTGGACACTTTTTTCCTGTGACATAGAACTATTGATAGTGACTCGTTTTTCGCGTGTGCGTGTTCTAGTCGAGAGGTAAAGTGCTATACGTGGTGCTTCGTAACTGAAGGAGAATACCACGACGATGATAATGTCTTTTTTTTTATGTTTCGTTTTTTTAAGAGATTGCTCAGCTAAGTTGAAAGACTTCGTACTTTCTTTGTTCGAGCCTTTTTCAGGTCACTGGCACTCTAGGTTGTAATTAATTTTGTTTCGCGATTTCGGCCCTGAAAGCGCACGCAAGGCCTGCCAGGGGTCTAGTTGTGATGGCACTGCGAATGGGCATACTGATCTAGAAGGTGTGAGCAGAAAACACCACGCTTATCGCCGTCGCTAGGCAAGGCCATCGAATTAGCTGAGGACGCTAACCCGAGGTGACATGTGTGACGGCCGCCCTTAGAGCTTGTCCCAGAGCGCTGGCCGTGTGACGCCGAGGCCTTCCATTGTCCGCATCTCCTTCCGCTGTACCAGCGGCGAGAGGCGAGGTAAATTGAGTGCGGCGTTATCTATTTCGTATATTTATCGCCAGTATGTCCTGCCAGTACTGATTTCTGGACAGGTCTGTTCCCAGTAACGCCAGGGGCTGGACTAAGTCTTGCTTGAAGCGACGCTAGAAAAGCAGCTTGAGGAAAAGGGAGCGTCGACGTTTTCAGTAGCCGGAAATGTGGCGCTGAAGTTATGGAGTTGGGAAGCCACCTTACCATTTGAGCGAGCATTAAGTTTTTAATTTGCATTCATGCACGAACCGCATTTAAATTCACCTTTACGAACGTTTACTGAAAGTCAATTGTAAGTGCGCGGGAATCTTGAATCAGGAAGTTTAATACCGGACGTCTAACTACGTGGTGAGTGGAGCATCACCGTATCGCCAGTGAAAATTACGGTGGTTTGCTGTTTAACTAAGCTAGGAGAGGCTATGGTGTGGGCAGTTAAAAAAATGGCTCAATTTACTGATGCGCTTCCAGATTTTCCTAGTCCGTTGTCTGTGAGAAGCTCGGGTTATCTATTCTGAATCCATGCTAACCGATGTAACGCTTAAACCTTGACACAATCGTCTGCAGAGGATACTAAGGGCGTCAAAAAAATCTTGAACGCGTTTTTCGGAGCCTAATCTGTTTCCGTGTAAGTTCCTTTTTCATGTTTTTAAGGAGATCACGCTGCTACGCTCACGCTGCTACGCTGCTATACGCTCGCGCTTATTTCTTTTGCTTCGCTCTTGCGTTTAAATTTTGGGTGCCCTTTAGGACTCGTTCCTCAGCGGCATCCAGGGAGCATCAACGCTTCTTTTTCAAGTCACTGTATTTCCGATGCCTTCGAAGCTTAGGGGTATAATTTTCAGTTCTTGGAAGCTTTTCTTGTGGTTAAACTTGATTTTTTTATTGAGGACAGCGCATGTCTAACTTCTTTTCATCCGTTGCTACACTCAGGTACAACTTAAGAACGGCAACGGAAGTGGCCGCTTTGCCTCATCACCGCAGCCGTACATTAATACTCCGCACGGAGCAAGTAGTGCGTTACAGGGAATATTTTGAACATAACACGAGCCGTATTGTTGATTTTTTTTGGACTTCATATTCTTATAAACTACTGCAGCAACGAGAAACAAACTACGTGAGAAAAGGCAGACGATATCACGCATTCATAGCAATCTCCTTTGAAAATGCGTGCGCCCGTCGGTATCCGTGCGCCCGTCGGTAATGAGCTATTGCTGTTCTTAACTTGTTTCCGACTATATTATTGTGAGCTACACTGGCCGAGTTCGAGCAGTTTCGCGTGGCTCCTAGAGAGCCGTGCTGCGCAAGCGCGGCACGTGGCGGCCCGGTACACTTGATCATACGAGGGGTGGCCAGCTGTGGAACCGATGGCTCGTGCGTCGCAGCAACACCGGCGTGCGCCTGTGGGACCAGCTTATGTCTGGGGCGATTGGTGACGCTGCACCGGAGCCGCTTGGTAAATATACATGTGTCGCATAATGCGTATACCGTGTGTGGGTCATTGAAGCAGCAGTAAGCGTGATAATCAAGCTATCCTAGACAACCAGGAAAGCTATATATCCTGGCATACCTCGGCTAAGCCACTGCTAATTTTTTGGTGGTTCATTCGGTGTCTTACTTTCGTTTTACATAGCTTTATCGCGAATAAAAAAAAACTAAACGTAACGAAAATGGTGCCCTTGGCAAGCCTATCCGTTCAGAGTTAAGAGAAGGCGGAAGAAAATGGCGTTCCGTCCTTTCGTTTATTCGGGTCCTTCAGGCGCGGGAAGAAAGTAGGCCCTAGCCGAAGAGCGATCACGCCAGGGGAGCGGTTTGGGGAGTGCATTGATGAGGGGGTGTGGTGTGACGTGCCGGGGCTAGGGAGGCCATGTTCTCCTGACCTAGCCCTCGGAAGACGAGTGGGTGGGGCCTTTACACGGGATACTGATGAACGCTGGAGGGCGCAGAGCCCCTGCGGTCATGGTCATCGTTTTCGTCTCGAACCTCTCCAACTCTCCCTATCTTCCTTGAGAAGGCCGAGTGCTTGGCCTCTGCTGTATTGCCGTGTCTAGTATCTTTCGTGGCTGTTTCCTTTAGTGTTTTTCGTTTGGCGGTGATTTACATCTACTTAGGTCTTAACCGTATCTTATGCTCTTCGCTTCCTGCCTCTTGTGCGTCGACTAATCTGTCCATGTACGTCCTCGCTTCTCGAAAATTTTTTCCTTTATATGCTTTGCTGACACACATGGGGTTATTGTAATACCTTTCTCATTCCCTGTCAGTGCATTCATGTAGGCTATTTCCAATAACTTCGTCGTCTTTGTTAATTCTGAAAAAGATGCAATAGGAAAAGAAATAATTGGCATTAAGAATGTGGGCCATTGAAGGCTGCCCGTGCGGTTTGGCTTCGCAGCCATTAAACCGCGTGTTGGAATTTGGCAGTACCCTTTCAAAGGCGCTGTTTCGTGTCATCATTATTCACAAGCAGTTCCTCCTACAAGCGTAATTTCGCGGAAATCAAGTTTCAAGTTATATCGAACTCGGCAGGAATTTACCGTGTTGAACTACACATTGTAAAACCGCACTTGGGACGACACACAACCGATTAACATACAGTCAGAAGTTGCCTTAGCAAATTTACAGATAGGCCACACACACGTAACACACTCGCGCCGGCTCACTGGATCACCAAGGCCCATGTGCGGAGTGTGCGGAGAGGGCCTATCCGTAATCCACATGCTCATTTAATGCAATGCACTTAACACAACACGGTGCACACACTTCCCGCAACTATACACACGACATATTCCACAGCACCCGTCATTATTTTTAGGAGACAAGCCCATGTTTTCAATTAAACGCGTTTTTGAGTTTCTTACCGAGGTAAAATTTTTACATCTCATTTCTTTCATGCGTCTTGACAACCTGACCCTTTACACCAGTCATCTTCATTACGTTGTCTTTTACTTTGTTTATTTTTACTGAAATGTTTTACTTTTACTTTCATGCCACTCTCGTGAACTGACTTTCGTTTGACGCTCTTTGCCCTTAGTTGGCCTTTCCATTAAAACCCACACATCATCATCAATTTACCTTGCTGAATCGTTATGCTAACAACTTGCGACGCGTTTGAGTTCATGATATATTGTAGCGTGAGCTACACTGGCCGAGGTTGAGCAGTTTCGCGTGGCTCCTGGAGAGCCGTGCTGCGCATGCGCGAGGAGCAGTAACGTCTCACGGCGCACAGCTGGCGCGCCGGAGGCGGCGCCGCGAGTGGATTGGATTTGATTGGATTAAATTGGATTGGATTGGAAATCGTTTTAGCAGCAGAAGGCAGCTAATCCTAGACAGCCAGGAAACCTAAGAATAGCCAGCTGAACCTTAGTTCACGCTACGCATATCCTGGCATAGCCGAGCTAAGGCACTGCTAATTTTTTTATCGATCGGATCATCTATCGCCGGCGTATCTATAGCAGACTACTTCGGTGCCGTTTTCAGCTAGTAAAGAAAACACCAGATTGCTTTCATCGATACACGTTTCGTAAGGTAGAAGGCGCTGTTCATTGTGCGCTTCCCGGCAGCAACCATGCCGGAGCCTGCCTACTCCACAGGAGTCCTGGCGAGCGGGCTTCCCCGCCGCGTGTCTCGGCCTTATCTCGGCGCCTGTCAGAAGAACTCGTCCCGCTTACCTCGTCGGAGGCCTCTCCTGTCCTCGCGTTTTGGGCGAACATGTCCCGTTTTCTCCGGTCCCTTGGCCGCGAAGTGACGTTCCCGTTGCAGCTTCACGGCCTTAGAGAAGGCGTGTGCGCGTGTGCAGACATCCGTTCTGTGTTCCGCTTCACCGCGCATTTTATTTGTGCTTGCCGAGACGTTGTTCGAAACACTTCCACGCAGCTTGGAAGCGTACACCCACACAGAGCGCTGAGCGCATTCTGTCCGTTTTGGTTTTCATCAGCCAGCCTGTCGCCGGCTGCATTTGCATTGGCGTGTTGGGTTGGCTGTCGCCACTTCGACGTCGACTACTTCGAAGCTCCGCAGAACGAGGGGCACGGCGGTAACAGTGACGGGAGGTAGTATGTGAACGGACTTTGAAGGACACTGGGCTGGTGCTTGTCTTCAGAAGAATATATTGGGTGATTGTGTTATCGAACTGTGTCGAGTGTTGTGGAATGGTTGATCGGGAATGGAGTGGCGCACGCATTAGCAGTCCGAGGTAGCTTGGGGAAAAGGGAATGTAGGGCATCCTTCGCTAAAAAGTGAAGATAGTTCGTCCTTGCACTTCGCTTTCATTCTAAGAGAAAGGGGTGTGTGCTCGAAACTTACGTAAGCACCAAGCTGTGAGGGACGGTGAGCCCTTCTATAATGATTGTGGGCCCTTTCCTCACACTTTATATAGGTTGTTCGTAAATTGGGCTGCGCGCTATCGAATTTTGAGATTATATTCGGGACAAGAACAAAATTTTAGTAAAAATGAGAACGAAGATTTTTATTCCGAGTGCTGTCTAGGAGTTTCAGCGCGTGATAAGAAATTGTAGCGAAACAAGATATGCAGTCGTACCGCTTCATAAAAAAAAAAAAAAAACGAGAAGTACGCTGTTAACCCGCCTGCAAATGACATCAGAGAAAGCTGTTGCCAGGTTTAAATCGCTAAATATGTTCAGTAGTTCACTTATTTTCTCTCGTCCGTCTTCTGCGGCCACTTCAAATTCAAGACGGTACCAACATTTGTGTGCTGTCTTTATGTTGGTAGAAAGCAAGCATTTGCGTTGAGTTCGTTGAAACAATCTGAGGGGTTAACTGAACTGGTGACATGATAGGATAAAATGCGCATAAAAACGGGACGAGCAGAAAGAACCCACCGCAGTTTTGTGCGATGTGCGGTAAGTTCTTTCTGTTCGTCCCGTCCTCCGTCCTTTCCTTTATATATATATATATATATATCGACACACACACACACACTTTGGAGAAGGTAGCGGCCTCAGACCTCTGCGAACGTTTCGACAAAGGGACTTGTTTTTTTTTTTTTTCAAGGCATCAATGCATTCTGGAAGTCGTGGGTTCGGTTCCCACCTGGCGGACATTTTTTCTCCACTTTCTTTCTTTATTTCCAAATTCTTTATCTGTTTCAATGACCTACCACATATACCCCTATGCTTTCCTAGGTTTTCTTGACTGCCAACCATTATTTCTGTCTTATTTCAACGAGCCCCTCATTTCCCATTCTGATTCGCTACACACACACACACACACACACACACACACACACACACACACACACACACACACACACACACACACACACACACACACACACACACACGCACACACACACACACACACACACACACGCACGCACGCACGCACGCACGCACGCACGCACACACACACACACGCACGCGCACACACACACACACGCACACGCACACGCGCACGCACGCACGCACACGCGCACGCACGCACGCACGCACGCACACACGCACGCACACACACACACACGCACGCGCACACACACACACACACACGCACACGCACACGCGCACGCACGCAGGCAATGCTGCGCACGCAGGCACGCACATATTGTAGCAAGGGAGAGGGCACGGATTTTACATTGAAGGTAAAGCGTGCAGCTCTTTTGTTTATTATTATATTTTGCCGAGAGCAGCGTCTCTTTTCAGTCCATGGTCGACGTCGCTGGTTTTCTCCGGCCTTCCGATGCTGTTGTCGTCCTCCTCTAGCGTATCTGGACATTTGCATAACACTGGAAGCGGCGTGCGTTGGCAGTAAGAGCACGTGACGATAACCTTCCCCACATCTCAGGCCCTCCTCGCCATGCCGCTCGCGGGCCTTCCGTCCTATCTCCCGGTTTTATGAATTGTTTTTTTTTGTTTTTCGCAATTTTTTGTTGCTTTTTCTTATCGCCTTATGTACCGGTTCTTCGAGTGTTTTTCAAGTGTTTTTAATAATCATCTTTCTTGGTAACCTGTATAATTCCTTTGTGTTTGTCACGTTCTCTGTGCCCGTATAGTCATTTGCACAGCAACCGCGAGCCTGGTTTTTTATGTTTCGGAAGTGTACAACATTTTAGGGCTTATTTCTCAAAGCGGTGATTTTTGTTTTGTTAGTAGCAACGCCTTCGACCCGTGAAGAACCTTTATTTACAATCGTCAGGCATTCATTGCGGATTTCCGAGAGCACCATCCGTGCCACACCCTCTATCTACAAGAAATACCTAATGGGCATAGTCATAGTAATCTGCAGAAGAAGAAAAAAAAAAGCGCAAAAGCTAAATGATGATTTTTAATGAGGGTGTAGGTCTGGCGATCAGATGCTTTCTGAAGCAGTTTATCAAAAGATGTCTTCGGAATTTTTTTTTATATTCATTACTTCGGGACTCTTATGAGCAGCTCTTCCAAAGCAAAAATCCGTCGCACATTCTCCGCCTTTGTTGTTATGGCATCCTGCCTCGCCGTCGTCTCCCAACAATCTTTCTGGGTTCAAGGCGAAAATTGAAGCCCGGACATGGCAACTTGTTTAGGCCTTCTCAAGGCGATGGGGCGCCGCCTTCTATGTAAATTATTATACGCGCACCGGCCTTAAGTTTAAATCTCTGTGTTTATCCTCCATTTTTTTTCCGTCATGAACATTATTTGCACCCACGCGTGCCTCGGTGTCGGTTAAATTTTTTATGCGTGTTGCAGTATTCTGCCACCGCTTTATAAAGGCGTACTCCCCTCTCTTTTACTCTTTTTGAATGTTTTATTCCGGCCCTTGGTGCGTCTACCCTTTTCCCGGACTTTTCTTTTACTTGGGCGCCATACCAGCGTTCTGGCTCTTTCGAGCGTGCCGTGATGTGTTCTCCGCTCCTTTCGGGCCGAGTGCTCGCGGAATCTCGGGCGCAGTCGCTCCTGGCATGAACAGGTGCCGCCGCCGAGAGAAGTTGAGCGCGTCAGCGCGTGCCGCCCGAAGTTGCCACCGGCCTGGCAAACACAGCGCTGCCTCTTCCCATCCCTCCTTCCTCCATCTTCCCTTTTTTTTTCTTCTTTTCACTTCGTCTCGAACTACGCATCGTGCAGTGCTCGCTTCTGCGTCGCTGTGTCGTGCGGCGAAGCTCTCAACCTGGGAAAGCGCGCCACTGGCTGCGCGCAGTGTGCTGCTACGGCACTCGGCTAAGCTGGACCGAGAAAGATTTGTAAGGTGTTTGGCGAAACTGTAAAGCTGGCTTCGCTGCGCGGCACTCGTCTTGGTAATTCAGTTTTCTTCAAAGCGGCATTTGCGCGTGGAAGTTGTGGGATGTAATGAAGAGCTGAAGCTACGCTGGCGCATCTTGTGGACACACATGTCCGGCTTTCAGGTTCGATCGATTTCGGCTTTTTAATACACACATGTGAGGTCACCATGTTTAATTGAGGAGGCGGGGCCCTTTCACGGTAAGACCGGGAACATTTGTAAGGGCCGACAGAGCTGTACGTCAATGCTGTGTACATGATCACGCTGTCAAAATAACATAGTGGTACACGTGCGAACGTAATGCCAGAAATTTTAGTTTATTTATCAGCAAAAAAAAAAAAAGAGCAAAGAACGCAGCAAGCGTTCTTTATGCGTTTTTAAACAAAGAGAAGGAAGGCAGACATTCTCCCCCTATTATGTACATGCCCTGGAACTAAGGACATTCGAAAGAAATGTCTGATGGCAGCAGGCCTAAATTAGCGGAAAGACACGCATTACCATCCGTGGCTCCATGGTCCTGCCTACCGTTCCTTGCTGGACTATACCCGGGAAGCCAACCTAGTTTCCTGGATATAGATCGGACTCGCTTAATGTCTACTAAGCCTTGAGGATATTAAAATTAACGAAAACAGAACAACAACTCCGTATAGCTGGAATTTTGCTGCTAACACCACCAACCTGCTCGCTGTGGCCGAGCGCACGTACAGCCATGTACAAATGGAACGCGAACACGAAAATACGAATCAGAACACGCCAGTAGCGCGATTTCTTTCCATGCAAGTCAAAATGAAGCGTCGCTTAATTACAAAAATCAAATTAGGAAATGTGGCTTTCCAAATATACCAATAGCGCGCCATTATAAAACCTCCAGGAACAGTATTTTTCGATATTGCGTGTTGGGTTCATATATTAGTGTTTGCATTTAATTTTACATTACCGTACCTCTTTACTGGTTTCAGAGAATGAACTAAATGAACTAAGTAATGAAACTACTTGAGGTGTCTCACCGAGGGATTTTTGGCTGGTCTACCGGCCAAAATTGATGATGTGACTGCTATAGGCTTGGGAGTTCAAGTGTGAGAGCTCGGTAATCGCCCGCGTGCTGTGATACTGGCGCCTACGAAATCCAAGGATTATTCAAGTGATGTTCGTCGCCCTACTGGCGTCTTGCGGGGCAGAATAGAATGTGTTGAATGCCTGGCCTACCATACTGCCAACGTAGGCATGTGGTGCGTCTGCGCGGGGGTGTGTTGTGGACACCTTCAAAGACATGGCAGCCAACAGAAGTATCTGGGGGCGCTATTCGAAATCAATGCTTGGAGCAATCCTTGTACCGTGAGAATTTAGTGTAGCAATCATCATCATCATCATCATCATCACCAGCCTATCTACGCCCACTGCAGGGCAAAGGCCTCTCCCATTATTCTCCAATTGCCTCGGTCCTGTGCCAACTGTGACCAATTTATCCCCGCAAACTTCTTTATCTCATCTGCCCATCTAACTTTCTGCCGCCCCCTGCAACGCTTGCCTTCTCTAGGGATCCACTCTGTTACCCTTAATGACCAGCGGTTATCTTGCCTTCGCAAGATAACCTTCTTGCGAAGGTTATCTTCTTCTTCGAAGGATATCTTCGAAGGATATCTTCGAAGGATATCTTATCTTCGAAGGATAACCTTCTTGCCTTCGCCTCTTGAAGGATGGCGGAGAAATTGTCCTTGAAAAACTGGCAAACCTGTATACGCAATGCCTAATGACCGCAATGGTACCGGAATCTTGGAAGAACGCGAACATCATCCTAATTCATAAGAAAGGCGACATGAAGGACTTGAAAAATTACCGGCCGATCAGCTTACTGTCAGTCGTCTACAAGGTATTTACCAAGGTAATCGCTAACCGAATTTCTGCAACCTTAGATTTCAGTCAACCTAAAGAACAAGCAGGGTTCCGTAAAGGTTATTCAACAATGGACCATATTCACACGATCAATCAGGTGATAGAGAAGTGCGCTGAGTATACTGAACCCCTATATATAGCCTTCATAGATTATGAGAAAGCATTTGACTCGGTCGAAACCCTAGCAGTCATTCAGGCATTACGGAACCAGGGGGTAGATGAGCATTATGTAACAATACTAGAGGATATCTACAATGGGTCTACAGCTACGATCATCCTCCATAGGGAGAGCAGTAAAATACCTATAAGAAAGGGTGTCAGACAAGGAGACACAATCTCTCCAATGCTATTCACAGCATGTTTACAAGAAGTATTCAGAACGTTGGATTGGGAACAGGTGGGTGTAAGGGTTAATGGAGAATACCTCAGTAACCTCAGATTTGCTGATGACGTTGCCTTGCTAAGTAACTCGGGGGACGAATTGCAAAGCATGCTTTCCGCACTGGGCGAACAGAGTAGAACCGTGGGACTGAAAATTAATATGCAGAAAACTAAAGTAATGATCAATAACCTCGGGACAGCACAGCGGTTTGACATAGGTGGCGAGGCAGTGGAAGTGGTAAGCGAATATATCTACTTAGGCCAAGTTGTGACCCCAGATCCCAACCATGAGGCAGAGATAATTAGAAGGATCAGAATGGGGTGGGGTGCATATGGCAGACATTCTCAGATAATGAATAGCAGCCTACCATTGTCGCTGAAGAAGAAAGTGTATGACAGCTGCATCTTACCGGTACTCACCTACGGGGCAGAAACTTGGAGGCTCACTAAGAGGGTTCGACTTAAATTGAGAACAACTCAGCGGGCAATGGAGCGGAAAATGATAGGTGTAACATTAAGGGACAGGAAGAGAGCGGAGTGGGTCAGGGAGCAAACTGGTGTTAAAGACATATTAGTAGAAATTAAGAAGAAGAAATGGACGTGGGCAGGACATGTAATGCGAAGTGTAGCAATACACCTCGGCTACTCAAGCCATTTCATTGGCAGATTACGGCAATGAGCTTGTCAATTCTTTTTATTCATTTTAGGGGCGAAGCTCCTCAAGGGCGGGGGCTGTTGGCGTCTCCTGTCGTCGTCGTCGTCAAAATCGTCGTCGTAATGGTCGTATCATGTACTCACGGTACTAAAACACGTGGACACTCGTTTACGCCTCGCGCTTGAGAGCTTCGTGCTTCAAAGACGCGAAACTTTTACAGCAAAGCTGTATGTCTCTGCCCCCAACGGTTTCATCTCCGTTGGCAAAAACGCCAAGGCACCAAGAATTCGCTTATACACTGCATGCTTCGCCCCCTCACCAAGTTTCACGTTAGTGGAGATGGCCCGGTATTCTTTTTTTTTTGTAGATTGTAGGATTTACCATTCAGTGCGGACTTGCGGTAGCATTCGACACAAATTGATCTCCGTTGTATCTGTCATGATCGATCTTTAGATTTCACTGCGTAAGCTCCTCAATGCCCAGGCTCGCTAACTCATCGTTTCCTGCGTTGCCTGCACTCTCCCCAAACCACTGCAAGAAGGGAATAGTGCGGGGGTTTTAGGTAAAGCCAACGACCTCGTGCCTACTAATCTCATCCGTCAGGGAGTTCATCGCTGGCTAATCGCGCGGGGTTTCACTGCCGCTGATTCGAAATCCGCGCTCTCCTCATCCGAGACTACGGTGGGTAAATGAAGCACAATCGCTTCGTCCCCAAGCCTTCAGCAGGACTGGCGTGTCAAGCCGAGAGTGGAGGAAGGTTTAAAAAGCGGGGCTTAGTGTGCGTAATATTGGCTCTACTCCCCGCACTGTCTCGTTCATTCGTTGCTGCGCACTTTCTGCATTTTTTTCTGTGACGTATTTTTTTTTTTACTCAAGCTTTCGATGGGAGGAGCTTTTCAACCGTCAATATTTGCGTACGCTTTACTAATCTTAAAGCCCGGCCAGGAAACAAATACTCTGTGTTTTTTCTCTTCGCAGGGAAAGATGGGAACGGGATGGTCAGCTTACTTTTACGGTTTTTATGCAGTTTTTATCGTTCGACTTAGAACTGGAACTTTAGTTTAGGTTCTAGCTTAGCTTTTTATAGAACGTGCTTCTCCGAGGCGCAGTGTATTTCTGAAGATTGATTCCTTCTTTGTGAAGACTGGTTCCTTCTTTCTGACCTCTGAAAGCGCAGTGTTTTGTTTCTGCTTACCCGCGTGCTCACTATTTTTATACTCCTGCGATTCGCAGTATCGATCTTGGTGTATTCGTTGATTCATTGACTCGATTTATAGCGCGCTGCTGCGAACAAAGAAAAAATAAGTGCGGAAAGGAGAAAAAAGAAACCGTTATCTCACTCGCTCCCCATGGCGTTGCCGCAGCTGTCCTTGTTCGCTGGTTTAATTAGCCATTAAAAAGGGGATGGATCGCTTAATTCTGGATTAGCGGAAGCCATTCGCAACTGTGCGGCGTACCGAATGCGCGTGATTGGCCTGACATCTGCGTCGAGTAATGTACACCGGGGTGGATTCGCACTATAGAGGCGACACTCGGGAGGAAGAAACGGCACGTTTTGAAAGGGCAGGAGCGCTGAAAGTAGCTTAGTCGCGTCCGTCGGCCTTTCCCGTCCCGTCTACAGTCCCGTCCATCGTCCGCCGCCGCCATCATCATCATCGCTGGTTCCGTTAAAGCGGCAGCCTTCCGAATGGGTCTCGATAGGCGGCTCGGCCCTTGCTCAACACCGTTCATGACGGGAGAAGAGGCCACCTAATTACCAAGGAGGACGCGATAGCGCCTTCTCAGGGACGCTGTTTCCATTTATTTTTGTTTTGGCCATATTGTTACGTCACAAAGGGCAGAGAGTTTTTTCTTATTCGGCCAAGGCGTGTGCTCACGGGGTCGTGCTATCAGGCGGTGTTGAAGGGGGGCTTTACCGGGGAAGGTTTTTAGGGGCCGATGGGGAGCGGCACCCCTCTTTGTTGCACGCTGCCGAAAGGCGATGGAGACACGGTTGGGGGACCCGTTCTTTCGTGGCGCTCTTGTTTTCAGAGGAACAAACAGTAATGCTTTCAAGATGGGAAGCAAGCAGTTTACGGAAGTTTTAACCTCAGTTCTTTAAAGTTGCGAAGACATCTTGAGAAAGGTACGCCGCCCAGTAAAATGATTTCGCAGCATGACCCTCGGTTTCGGTTCGTCACAGTTGATGTACAATCATGGAAAAAGGAAACGTGAACACGAAAATGTGAATCGGAACACAGAAATAGCGCGATTTCTTTCCATGAAAGTGAAATTGTCGCGTGGCTTTATTCCATCAACAAAGATTGAATGTGTGTCTTTCGAAATATACCTAGCATTACTTTGTCTCCACTATCCATATTCTTTGATTTTACGCGCTCTCGTTGATATTTCCGTTTTATCGTTTCACTTGTCCGTGACTCTACGTCCAGCTGTTCAACGTATAAGTCTGAATGTAGGGGATTTAGTTATAGGAAAACACAGTCTGGACTCATGGACTCAAAGGGGAAATAGCGGGTGTTTGGTCATAGGCAGAAGCGTTTCTACTGCAGTGGGTGGAAGATCGTCGTAACTATGATCAAAAAATGGTGGCGATAATGGTGAGAATTTGGGGGGGAGGTTGAGGTGAGCCCGTATGATCTAGCGTACCAAATATTCCTTGGGGCAGTGAAGTCTGCTGACGTGCTTTGAAAGCGATAACATGGCGGCACTTACCAAAAATTCTGCATTGCTGCGTTGTATTTGCGTCTTTTTCTACCCATTTGTTTCGTCGCCTTTTGGCTCGAATTACTTTAAAAAGCAGACAGGCAACGCTTAACGATCCAGCTTCCCGGGATCGGAGACCTGCGTAGCAGGGGTGCACGCGTTCTGCTCACGTTCCATTACGTTCACGTGTCACGTGTGGAAGTAGCGCAGTGGTAAAGCACTGGGCTCCTACTCTTATTGATTGATTGATTGATTGATTGATTGATTGATTGACCGACTATGATTGATTGACCGACTCTGATTGATTGACCGACTCTGATTGACCGACTCTGATTGATTGATTGATTGATTGATTGATTGATTGATTGATTGATTGATTGATTGATTGATTGTGGGGTTTAACGTACCGAAGCCAACCGTACTGTAGTGGCGGGCTCCGGATTAATTTCGACCAACTTGGGATCTTTAAGTTTGCCGAAATCTCGGCACACGGGGAACTGTTCCGATTCCCGTATGAACTTTGTTCTTTTATTTACTGGTTACAGCGACGCCCGTTCCTTTTCTTTTTTTTCTTGTACCGGCCAACAATGAAGCCTTTTTGCGCAGTAGGGTACTTACCGCTATCGAATGCCACCGGGAACCAGTTTTTTCCTCCTGTTTGCGTTGCCTCGATATTTCGCTTGGCTCGCCTCCACTCCTACGCCTCCGCTCTGGTGGGGAAGCTCGGCCACGGCCTTGGTAACGCTAGCCACCGAGGCCCGGCTTTCCTCTACCTTTTCCTGTTTCTTTTTAGCTCCGTTTGCGCCGATGTTTCTCCCCACTGTCGCCCGGCTGTAGGTGGGAATTCCAGCCAGTGCTCCAAGGTGCATCGGGCGTGTTTCTGCGTGCCTGTGCTTTGTGAATGGAAAGCAGGTGCTCCGCAGTGGTCCGAGGTTTTGAGTGCGGCCTGAGCGTGGGGAAGAATTTGGGGATCGAAGAAGGGAGTGAGTGGAAGAGGGGATGGCAGGCAATCGCCTCTGATATACTTGGTCGGGTGTATATCTCCACATTTCTGTGAATGCGATACGACCGCACCGGACCACTATGATCGTCCAAACAAAACAAGCTGATCGGAGTTTGGAACTTTGATTTGCCGTTGGGTCAGAGAGATACACACCGTGACGTAGGGTATTCACTGCCTTGTCACCTTAGTGGCGACCGCACAGGCGGACAAATCGTTTTCATGGGGCGGTTGGGAAAAAGTGGAGGAGACAGTATTTGTTGCTTATATATGGCTGTTCGTCGGTGGGAGGGAATTATTAATCTAGACGGGAAAGGGCGTACTCTACAAAATGCCAGTAACATAACGAGGGTACTCATGCCGCACTGTTTATGGCTAGCAGCCAACTTTCAGCTTACTTAAGTGTTATATGTTAGTCAACCGTGTCCACAATAACTTGAGGTATACGAAATTGGGTCAAAGGGCCTAAGAAGGAGCAGTGAACCTCGAACGTCTTTACGTTGTTATTGTGGGAGGGAGTTGTGCATGAAGGGGGAAAAACAAAATCCCGGGCCATCTCCGCTAACGTGAAACCTGGGGAGGGGCGAAGCATGCAGTGTATAAGTGCACTCTTGGCGCCTTCGCGTTTTTACCCACGGAGATGAACCCATTGGTGGGTACAAGTACGCAGCTTTGCTGTACAATTAAGTCGCCGGTATTTGAAGGACAAAGCGTTATAGCGTGAGGCGTTGGAAAACGACTGCCCCGGTGTTTAAGTACCGTGACTACATGAGACGAGGTACGACGACGACAACAGGAGACGCCGATAGCCAGAGTCCCTAAGGGGCTTTGCCCCTTAAAAAGTGGAGGGAGAAGACAAGGGGAGCCTGTAATATCTACAAACGCCGGTATAGGTTGTGGAACGCTGGTAGGGAATCTTTGCATTTGAGACGGCCGTTCTTTTTCTTAAGAAGTAAATGGGTCCCGCCGCGAATGGCTGGCATGAAGTAAGAAGAAGCGGGTATGCGTAAAAAGAATCCGAAACCTTCCAGGAATTCTGCCATGCCGATACGGGAGGTGTTACTCCACACATCCCCTTACGCGTGCATGTACAAATGTTGGAAAAAAAATCAAACACACGGCTAGATGCACTTGGCTATCTCCCTAGGATTCCCGAGGCGAGCCTGGAGATGTTCTCCGATTTTTTCACCTCCCGTCCTTTCCCCCGGTTCGCATTAGTGAATTCGATGTTTCGGGAAGTTCTACCGTAAAGGGAACGGTGAGCAGAGGAGGGTATACGGATTTGCGCCACTGGCCCCGTAGAATTGCATCCACCAGAAGCCGAGGTTGTGGCGGCTTGTTTTCGTTGGGCGGCTGGATATAACGCAGGCTTTCACTGCGCTGCGGCCTTCCGGATTGGGCCGCCCGGAAAGGGATCTCGTGTTTTGCCTACGTTCGACGCCGTTTGAGCTGTCTCGCCTCCGGAGCTCCCAACAGCATTGGGCAAAGCGTTCCGAATCACGAATGTTCTCACCCCTTTTAGGGGCTCGGGCTGTCGGCGTCTCCTGTCGTCCTCGTTGTTATCGCCGTCTCATGTAGTCACGCCGCTAAAACACAGGGAAACTCGGTCGCGCTTCGCGCTAGATTGTAACGCATACTAAAAGAAACACCGGGACACTCGTTTACGCCTCGCGCTGGAACGCTTCGTAACGCGTACTAAAGCTTCCCCTTGTTTTTTGCCAAGAAATAAAAATAAAAAAAAAAGCACCGGGGTACTCGTTTACGCCTTGCGCTAGAGAGCTTCGTGCTTCAAATACAAGAGACGTTTACAGGACTTCAACGGCTTCCAACGGCTTCATCTCCGTTGGCAAAAACGCCAAGGCGCCAAGAATACACGTATACACTGCATGCTTCGCTCCTCTCCAGGTTTCACGTTGGTGGTGATGGCCCGTTTTTTTTGTTTTTTTTTTGTTCGTATCGTTTTCCTCTAGTGCTACCGGTTCGTACTCCTCCTTTGTTCGTTTGCGCGGAGGGTCGGAGTCTTCGCCTAATTTGTTGTTTCCTCGGGTGGGTGCCTCGTTCATAGGTGTTGGCTCTTCGTTGGGTTTGGATGCTTGTGCGTTTGTGCTTTTGGCCTGAGATGTCACGGGAGCGGTCTCTTTTCCTCTTTTGAGTGCTGCTAGTTCCATTTTAAGCTCCCTGTTCTCTTGCAGGACTAACTCTAATAGTTGCCGAATGCGCGCGAGTTCGGATTGCTCATTCTGTTGTGTGTTCGGGACGGGTATCCCTATCGGTCCAACATTAGCTTTTTGGGAGACCGTGCTAACCCAGCTCACCTTTTCTTTCGGAGTGCTTGGATGGCCACCTTCACTGCAGTAGTCCTTGGCCTGATCCTCCCGTGGTAAGCGCCTCGCATCCTGGGATACGTTTGGAGTGGTCGCCTGACTTTGATCCTTGCGGATGCGGCCCCCTTGTCTCGAGAGTCGCGGGTCTTCGCGGCTCTCGGCCCTCGACTTGTGGTTTCCACTGCCGGGTAGACGGGGGAAGGAGATGGATCGGTTCTTCCTCGTCGTCGACGCTAAAGTCGTCGTCGTCGTCGACGTCGTCGTCGACGACGACTTTTAGCGTCGTCGTCGACGCTAAAAGTGGGAGAAACTCCGATCCCCGAGGTGTCCGAAATACGAGTCCTCGGCCTGCACCTGCAAGCCAACGGGCACAATGGCAAGACCGTACAATACCTAGAAAAGACAGCCCACCAAATCACGCGACTAATTACGCGGATTGCCAGCAAGAACAGGGGCATGAAAGAAAAGACGCTGCTAAGGCTCGTCTACGCCTTCGTTGTTAGCAGGGTTACATATGTAGCCTCGTTCCTACCCCTCAAGCAGGTAGAGAAGCAGAAAATCAACAGCCTCATCAAGAGAGCACACAAGCAAGCCCTCGGGATACCAATATGCACCCCAAACGAGAACTTCGACGCGTTGGGTGTACACAACACGCTCGAAGAACTCATCGAGGCGCAACGCACTTCGCACCTCGAACGCCTCACCAAGACGGCCACCGGCAGACACCTACTGGATAGCCTGCGCATACCATACGAGAAAACCTTCGGCGACAAGCTCTCCGTCCCCGCCGAACTACGGAAAGGCATCCGCGTTCCACTTATTCCCAAGAATATGCACCCGCTATACAACGAGAAGCGGAGACAGCTGCGAGCCCAGGCGCTCAAGAAACAACTTCGGGAAGATCCGCACGTCGTTTATACAGACGCGGCCACTTACGAACAACGTGGAGCTATGGCTTCGGTCGTCACTGACCACTCGGGCAAAGTTCTAGCCGCCTGCTCCATCCGAACCAAACACCCGGAGGAGGGCGAAGAACTGGCCATTGCACTAGCCCTAGCAACGACCCAAGCGCGGAAAATCGTTAGCGACTCCCAGCCAGCGATCCGCAATTTCGCACGAGGAAGAATTTCCGGCGCGGCGCTAAGGGTTCTTTCCCGCCGCGAGACAAACCAAAATGCCACAACCACGTTGATATGGACGCCCGCACACGCGGCACTAGAAGGCAATGAACGGGCCAACGAGGCTGCTCGAGATCTTACCCACCGAGAGCCCCCGCAACCCGGCTCACAATCAATGGACAACGCCAAGGATCGCCTCTGTGCTTACCGAGACGTGCTCGAACACTACAAAGGGGAAAGACGAACCTACCCGGCTGCCCACCCCTCGCTCACTAAGAAGCAAGAAGTCGCGTGGAGACGCCTCCAGACGAACACGTATCCTAATCCAGGCCTTTACAGGCACTTCCATCCGGATATACACGACGGCAAATGCAAGCACTGCCCAGAAATTGCGAGCTTGACTCACATGTTATGGGAATGCCCCAGTGTCCAGAAGAAAGATTTTAGCAATACCAAAGGCACATTTATTATAAATAGTAAAGAGCAATGGGAGACCGTGCTACACAGCGAAAACCCTGACATCCAGCAGTGGGCCGTCCAAAGGGCCGAAGACGCCGCCAGGAGTCAAGATATCTTGGCCGTCGTCTAAGGCGCCACGGGCCTGAATAGGCCTCTTCTTTGGACTAAATAAAGTTATTTCCTCCTCCTCCTCGTATCGTTTTCTTTCTCTTCGCTACTTCTAGCTAAACGCTGCTGCGTGAACGATACCTGTCCCACCCCTTCTATGCTTATTAAAGGACCCCCGACCGATCGCTACACCTTCCCCAGGCGACTGCATCGCGGCGTATGACTGGGCCTCGCTCATAATTAGCCTCGAGGACATTGTGGCGCCTCCTGTACGGGACGTCCATGATGTGCTTCAGGGTGATGTCTGCTAGCACACTGAATATCCTGCAGTCATGCGACTGCATGCTTTGGGTTCTGGCCTTTGTCCGAGCTGTCTACGTGACTTTAACGCACGTGACGCATAAAACGAGCCTCCTGACCTCGTACTAGCAAGCAACGGCTCTGTGTCCGTGAAGACACCCGGCGTCCGATTGCGCGATGGACGTTGCAGCTTCTTTCGAGAAAGGTACGCTAGCTGTAAATTCACTACCACTGTAAAGAATGTGTTAAAGTAGATGAATTTTGACAAAAATATTTAGTTACACCCCGAGAAATATCTGTAGTTTCTCTTTAACAGAAAGTTGTTGAAGGAAAAAAAACAGCCATTTATAGTTTTTGACCATCCTTGGTATAAATGCCGTGCGTCGGGCTTGGCAGAAAAATCCCCGAAAAAAGTTTTAGGAATCACGGAAATTTCGAAATCATGCTAGGAAGCATAGTAATAATTATTGTGCGCTTGCGAAGTTTGTATAGTGCTGTCAGGGGGTCGACCTGCGAGGAAATAAACTTATAAATAGAGGAGATTTATCGTGTTGTTGTGTAGAAGTTAAGTTTTAACATCAGCCTGAGAAGTTGTAGGTATTTGTACAAAGACTTGCGCGGGGCCAGAACGCTTGGTTCACACCGACAATTCCCATGTAGTATCTAGATCACGGGTTGGCCGCGCACTTATGAGCAGAAAAAAAACAAAAGCCGCGCCACGCGTCATATTTTTTCGGTGGAATCTCCGTTTGCGACGCGAAATTGGCAGCAAAGCGCCGATACAACAACGTCAGCGTGACTACACGGACGCAGCGCTGTGCGCATCACCGCAACAGCGAATCCGGAGTCATTTTCGCGCTGGCTGAATTTGGGTGCCTGTCGGAGCGTCATGAACACAAGCGCGCGCTCGTGGCTTACTCGCTTCGTCGACAGCAACGTTACTGTTTACTCTTGTACTGATATCGTTCTGCATTGCGGCGGTACGCGGTGCGTGCGGCGTGAGCCCAAACAGGAGCTTACTGCTCGAGCTAGGCGGAGGCACGATGCGTGAAATTGCGCGGTAAGAAGATGTGGGGCACTTTTTGACTCCCATTCGTCCACCTCTCTTTCATTCTCTCTCTTCCTCTCCAGTACGGTCACTTGAAAATCGCGCGACAGGAACAGTTCTAGGTAATACAATACACGCATCGATGATGATGAAGAAGGAGTAGAATAGTATACCTTTATCTCATGTATCAGCATACATTTATATCGTTCGTAGATGCGTGTACTTAGTGCGCGAAAAATCGTGGCATATGGGTTCGTTCGTTCTTCGTTTGCGATTTCGGTCTTTGAAGGTTTGACGATCGATTGCGCGAATGTTTGACGCATTTCTTGCTTTCGCGCTTCGCTCAACTTTCTTTAGGAAGGGTTGATAAATTGTTTTTTTCTTTGTGTATTTTTCTTCTCTCTATTACGATGACTAAGAGCTTTGGCCAGTCACCATTGTCGAGTTTCGGTGTAGGCGAAGTGCCGTATTTTCGCGCGTGTAACCCGCCCGCACATAATCCGCGCCCACACTTTCAGCCCGCCGGAAAAGAAAAAAAAATCCTGGCGTATTGCCTGCACATTTGATGCAGGAAAGGCTGCATCAAAGCTACTGCTCAACCAGCACATCACGTACGATGTAGACAGAAAAACCTTATATTTAGCAAGTAGAATTCACTGAGTGGAAGGTGAAAGTCACATTTCACTAATTGTCACTGCTGTCGCTAGAGCTATCACTTGAGCCGCAGTCCTCACTGTTGCACACAAGGTCATCTTCACGGCACAACGCGCATTGCCGTGAAGTTGCACTAAAAGAAAGACCTCGCGTATTATCCGCACCCCTACTCTGCCATTGAAACTTTCGCGTTTTTGGTGCGGGTTATACGCGCGAAAATACGGTGTTTGGAAACCCGATCAACCGGCCAGGGAACGTCGAACTCATTGTACGTTAAGCTGGGGCTAGCGTCTGACGCCGTTAAAGACCTGAAAGCGGAACGTTACGTTTAACTCCATGCTAGCATATAGCTGCGCTCCGCCCTCCAGCTTCGTCACCAGCAGTTCGGCTCACTCCTTGGCAACTTCATCAGTTCCAGGGAGATAAGGTGGAACTTCTTACGGACTATAATATGATGACGCCTCGAGTTAGGCTAGAGCGGCGCGATCAACTGCATTCGCTTGGTTTGAACCTCTCGGATTAGTTAGACTACGCCCAAAGGTCTAGAATCTAGAAGGTCTAGAGCTCTAGAATCAAGATGCAGCGCGAGATATGTGAAGCCTACAGCATGGTGTCTGGAAAAGAAGGAGAATACGTCAGTGCACCATCTATGACATTATCAAAAAGAGAAATAGAGTTCTTGTCGCGTTAAGAACCGAGCGTGCGCTCCTTGTAACACCGTGCGCAGTTGTAATCACATACGTTCAAACTTTTTGTATCTTTTTTCATACAAGCACGTATATTTATATGTTCATCTACGTTAATAAATCAGTTGTTAGTTTGTGCTTCGTCCTGTTTTGCAGTCTTTGTCGTCCTTGTTTACTAGTCAAGTTTAAGCGCTCTCCATTCAAGCTATGCAGCACCAACTAGCCCCTACAGATGCCCTGTTAAGCCCAAAGGGAGCTTAGTAAAGCAAAAAAAAAAAAAAAAAAGACCGTCTATTGGCTGCCGCCATTTGAAATTAATCTAACAGCGATAACAAATGGGACGAAGGACCAGAAAACTGGAAAGACCTAGACGGGCGTGGAACAGTACAGCGAAGCGCCCTTCTGTATGTTTCACGTTTTTCATTTCGTTGCCCCGTTTGCTCGCGTTGTTCGTTTTATTTCAAGGCGGTGAATCAACTAGCTCGTACCAGAGGCCTGCTATGCCGCTACTTGAACAAGCGGCGCTGTGGGCCAACTAGAATTCCTCTATAAGCTTCGCCAGAGTTTTGCTTCTGATTTCCGCGAGCCGCCGCGCCGCCAGTTCCACCGTGACAGGAAATCCCGGTTTTAATGTGCTGCGCGCGGAAACGGAAAAAATGGTCCCGGAGAAAATGGTCCCGGAAAAAATGGTACCGGAAAAAATGGTCCCAGTGACCATCTAGGAAAAAATGGTCCCATGACCCAGTCAACGTGTTTCTCTTCAAGTTAGTCGGATGTGAACTTTTTTGCGGTTTTATTTTGTCCCTTTGCGTTTTAGCTAAAGGGTTGAGACAGAGATGAAATGCTTTATTATTCCTATAAGGGGCCGAAATTAACGCATTTGGAGGCTAAAATCTAACAAAGAAAATTGGGTAGACAGACGGACGGACGGACGTATGGTTTGATGGATGGATGGATGGATGGATGGATGGATGGATGGATGGATGGATGGATGGATGGATGGATGGATGGATGGATGGATGGATGGATGGTACGGCTGAGCATGAATTAAAAAGTTTAATGCAAGTAATTAGAATAAAACCGCACAAACAACTGCGAGGCGTGGAACCGTCCACATACGTTTTAGCAAGATTTAAGAGAGAGCGAAGAGGCAGCTGTCTTCAAAAAGGCCCATTCTTCTTTCACGACGATATTCTAGACTCAGTAAGAAAAAGCTGCCGGCAACAGTATTTGCAAGTTCATTTTAGAGTCACAGCGCTGCCGGCATGAAACACTTCATATTTCCTGCATTTTGGGAGTAACAGAATGTTTGTAAAGGTGCTGTCTTGCGATAGGGGGAGTGTGCCTTTTATTTAGAGAAAATATTTGCAAAATCCATCGTAAACATCGGCTGATTTCCCTAGCTGATGTGCATGCGGCAAAAAAGAGCGAATCTACATTATAAAGTGCTGTAGTAAATAAAAGGGTCTGCGAAAGGATTTAATTAGTTGGCTGCGTAATAAATGTTTCCTGAGCAAGGTATAAACAGAAATATTGAAATGCTCAATTTATTCAAATAACTGGCGCCAATAAAAATGGCATCAATTTAAATGGGCAAGCACTGCAGTAGATTACTGGGCGCCATAACTTAAGTTACGCGGAAATATAGAATGACGGTTTAAAACAGGTAAGCACGAGATAATTCGCTTCCCGGAAAGCTTGCGCACCGAAACGTGCATGCGCCCAAATGTCCGTACACCGAAATGTCCGTGCACCGAAGTGTCCTAGACCCGAGCGGGGAGGGAAGGGGGGGGGGGGGGGAGGTATAGCATTTACCGCCATCGTACTTTGAACCCTCATCTATATTATCGCCGCGAAGGGAAATAGGAATAACGCCCCAATGCTACTTCGGGAAAGCGGCAGACCCAATCTTCTTCTTCATAAGATCATCAAACCTTACTTTACTCTAATTTAAAAAATTATAGTAATTGAAAAGAAAATGACGCGCCATAATATCGCCCCGGGAGAATGGGCCGGTGAAACTGGCATCGGGGCAAATGGCACGCGGGGATACTGCACGCGGGGTAAATGAGACACGGTGCTAACATCGCGGGGTTTTCGCGACGGGGATTCTGCGCGCGGCGAAATAGTGATACACCCCCTAAGAACATCCTGCTCATCAGTACAATAAATGTTTGCCTCTCTCTCTCTCTCTCTTCCTACCTTGGCTTTGGGACCATTTTTTCCGGAACTAATTTTTTACCAGACCAATTTTTCCCGGACCATTTTTTCCGGGACCATTTTTTCCTACCTTGGCTTTGGGACCATTTTTTCCGGGACCAATTTTTCCGGGGTACCATTTTTTCCTGGACCATTTTTTCCGGGACCATTTTTTCCGGGATCATTTTTTCCTACACCCGCTGCGCGCCGTACTCCTTCTGCGGCTGCCACGTTGCTGCAACCGGCGCGGGGTCCCGTAAATACATGACGAGCGGCTATCCCGCACAACTTTGAAACTCAAGATGGCGGATGGAGGCGGAACTCTGCTCCCCTAGGGGCGCTGTATACAGAAACAGAAACAAGCTACCTGACGGACATCACAACCGCTAGTGACTTCGGCACGTCGTTCGGCGGATTGGGTAGCTGTGGTCGCGGCCTCGGTTGGCTTGATTCCTCTTGTCTGTGCCACCTCATTTTCTTCCTCGAAGAATTTCTCGAGGTGAGACGAGGCTAGTTGAAATGAGTTCGTCTGGTTGTATATGCATACTTGTTTTACCAGACTAGCAACCCCTCACGTCTGGTGCCTTTGCGAGGTGAAATGATCATAAGCTTCGCATCCTCAGAGGTTTGTATCTTCTAAGTTTGTATCTCGCTCCGAAGACTAAAGGAATCAAGATGATCCCCGATCAATGCCACGGTCGGAATAAAATCTGTCAGAAAGCACGGCGTCTTTCAAAATCTTGTGAACTTGCAGACATCCTACACGTTGTTGTTCGGTTGTCGTGACGCTGTTCAGTTCGCAGGCAGCACTCTACTTTACGTTCAGTTACTGGGAACAAGAAGGCCGTCTCTCTTCCCCCCCCCCCCCCCCCCCCCCCCCCCCTTCTCTTTTTTTTTCTTATAACGATTTCTGACGAGGGACTCCGCGTATAAGCCCGACGATTGGCGGCAGAGATATGCACGCGAAGTAGTAATCGCGCCCCTATGAAACGACGTTTCCGTGGTAACTCGGGAAACACACTACGCCTCGAGACGAAATGAACGGTTGATGAAACAGCGCAGCAAGATCTAATCTACGTGCGAGGAAAAAACGCGAACAATAGTCGCCTCTCACGGCACACGTCTTTCCCGTTTTCGGTCTTCGCAAGCGCCCCGACAGTGTTGAAGGTGTGTCCCTGTTTCGAACCTCGCCGTAAGTCGAAGTGCTACTGTGTTTGTGCTCACGTGGCATGGTAACGGAGTGTCTACATTAGGCAACTCGGAGATGTACTGTGAACGTTGTTACCTTTGTATCTCACGCAAATGTTCCGATCACAATTCTCCGTCGTCAAGCTCATTTCCTACCACAAAAGCTGCGCAGCCATCAAACAGCGTCCCAAAAAACGAAGAAGACTACAAACTAGATAAGCCTTCGCCGCTTTAAGGGAGGATTTCGCTTTTTACAAGGGGTGATCAGTTCGCTCAGGTGTCGCGTGCCAAGTCATTGCGGCACTTTCACACTGACTGCATCTCGAATGTAAAAGAAACACAGTGGGGTCGCGTGTTCGCGAAGGCAACTAAGGGCGAAATGTAAAACTCAAATAAACCCAAACCCAAATTAAACGCCATTAAATAAATAAATAAATAAATAAATCAATCAATCAATCAATCAATCAATCAATCAATCAATCAATCAATCAATCAATCAATCAATCAATCGATCGATCGATCGATCGATCGATCGATCAAGTACTCATGCACTCTTGTATTTTATCAGTAAAAACTTCGCTACCTCATCTTGCTTGGCCAACACCGCTTCCCGATCCCTTTAAGGTAGAGCTAGAATAAGCCCGTTGAAATGGTGGTCTTCACAGCGTCAACTCGCTACTTCACAATCGGCAGCGTGGAGGAGGAGCCTTGTCCTAGCTGGAGAGGACCCACCATTGTCGACGGCTGCGACAACTGCTGTTCAGATGGAGGCGGAAAGCCATGAAAACCCGTGTGTCAAGATTTCGGCGCACGTTAAAGATACCCAGGGGGTCAAGAATACTCGGCATCAGCCTTCCACTACGGCGTTAGCTTCGGCGTTTAACCCCCTCCCCCAAATAACAACAGTAACAGCAACAACAACAAAAAATCCGGGCCATCTTCACCAACGTGAAACCTGGTGGGGGGCTAAGCATGCAGGTGTATATATGTATTTTTGGCGCCTTGGCGTTTTTGCCAACGGGAATGAAACGGTTGCGGGATAGAGGTATACAGCTTTGCTGCAAAAGTCTCACGTCTTTGAAGCACGAAGCGTTTTAGCGCGACGCGTAAACGAGTTTCCCGGTGTTTTAGCACTGATTACATTGGACGACGATAACGATAACGACAGGAGACGTCAACAGTCGTACAATGCTGGAATTTGTAGCATTGTAGGACTCCTCTTACCACTGATTTTCACGCTAGGTCGTCACGGTGGCGCTTTTAATCTATACCGCAAATCTCTGTACGCGGACTGGCGTCGGTATTCGGGATGCTATTTTGTTCCGCGCTAGACAGGGTACACCCAGTCAGGCTTTCGATGTCAGAATTTTGAATGAGCTCCCTGTCGCCCGTACAACAACTCTTGAAGTGTTTCCTTCTATTTGGAAAGAAAGCGTGCGGTCAAGAAGTCGACTTGTCAGAGAGGGGGAAAGAGACGTCGCAACAGTGTGGACAAGTTTTGCATGGTGCTTCTTTCTTTGGGGGCGCTTGGACGAAAAAAATGTTTACGGGACATTAAGCGTGTGAAGCCTCGAGACTTTCTCTCGGCTTTGTTCATTCATTCGTTGTTTTCGTTTCTTATTGCTTTCCTCTTATTATTGTCTCTTGCCTCGCAGCTCAGCGAACTTCTTCCGCTCCGACAACGTAGGACGGGAACTCCTTTATGGCCGTTTAACAAAGAGCGCAGTTTTGTAGCTGCGGATTCCACGTCTCCTTTCAGCTTCTGCTGGGGTAGGTTCTACTGCGCAGGGGTAGACAGATGGCTTAAAAAAGAAAATTCCAACGACATGAACAGTAGAGACGTCGAGAGAAAGAGAGCGAAAATGCGGGTGGTTTACTGGAGAGAGCCACATTATTTGGAGGCACTTTTCTGTACCGGCGAAATTGCCGCTCGCACCAGAAAAGGAGTACTGGCGGCTCATAAAAGTGCCGCAGCCAACGGCGGTTAAGAGTCACACACAAAGGCTCGAAAACGAGCTGGCAATTTTGGGAGCAGATTGAACAGTCGCGTGTAATGGTGGCAAAAAAGCAGAGAGACGGAGGGGGGGGGGGGGGGGGGGGATATGAAAGCGTTTTTTTCTTCCATTTGTTCACTGCTTTTATAGAACCCTACAAGCACGAGAAAAATCTCTCGTGTAACGGGCAAACACTTTAAGCGGCTAATACCCTTTATGTATGTCGTCCGCTTTTATTTGGTGCGGGCAGCTGTATGGGGCTCGCGCCGGCGAGAATGTCTGCGTTCTTCAGTTATGACTTTCACTCATCTCTGAAATAAATAATTCGATAGAAATAGGTTTCAAATGTTCGGGGATGTTCATAGGTGGTACTCTAGGTACTACCTACCTTTTGTTTCTGCCCTGTTCCGACCTAATTCATAGTGTTGTCGAATTATTCTCGCAGCCGGGCTCTACTACTGCTGTCTTGCCTCAGATACGTCTGTTTCCTTTGCGCAGAACAATGGTGACTTGTATCAGCAATTGCAGGAATTTTATTAGTTTGGGACAGTGTCGCCTGTAGAAATACCGTGTTTGCAATCTTTCGTCTATATGTTAAATCGAAGCTTAAATGTCCTCAGTGATTCCGTAGCGGGCCAATACGCCCTGCAGGAAAGCCAACTTTCTCTGACGATGATGATGAATGATCGTGGGTGAAGTAAAAAGAAAAAAAATTACACCATATTCCCGTGGGGAACCCTGATGAGGATGCGAAGCATCGTGGCGGTTCCGTGTGGTTCCATTGTGTTGCCGTTATTTTGAGTGATCTGGTTTTTACTAGTGCCAGAGGGAATTCCGCGTCCGGGTCCACACCGGTGGCAAAGGCACGCAAGTGCTGTTGTGTTACGGTGACTAGGCGGTGGTTCTCGAGGCGCCGAAACTCGGCCATCATGTTCTTGTCGATGTTGTCTCTGTGGTAGAATCGGTAGTCTCCGTCAGCTTTGGTGAGGTAAAGGTTGTTGACATTGGTGCACCGGCTGAGAGCAATGTACACGCTCTCGTCTTCGCAGCTTTGTCTTCTCAACAACGTGAGGGTTCGAGCTAGTTGGCACTCCATAGTGAAAATTTAAAGCGCAACAAATTTAGACACAAGACGAATGACACAGGGACAAGCGCTACAGCTCCCACAGGGACAAGCGCTACAGCGCTTGTCCCTGTGTCATTCGTCTTGTGTCTAAATTTGTTGCGCTTTAAATTTTCACTTTGTCTTCTCGTTCTTCTTCTTCTTCGGCGGTTCCCCTACGGGAAGATGACGACGGTGGTTGAACGCGAACCTATCTCGTGATGGATTCTTTGGTTGGCCAATCCCTAGGGGCATCCTGCCACAATCAGCATCAGAGGCGCTGCGGACGGGGCTGGTTGAGCTGCATTTTCCCGCCACATCTTTCCCACGGGAAATTCAGCATCCCCCTCTAAAGTTTTCAGTTCGTCGTTTCCGTTGACAACAGCTTCGCGTGCCTTCGTTGTATCAGTAGCTTCTTGACGTAGTTTGAATGAGTCAAGGACATAAGGCGCGTTCGTAGCACTTGCTCCTGTCCCGGATTTGTAGCGTAGTGGAAGAGCACCGCGTACCTCCCGTTACGGCCAGAGAGTCGTGGGATCGAAACCGGGCGCCGCTAACTATTTCTTTTTATTAGGCAGTTTTAGCATATCGTTACCGTGTTTGCGTTACCGTTTACCGTGTTACTGGAAGCGCTGACGACGGTGAAGCCTGTGCCGGTAAGTTACCGTTCGCGGTAACTCTCGCGCTGCGCAGTCTACTCCCGCAAACACGGTAAACGGTAACGTAAACACGGTAACGATATGCTAAAACTGCCTATTATAGTGTAGTATCGCGGAGCTGTGGGTGTAAGGAGGAGAGTTGCGCATGCGCAGTGAGCGCGTGGACGGCGCCGCCATCAACGACGGAGGACCAGGCGAGCCTAAGAAATGCTCCGCATTAAAAAAAAAAAAAGACCTTCCCGTGGCCGGAATTGAGCCTGGGTCCCTCGCGTCATCAAGCCGGCGTCAATGCGATTTCTCCGTTTCGACATGGTCGAAGCGAACACCAAGCAACCGGTACTGATTCGCGCCATATACACCCCCAACCCAGACGTTAGGCCTATGGAGAGCACACCCGACAGTAGCTGTGGGTATTCTAGGAAATAGATGTGCGATTGGCCAACCAAAGAACCTATCACGAGAAAGCTTCTCGTCAACCATCGTCGTCGTTCGAAGGAGGGGTGCATGGTATTTTTTTTTATTAGAACCTACTGCTATTTTGTGTGCCTTCAGTTGCAATTCTATGTGCCATCTCTTGTGCACGACGTTGGATTTTCGGCCTACAGAGTTGACTGCTTTCGCAGTAATATTTCTCACTGTCAGATCAGACACTTCTACTATTCAACGGAAAAAGTTTGTATAGTTGGTTTCTTCGGTGAGCTTCTCCACCAGGATGGTGTATGTGCGGCGGTGCACGCTTTACAGGAGTCTGGGGTGTGCTCGAGGGTCTCCGTACATTGCACTGGAGGTGCCGTTTTCAGTGCATGTTGGCTCGGTATACAACGCTGGGTTGGAACTAGAAAACAGTTATTGGCAGAAAAACCTATCTTCTAGGCCGCGGAAGACGCTTAAATGCTTCATAGTCGTTGCTGTCCTTGAAATGAGTGGCGTACGACCGACGCGTTCTGCCGGTGACGACCTACGGGACAGAAAATTGATGCCGTAAAGTTTGTTAGCCAAACGAACCGTGGAAGGAGGGATGGTAGGAGTAACGCTTTGGGATACCGTCTTAGATTAGAGACGAATTTTTTTGCAAGACATTGTTGGGCAGATTAACAGAAAGAAGTAGACTGAAACCCTGCTAATAATCTGGAGAAGTGCAACAGTTTTGTCCCCTGGGTTACGGAGTGGCTACCGAGATACGAACCTAGACATAGAAGAAGATATTTGAATCGATGCATTTGAAACAGGAAGCTTCGTGGGTTAAGAATAAATTCGAATATTGTAATATGAAAGCAGTTGGGATGGGCCTACACTGAACGTAACTACGTCGACGGCGATGATGATTACTCTGGCTGTTCCTTCACATATCACTATGTACGGTACTGAGTCTTTACCATGGGAGTTATGCGTACGTAACATTTTTTTTTAATTTCACGAAGCAACCTAAGCCTACCTATTCTGTTCTCGCAAGTGTGAATGGATCGTTTAGCATTGAAATTTGTTTTTAATACCACGTGCGAGCAAAAAGAAATCTATGCGCAATAAAGCAGAGGTAAGCTGACAGAAAGCAGTCGTTGAAGGAGAATGCACGAATTGGGCAACCGTCTTTTCCCTTCGGAATTCTGGTGGTTTTGGTTAAGTCATGATTTCCCAATTGCTTTCGTTGGTAACAGTTGGTATCTCCAGTGATAAAACACGAGTGCAAGGCAAAGGCATAGTATTCATTACCCCCTGAATTATTTTAATTTATCTTTTCTTCTGACTTACATCGATGGAATTCTTTTTCCTCCCCGATATCGACAACTAGCAGCCAGCCGCCTCAACATAAACTAGAAGCAGACGTGATGATCTCACCCTGAAGATCATTTATACAAACTATCACGCAAAAAGGACATTCCTTTTGGTTGTCTTTTTCCAGGCCGGAATATTTGTCTCTACTTGGGTCCATGGTTCAAAACATCCTTGCCGCTAGCTTCCGTGCCTTATCAGACCTGTCCTCGAGATCCGTGTGAAAGATATCGGCGCCTCACGTCAGGGTTATTTTTTTATCTGATAGTACTGTTCTTGCACTGTTCTTGGTTTCTATGCATATTGAGAGAACAGTACTCCGTTTATTTTTCTTGTATTTTGTATCTTCCACTATCTTTTCTCCTTGTACCTCTCTTCAGCCTTATTTTGCTTGTATTGCCGGTGTATTCTCACCGTAGCCCCTAACAGGAACCCCAGGAGGAGATGATAAAACATTTGCGCGCTCTTGGCGATGACGGGCCTCGTATCCTGGAAGCTGTGCATGGCTGCTGAATACACCGTATATTGGAGGAAGGCTTGAAGGATTTCTCTTCCTCTGGTTCTTCGTCGCGTGGAAAAAAGGAGGGAGAGGAGTCATTGCGCTGATTAGGGATGCTCGGCCTATCTTTACGTATTTGTTGCCTCCATTGTATTTGTGGTATACAGTGACGGGTAGCGCGTATCGAGCGCAGGATTCTACATTTAGGTCGCGTGTGAATACTTGTAGAAAAATGTTGTGTAGTTTCCGAGCCTATCATAGACAGGTGCTCGTGTTATGCTTATGTTTTTTTCTGAGGCGTCTTTGTGATTGTACATGTACTGCTTTGTATCAACAAACAGGTGACAAAAATTACTTTCGTGGCATTGATCCAACATGCATCTATTAGAAACTGTGTATGTCTGCGATCGTATTGCCTTATTAACCCGCCACCGCCCCTACCTTTTTTTAACGGCGCATTTCAAAGCTGCCTACTTTCGGTTTTTACAATCGTTTTTTTTTGTGTGTGTGTCTAAAAACGCTAGATCTTGCTTTGTTGTGTTGTATGCGTGCGTTAAAGAAATGTGCATTTAATTTACATTTTGTGGTTTTTACAATTTGATTCGGCATTACCGGCGAAGAGACGTCTAGAGGGCGCAGTTTAACTTTTTTATGCCTATTTAATATTTTGCCGCTAAATGAGCCTCTATTCATCGATAGAAAACTTAAATGTGAACGATACAGTATACAAGACACTAACTATAGAACACTAGGAAATTTTTGACGTGCTGAACATCTTACGGATCACAAATGCTGGGAAACTGGCTACCAAGAATGCTGGAATCATTTCTTTCTAGAAACATTGTATGAAGGTAGGACGTTTTAGAACCTGCGCAATCGGTTTATTTCTCCCTGAGAGTCTTTTTTTTTTTTTGCAATTGTACCTAATTCGCTTTTTCTATAGGGACTACTCGCATTTTTTAAGGGCTTAAATTTTCACTGACGGCTGTAACAAACAAATTTCGTTCCTTTGCATTTGAGGCTCCTTAAAGTAACCATTGTGCCTAACATTTTGTTCTCGTGTGGCTGTATTTTCATGATTTGTCAAAAATTTAATTGCTGCGACAAACAACATTAATGTTCGAAGGTCTGTTACATTTTTGTAAATGCTGCTCAAGAGGCTAGCGGGGTGGTTCTGTTCTGTCAAACTGACATTTCGTCGGATATAAGCCTGTTTCATCCTGTACTTCGTCTCATGCGAAGTAACTGAATTCAATTGAATTTAACTAAACATAAAACTATCTTGGGAGATCTCGAGGTGCCAGTCGGGTGCTACAGGATTACAGGATGGTCAAGCTATACCGCCACACTGGGATTACTCTGGACAGGGTAAACCCGAGACGTCGTTTCTCAAAGAGCGCCCGAAACGTCTTGCTCAGGAAAACGACGTGGTGTCGGACAAAAGGAGGTTGGAAAGGGGGCTCATCTTTTATCCCCGAAGGTTACGAGTGGGAGCAGCGGCCACAGCTTGGACGACAATGCTGCCGCGTCTCCCGGAATAATAAAGCGCAGAAGTGGGTGAGGGGAACCGCCGAAAAGCGGGGAAGGCTGTTGGAAAAAGGCACAGATATTTCTGCTAGCAGGGTTTCTTTTCTTTAGGTCGTTCCGTTATTTTTTTTCTTTTTGCTTTTTTGATGAAGATAGCTTAGGAAGAGTAGCAGGAAACGCGCCTTGTGTTGTCCGTTTTTCTTCCGCATTTCTGTTTACCCCTGAATTCTTTCCGCTTTTATTTCTCTCTCTCTCTCTCTCTCTCTCTCTCTCTCTCTCTCTCTCTCTCTCTCTCTCTCTCTCTCTCTCTCTCTCTCTCTCTCTCGCTCTCTCGCTCTCTCGCTCTCTCTCTCTCTCTCTCTCGCTCTCTCGCTCTCTTCGGGGTAGGGATGGGGCCGGGCAGCATGGGCGGAGATATATGATGATATACGAAGGGCATTGAACTTCCTATTGCCATGGTTCATACCTCGGACCATAGAAAACGGAAAGAAATTGCGGTTTCCTTTTTCGGGGTTACTTTGCCTTTTTTTTTTCCCTTTCGAGTCCGAACAGCTTCGGCAACGCGTCGAAAGAATTCTTGGGAAATATGATGCGCCGCCTCAAACTCCAGCATCACTCGAGGCGGTTCTATGTTTGCGTCTGCGAAACATATTTCGTTTTTAGGAATAAGTAAATCGAGGCCACCCGATTCGTTTCGGTTTTATTTCGAAACGCTATGGTTTTATAGATATTTTTGATATTTTCCTGTTTTCGTGTGAAAGTATGAAAATACGCCTTTTCATATTTTATTTTATTGTATTGAATTTCGGAGCGGTGGTTGCACAGGAACGTAAGGAACGGCGTGCTACAAATTGTGTGAGAGCGCGAGTACTACGCAAAACCTGCGTGAAAAAAGAATGTTTGGGCAGCTCTGTCTGGTGACGTTTACTGTATTTAAGGTTACCTTCTAAGTTTACCCGAACTTTGGAAAATATGATGTCTTTTTTTTTTTCTGCTAATGGATGCGTTACGTTTCGTTTCACGATGGAGATTGTTTTTTCTTATATGGCTGTTCATCTAAACACTCCGGCCTGCTTTCAAACCTACATTTTCCTTCGACTTTACCCTGATGATGTAGGGTGGAGGAGGGGGAGAAATAAACGCTTATAGAGCAAAAAGGCGGGAGTGAGAGGTGGTGGTCTGCTCCCTACGTCCAGGACGCCGAAATCGTAATTTTTCGTGTCCGCAGTTAAAAATACCAAGAAATTGCCGAGCGCGCTCACATATGTGCGTGCCTCGCGACGACCGGCCGGTGGTCCCGTGCGCACGGTTGTCAAACCAGCATACCCAGTTAGGGAAATCGACCAAGATTGGCCAAAGAACTCCAGCGTTCGCCGTAATCGTGGCAACGTTTGCTCGGAACTTTTTTTTTTTTTTTCTGGGGAGGGGGGGGGGATATATTCTTCTCGTACGGGTGTAATGGGACAATTTTGGCCTCTAGGTGTTGTTGGGAGAGGGGGGGTGCAGTTGCGTAGATTAACTTAGTTTTAATGTGCAAGAACATTCAATTTATTTTAGGTGTGTTGCTACGGCCCTAGTATATTTTTTTGCGACCGCAATTATAATACTGCCTAAGCTACCCCTTTTTCACCTAAATAAAGGCTCTGGTTTCCGCGTTTCGACAGCAGCATAGATCCTATGTGACCAGGAACCTTTGCCGAGTATTCTTTATAGTCGGCGATGCGCACCCATTTCGTTTGGTTTAAAGCCACGGAAGCGGCATTCGGGTTCTAATGAATCTAATATGTTCCATGAATTTAGATAGTCTGAGTAAACAGGGAGGAAGAGTGTGAGGATGCGGGGAGTTTCCGTTTACTCCGGACGCGCTGAAAGGGTCGCTGCAACCGGGAAATTAAAAGTAGAGAGTGTTTCACCTTCGACGAAGGAGTGGGGAGGTGCGGAGTAGGCGGGCGAGTAAGGGCGCTTCGTCGTTGATGTATGCGCCTGCAGGGCATCCGTCGCTGAGATTGAGTTATGCAAACAGTGCCGACGGGGGAAGCACGCGGGACCCCTGCAACCTGGTGAATTCTTCGCTCCCTTGTGCCGCAACTGATTTCCTTTACCTTGTTACCTGATCTTTCTGCATCCGTCACTGTCGTTTTAAATTTTAAGCGTACCCGCCTCGGTGGCTCACTGGCTAAGGCGTTGCGCTGCTGAGCACGAGGTCGCGGGTTCGATTCCCGGCCCGGGCGGCCGCTCTTCTGATGGAGGCGAAAAGCAAAAACGCCCGTTTGTACGAGATTTCGGCGCGCGTTGAAGATCCCCAGGTGGTCAAAATTAATCCGGAGCCCTCCACTACGGCGCGCCTCATCGCCTGCGTTGCGTCGGCGCGTTAAACCCTGCAATCAATCAACGTTTAGCTTGTCAAAACGACTTCACTGAGCGTCCTAGATAGGCACTTCTCGTCTAAATGTAATCAATCAGAAATACCGGCAGTGGAAATAGCAAGGGAAGTGAGTGACAATAATTGTCCGGTTTAAGGGTAAGGCATACGTTGTCTTGCAATCCGCGTGATCAGATAAGAAGGTTTTCCAAATCTTTGTTATGGCATGGGGTGTGTGTGTGTGGTGCTCGAGTGAGTGGAAAATCTGACAGCAGTGGTGTTCCGTAAATGGCTTTCGAGGCAACGGTAAGGGTATTCTATCAGCACCTCATCGGAGCGGATTCAGGGTACCCCGGTGAGTACATGATTAGTGTCAGTAGATAAGGTATCAGAGTACAGCCACTGAGGCACGCAAGTCAGCAACGGCGGCCATTTTGGTGTTTATCACTTATGATCATTTATTTATCATTTATTACCGCATTTGTTTATCGTTTATTACCGCATCTACGGCCTCGCCGTTAACTTCGACCAGGTCGTTTGTTAGTAACACTGCCGGAGATGCAGCAAAACTGCGTCTTCGGACACACTTTTGCTGTTGAAATTTCGTTGACTCGCGTTCGGAACAAAGTCAGTGCGCCCAGCCGCACAGCAGGGAGGAGAAGCTAAGCCTACCAGAGTTGACCGGTTAAAACGCATAAACAACAAACTGGCGGCACCCGTGAACCGTCGCAGCGTAAACAAATGTCACGTGATACCAATTGACCAATTGTCAATGGCGGCGGCACGGAACAATAGGAGAAAAGATGGCCCATACTCTGAAACCTTATCTAGTAATACGTGATCAGTCTTCCTATCCTTCTGAACGATGATATGTGGCGTTCTGTGGCGTTGTAGGGACGTGCTATGTACGTCCTGGCAATTATCCCTCACCCGCCTTCTTTTATTTTAGATGCGCAGCAGCTTATGGTCGTGCCTGTTCCCACCGCCTTTGTGCGGCGTCCACACTCCCACTGCGCATGCGCATCCTCCTCCCCTCACCTTCTCTCCTTGTCTTATCTCCTCTCCTTTCCGGCATTCCCCCTCTCCTCTCCCCCTCTCCTCTCCGGGATTGCACAACGAATGTCAACACCTGCTGCTCCGCGCGCGATAATGCGAAGCAGCTTAGGGTTAGAGGCGCGACGGTAGCCGCTGCATACTCCGCTGGGGGCGCCACTGTAGCTCGGTGGTATAAATGACGCGCGCGCGCCCATCCGCTCCCCTCATACTCCTCCCGCCCCGCCCCTCATTCTCCTCGACCCCATGGCTGCTTCGCATACTACTCAGGGTTCCCTACGGGAAGATGGTGAATTTTTTTTTATCGTTTAGTCTGGAATTTTCTGCGAGAACTTCGGCGTTTGCGGATAATAAGGGTGCTGGTGCATAGACAGAAGCGCTGTGTGATTAGATTTCCGGTGTTCTCCTCTGTTTCGTGTCTTGAACCGCTTGGAAGTGATCGGGAAATAAATTATAACGTCGATGTGACTCAGCGTCGTAACATCTCAGAGCGTAGTTGCAGGTTTCACATTCTACTGCAGTGACCGCTTTTCTTAAAGGTGTCAAAAGCAATACTACCACTATAATTTCTAACTATCGGTGCTTATTTAATAACGAAAGCTAATAAATTATTCCATAGCCCGCTTACTGCGGAAATAAATTATTGTAGGAGGAACATCAAACGGACACATAAATATGCAACTTTCCAAGTCACACGAGTACACTTTATATTCCGCAGCCGGTTGCATAAGCTTCCCGCCCTTGGATTTAAGAGAGCAATGAACGTGACTTTTGTTCGAGCCGCTCAAGTTTGATTTAATCCGGCGCGCTCTCGAGCGCACTTTTCAGACTCGACATTCTCAAAGAACTGATTCTCTTCTTTTGCTAACTGCGCGCGTAGCACTAAAAAATGAAGGGCGGCGCTCCTCGCGGACTTAAAAGCTATCTCCATCGTCTTATACTGCGTCCCCGGCGTATCCGTTTCGCCTCCCGAATCGACCTTAAAAAGCCTAGCTGTATGGGGACCCTACGTGACATTGGAGCCTCTGGCGCCACGTAGATTTGTCCGGATACCTTTATACACCCGTAGAGCTAGGATACCGCTCGCTGTGCCCATAGCCGGAGGGTGTACTTCGAGATGCAAATGAACGCCCGTGTCGGGCACTGTGTAGGCCGAAGCCCTCCCTATTCAAGCGGTATTACACGGGCCTCATCTGAGCAGAACCAGTGTAGGGATGGATTGAGCTTTCTGCTTCCTCGTCGCGCGTGCCAAGAATCAATTTTCAGTCTTCGGGGGTTCGTTACGGCTGAGTGTCGTCGTAAAAAAGGGGGCGCAGGAGTAGAGCGAGTCTGCCGTATTTAAGTGTCGCCTGGGGAATGTGTAGCGATCGGAGGGGCTTTAGTAAGCATACAAGGGGTGGGAGAGACATTGTTCACGCAGCAGCGTTTAGCTAGAAGTAGCAAAGAGAAAGAAAACAGAATAGGAGAATAGGAACAAAAAATTGTTCCAGAACGGAATCCGGGGGCAGGGCTAATTTTGTCGTGGGCTGCTACGAATAGGCTCTCGCATTTTCTCGTACGATCACGTTCTCCGCTTTCACTTTCGGCACAAGCTTGAGAATCATGGCAAAGAGATTCGATCAGAAAGAAAAAGACGCGGAAGAAGAACTGGAAAAAGTGCAAACGAGTGAGATAGGGGGAGCTAAAAATGGCCGCGTATCTGCTCCGTTCGTTGCCGAAAAATGTCGCCGAAAGACGATAGTCGACCGGCGCCCCGGCCAGGTAGAGGCCTCCCTTCTCTTTCCCGCTCACTTCTTATGCTGTTCCTCTCCTGTCTCGTTCCTCGCAAGATAACGCGCTAGAGGTTTGCTCAAGTGAATTTAAATTTACCGCGTTCTACTGCTCCAATTCGGGTGCCTCGATGCCAGCGCTGCCGTACGGCCGAGACGTGCGTGAATTGAGGCACCCTACTACAACGTTTATAGAACCACGATGCCCTACTGCACAAGCATAGGAGCGGAACGTGGATCCGTTCTAGTGGAATTTTTCGTTGCTATTGCCGTTTGATTTTTTAAATGCCGCCAGGAGGTACCGCTGGCAACAGCAGTTTTCTGTCGTTGATGTAGTATTTCATTTGCTATCGCAAAAACCAAGCATCCATGCATTTTTTAATAAAGGAACACTGCGAATATCACTTATGTGCTGATTTGCTCCCTTATATTTGCGTAATGTCTTGTGCTTGTTCAACAATGTTCACAAGTGTGAACACTGACACAGGACTTAGATGTTTAGATGTTGTTGTGAGTATATAGGAATATTGCACAGATTTTATTTCACTTTAGCCAGGTGGCTGAATCGAGTCACAGACAGACAGACAGACAGACAGACATACAGACAGACCAAAATTTCTGCGTTTAAGTAGCCCAAGAAAGACTATCGCCCTTAAAAATGGACGAACACAAGAAGGAGGACACGACAGGTGCTATACTTCCCTGTCCTCTTTATTGGGTTCGGCCATTAATTCCGCAGGCGTGCTATACTTAGTGTGGGCGGCCTTAGATCGAGCATTGCCGACGCAGCAATATACCGTATTTTTGCGATTGTAAGCCCCCACGGATTCCGAGCACCCTCCCCCACTTTCGGGGAAAAAAATTCGAAAAAAGTTTGCATGCGAATCTAAGCGCCCCCTTTTCGAAGTAACCATCGCAAGGTTGATTTCAGACGCGTGGAGGCGGGCCCGAGTTGGCGCTGCGGCCACGTCAATTATGAAGTTTTCAATTACAAACCACTTCAGCTTAACAGAAGACGACCTAGTGTGGCATACTGAGTGTGGCGGCCCGTGCGGCACAACGGGCTCAAATGGTGTAGTCAGGGTGACCGAGTATCAGACGTAAGCGGTGAATTCACTCTGTACAGATTTTGCTTTGGAACATTTGCAAAACAGACCACTATTCCTTGCGCCCGTCTCGTCGAGATACGGCCGCAAAAAGAAATGTCGAGGAGGAAGGGGGATAATTTACGTTTTTCGAATCTAAGCCCCCCAACCCCCCCCCCCCCTTCCTCCCCTCCTCCTCCTACTCACTTTGGGCATCGCGATCGTGGAAAAAAGGGGTTGCTTAGAATCGAGTAAATACGGTATCTATGTGGCCCCTCATAGCCTCCCGTTCACTTCTCTTTATCCTTCGCGATAGTGCAGTAGTTCGGTGTCACTGAAGTCTTTTTTTTTTTTTTTTCGCGGCAACAGCAAATTTTTTAGGCCGCGCCATCGGAGTTTTTTTCTTATTTGCATTTTTGTGCGATCCTTCCACGCGGCGCCCGCGCTCCATCATACGGATCAGAAAATTGTACAGTGCGGGTGAGTTGTACGTTTTATACTGGTCTGGGCCTTTAGAGACGCTCGCTTATACGAGGCGGTGAGTGTCGGGACTTTGACAAATTGCGGCCGAAGTGGTTTCGATTGTTCCGAGCGGGCGGGGTGTTTCTCGTCCGCAGTAATTTCGTGGAATAATCCGATACAAAAAGAAAGACTTCGAGAAAAAAAAATGGCCGCTGTTGTGACTGGCCTTCCCAGCGCTGTCACCGATGTGTAGAATCAGCCATCCCAACGCTGTCACCACTCTTGCGACTGGGCCCTCTCACCGCAGCCACCACTGTTGCGACTGGACATTCGAGCGCAGTCACCGGTGTAGCGACGTTGCCTTGCTCCGTCCACTGTCGACGCGGCGCGGAGCAGAGCGATGAAGTTCTCGAGCCGACGAAAATATCAAAGCAACATTTATATACAGTATGTACAAGGGTAGCAAAGGCGTTACATGGCTCGCACAAAGGCGACAGCACCTCTCCGAAAAGCGCCGCCGATAAGTGCCGCGCTCGCTGTGTATCCGGGCGGGTTTTATACCCCCGGGAGTCCGTTGCAGCCCCGGGAAGTTTGAATCGCTCCAATCAGGACTCTGGCTGGCCGAAGTTTGAAATCCGGCGAATGGAGGCGAAGCGGTTGCGTCAGCCGAGCCGCCACGACGGGGAAAGGGAATGCGATGCCGTCGCCGTCTGCGCGGAGCCGTCTTCAAGCAGGCATGTAGAGGCATGTCTGTCGCCGGCCGTTCGCCCGATGCATGATTCGGCCGAGCTGCCACGACGGGGACAGGATAGGTGACTCTGCGGCGATGCAAGTTTGGGCCGCCCAGTCGAAAAAGACGACAAGGAAAATTCCTTTATTTTGTCGTTCGCGTGTCGTACGGTCGTCTTGTCGTATTCTTGTCGTGTCGTGATTCTGATGTTCTGTCGTGTGTTGTCATCCTGTCCTGATTTTGATGTTCCGCCGTGCTGAATTCCTGCCTTGTCGTAATACTGTTGTTGCATCAGTAGTTACATAAGGTTTGAATGTTATTGCTCATTGTGAAGAGTAGCATAAATGGCAGTTCTATTCTGATTTAAGGGATGCTTGTCGTTGAGAAAAGTCACTCTGTCGTTACGACAGAAATGAATGTCGTAACAACGGGACTTCTGTTGTCACATCAAAGTTTTTTTGTCGTACGACAGGAATTGTTGTTAGGTTTTTGCGTTATTCCTGTTGGGATTTTAGACTGGGCTGTTGGCAGCGGGCGATTTGGTCTGGTTTGGTCGAGGCGTAAATCGGCCCCGCTGTCGGCGCGTCGCCCCGTGCAACGAATTCGGGCCGGGCGCTCTGGCACAACACCGCGTATCGGCTCCTTTCGTTGCAAATGTCGACGAAAGACGATAGTCTTCCGCCGCCTCTGCGAGGTAAATGCCTCAGCTCTCTCTTCCGCCCACCTCTGATGCCCTTCCAGGCTCTTTGGATCCTCCCATAGTAAACGCGGTGGTTGTTTGCACAAGTCAACTCAATTTTCCCGCGCTCCTCTTCTCCCGCCATCTACTGCAACCTTGTACTGGTGAACTTGAAACACTGCCATGAAATCCAGGCTCGCGCGAGCGTTTTTTTTTTGTATTTTGGTACAAAATATTGTTTTCATCGCGTACCTTTTATTTATCACAAATATAAAGCAAAACTTAATTTCCAATTTGAAAAAAAAAGCACAGGTAGTAGCAGTTTTGCATTAACGTTTTGCCTTAAATATGCCCAATGTTGTCTTTTTTGCTAAGCAATGCTAAACAATTTCGCTAAACGGGTGCCCACCTCTACCTGTAAATAGGTTATTTTTATGCCAGCGGGCATTATATCGCAAATAAAAAAAATGGTATGGCTATTATAAACGTTCTCGGTCAAGAATTCGTTGATCCTTTGGCCGCATGGCTGAATTGACGGACAGACAGCCAGGCAGACGGACGGACGGGCGGACAGACAGACACATGCCATGTTTTTTCCTATGACTTGCTTTGTTCTTTTTTTATCGAACAGTTCCTCGCTCTTTTGTCTTCTTTAGGAAACGGGATTAGCAGCTGATAAAATTTCAAGGCAGGAGATATATCGACAAAAAAAAAAAAGCGCCTGGTGCTACCCCACTTTCCACCGAATATTTCTCTCCCCCAATCCTCCAATGTTCCTACCAGTGGACGCATCCTTGTCCTCTTTTTGCTTATTCTCTTCCCTGTGGAAGGCTAGGATGGGTGCTCGCTACTATAGACCAAAGCAATTTGCATAAGATAGCGCTGAACCTCCTCCTCTCCCACCTCTGCTGTGTTCGAGCTCGTCTACATTTGCCTCCTAACGTTCCCCACCCACTTTTGTAGGCGAAGTTATGGCGCGGCTTACTCCCCTCTCCACTAAAAAAAAAAAAGTGAAAGTTTGAATAGACGGGCATAATCTTGGGCCTGATGCATCGTTTAACCACAGCAGCCTTCGCCGTAATTTTAGTAAAAGGGAGGCAAGAAACTAACTGCTCCTTTGCGTTATGCTGTGCTCGTACCAATTTCGTTACCGGAATTCAATTCCACGTTCCCTTTAAGTTGCCGTCGTATCCACGGTGTTACTCAGCAGAGTGGGGCCGGGTCATCCTACGTAAGTTAGATTATCCGCACTGTGTTGAATCTCTTCCACTTGATTCTATGTTCTTTCCGTTAGGGATAAATGGTAAAATATGCGACGATTTGAAGGTGGCTTGTGATAACAGAGGTTTATTTAAAAAAAAATTAGGCTACTTCCGTTTGTAGTCGCGATGATTTTAGATTACGGGGATTTTTCGCTGTAGACAAGCTGCGGTGTTTATGACAGAGTACTCGCTTGCTGTCGCACTCTTTCGTATTTTATTTTCACTTGAGGCAGACGTCAAATTAAGCATTAAACACTCAGTTATTTCAACTAAGAGGACGGCACTTTTTTCCGCCTCTTTTTTTTTTTTTTAATGAGCAACGTAGGACCAATTACTACTTATGCTTTTTCTTAATTTTGTTGCGTTTTGTGGGTTTCATTTGATTTCATGCTTACTCAGAATTTAGAACGATGTTGGCAATCTTCAGCGGCTAAGGATTACGATTCCAACACAGCAGAAGAATTCCGTTTGTCGTGTGAACACCGTTATCCCTTCTTTAGCACCCCCAAGCACTTCCGGGTTTGTCCTTTTGTGCTGTCCCCGGCCCCCTTTCGAGCGGCCATGCTCTAACAGCTGCGATAAACAGCCGCCGTTTTTCCGGGCAATCCCTTGTGTCCCGCCCTCAGTCTCTGTCTCATCCCATCTACTCCCGTTCTGTTGCGTCTCCTCTCTCCCTTAGGCAGCACTTTTGGGCCTCCGTTCACCCCTCTGTGTACCGCCCTCCTTTCCCGGTCGAGCGCGTTTCCTCGTCGCCCTCTAATTAGAACCATTCCGGGAAGATTGCCAATTAAGCGGAACGTATCGCCCGCGGTGCTGGTCGCGTTTCTGCGCGTCGTCGACGGCCCCGGAAGGGAAAAGTCGTAAACGGTTTCTGCGGTGATGTCTCTGGCAAAATGCCTGCTGCGCTGCGGGACGGTGTGTTTGCCTTCAAACGTCGCAATACCTCGCCGGTAACACCGCACGTAGTGTTTGCCTATGTAGCTGTATAGGAACTGTAACCGCACGCAGGTGTGAACACCGTCTATGGGCATACGTATGTAGCTGTATATAGGAACTCTAAGCCACGCGGGAGTGAACACCGTCTACGGGCAGCACACCCCGAACCTTACCGTGAGCCGTATAATCCTCGTCAGCTGTTCCTTCTGCTGCCAAAGACAACGTTGCATTCAGAGGTTCATTTGTACATGCGGAGTGCGTCTTTGGGAGCCGCGATAAATTCCTTGTGCCGATGCTTTGTTTCGCCTGTTAGTCGTTACCCCCCTTTTTGCTTGGAGCAGTGTTCAACTTGAGTGAGTGAGTGAGTGAGTGAGTGAGTGAGTGAGTGAGTGAGTGAGTGAGTGAGTGAGTGAGTGAGTGAGTATGTGAATGAGTGAGTATGTGAATGAGTGAGTTGAGTGAGTGAGTGAGTGAGTGAGTGAGTGAGTGAGTGAGTGAGTGAGTGAGTGAGTGAGTGAGTGAGTGAGTGAGGGAGGGAGGGAGGGAGGGAGGGAGGGAGGGAGGGAGGGAGGGAGGGAGGGAGGGAGGGAGGGAGGGAGTGGCAAACAATCAAAACCTCCAAGTTGGTTCTGACAACTTTGCGATCCAGAAAGAACCTTGGAATTTTATGAACTGGTAGGTTGTGGCGGCAAAAAATATGCTAAGGAACATGCGGTATAGATATTCTTGTTGCTTATTTGTGTGTATAAAATACCTCTGATTGTCTGTGCTTGTTTTTTGATTCCGCATCAGCGTTTCCGCCAAATGACATTCATTTCAATGTTTGCAATAGTTAATTTACTCCTTATGTAGCTAAGGCATATATATATCTAGACGCCCTTGGGGTCAGCGGCCTCCGAGGGCCCGCATCCTTCGCCGCACTTGGGTCTGGACGTTATGACGAGGTCTTGTTCTGTGTTCCTTACAGGAACACTGAACAACTTTTCACACCCCCATCTATTCCAAGTTTATGTACTATGGCGCCTGATGCTTTCTAAATATATTCCGCAAGGTAAGGCACCAACCTCCCGCCCGGTCTCGTGCCATTTTTCCGGGCATGGGTGAAAAATGTCTTCAGCGGCAACAACGCAACGATGCCGGTCCTTATCACAGCTCTCCGTCCGTTAATCTCTGCCTTTTCGCAACTTATTCCACTGTATGCGAGCAGGCAGCACCCTGAGTGAAGCCTACTGTGTGAGCCCTTCACACCCTTGCCTTATCCCCCTCGCTACCTCATGTCTAAGCGCTCGGCCCTGTTCCTGCCACGTTGACGTTCTCTCCTAATTCACTTCCGACAACGGGATTAACCGCGCAGGGCGCGAGGTACGACGCGGCGGCGGGGAAGTTCTGCGAGTGGGGAAAGTGTTTTGATGGGCGGCTGGGTGAGTTGGCGGTGTCGTGGTGGGGTCGGGGGGCATGCAGCCCGGCGTGCCTTCCTGTTCACAGTGGAGTACCGTGTTGACGCCGACGCGTCGTCGCCGAGGTGCATCCGCGGAGTTGACGTTCAACGCCGTGTTGTCGCTTGGCGCATGGCTGCTGTTGACAGGTCGGCAAATCCTTTCATCGCGTGTGCGCCGCTGGGAACGCGTTCTAGAGTTCGCGGAGGCTCCGCCGCTGTCGTCTCCCTCGCTCCCAATTAGGAGAGATTAAACGATGATGACTGTCTTAAGTAACTGTAAACGCGTTCAACCCGGCATGTCTGTCCCCGTACGAAGTCATTAGGAATGCGTGTGCGTGAGGTTCGAAGTCTCCGAGGGACCGTTTGCGAGAATACCACTGGGGGTTTATCGCCGCGCCGTCCTCGTTAGCTCCATTTTATTATTTAGCTGCCGTAATGTAACCGTTGGCTTCTCGCTTTTTAAATGGCGTTCTTCGGTTTTGCGTACCAGAGGATGGGATGTAAGATTTGCGGGGAATGCGTACTGTGTTCAACCGTGGCAGGTCTTGTAGCGTCACCCGCCGCGGTGGCTCAGTGGCTAAGGCGTTGCGCTGCTGAGCACGAGGTCGCGGGTTCGATTCCCGGCCGCGGCGGTCGCTTTTCTGATGGAGGCGAAAAGCAAAAACGCCCGTGTGCACGAGATTTCGGCGCACGTTAAAGATCCCCAGGTGGTCAAAATTAATCCGGAGCCTTCCACTACGGCGCGCCTCATCGCCTGCGTTGCGTCGGCGCGTTAAACCCTACAATCAATCAAATCAATCAGGTCTTGTAGCGTCGGTTTTCTCGCCGTCTCCTTTGTGGCGTCGCTTTTTCAAAGGGTTTCGAGCCGATGGAAACCGCTGCCTGGTTAGAAAATAAGAACACGCCTGTCATAAAAGTGGGCAGCACGACGAAGGACATATTGGCGAATAACGTTCCAACGACTGGCGCTGGGTTTACGCATGTCAGCCTTGTTTGGCGTACACGAAACTTTAGGACCATTTGAGCTAACACGGAAGCGCCCAACCGGGGGCGACAGCATGTTTCAATTGGTGTTTTACATATATATATAAATAAAACGCGTCGGGGTTACGAAATGGCGGCGTAATGAGTTGACAACGTAAGCCTGGAAGTTTTCACCCTTATATCCGGTCCATTACGCGCGGAGAATGTTTGCCCCCCTCCCAAAGAAACGGAACATCTATCATGTGGTTCTGTTCATCTGTCCGCATTAACCGTAGTGCTCACGTTGTACAGGTCACGTGTCCATGCCATTGGTGCTGGTGACCAGGACACACCGTTTGGTTGGTCGGGTAGCAACGCTCGCTTCCCAGTCGGTCTGTGTCGACTTACCCTTGTGTTCTAGGTCGCTTCGTCCATGGACGCCTCGGTGTACACGGAGAGTGCAAGGAATACGAACAAGGAGTTCTTCCGTGGCTGCATCTTACATTCCCAATTCCGTGCAGAAAAAACCTCTAGTGACTTATTACTGCTCAGAATTCGAATCGCCTTCCACTTGGAAGCGGACGAACTATTTTACTTTCAAGAATGAAGCATTTTTCTTGTTTTTTCAATTGCTTCCTAAAATGAACGTTCCCTTCTTGAGAATTGCAAAAATTTTAAATTTGTTCGTGTTTATTAGGTAATACTCTAGCCTTATTTTTGCACCTTCGGACCATTGTTTTACTTCGTACGCTGCAGTCGTACACTTTGTTAGGGTCAAGCGTTCGTCGAAAAAGCGGCGCTTGAAATTTATCTTCTTACAGCAATCTAAGACGATGAAAGCTGTTCCCATTTATGCCAACAAACAATGCAGCGTTCCGACAAAATCGAGGGACTGTGTTGTTACAGCCTCGAGTCGCTGTACGGAAAAAGACCGCATGCGTAGAAATTATGTTGCGGCGCGTCCGTGTGACTTAACGTGACTTATTAGTACGCATTGGCACCTGACCTACAGGTCGAATATTCAATTTCCGCTTCCGAGGATGAGTTTTGCTCGGCTTTTTTGCAAAGCATGGTTTAGAATGAAATCAACTGCTCCGGGCGAGCGGACAACGTTGAACCGTTCCCGTAATAGGGCAGAATCAAAATTCCCCTTTCAAGAAAAGGCACACTAAATTTAGATACCGATATTGTAACAACATTCAGAGTGAGTTGGACATTTGCAGGAAAAATTTAAGAGGATCTTTTCGAGAAGGGCACACAAAGGGAATAGCTCCACAGTGTTCATATCCAGAAAGGTGGCGGGCTCCAAAACAAACGAACTGAAGCAGTACATTACATAACGCGGCGCCGGCTCTTCCGTATGAATAACTTGCAATTGAGCTATGCAAGAACGCTAATTTCAATCGATAACTTTCGTGTTGCTTCACAGCCCAATGAACATTTGAATTTGGGATTTTTGATACGGCTAGCAAACGGTCTGGAGGGTAGATTTCTGTGAAGGTTAGAACGACTCGGGATTTGGGATTTCTAGTGAGTTTGCTCTACATTGCTTTAATCAGAAGTACAGTCTTTGTTAAAATTTTCTAGGCCACGCCGAAATGGCATAAGCCACAAAATATTAAAAAAGAAAAACATGCTTACTTCTCGACCGGGGATGAATCGTTCTATGTCAGAATGCAAGAAAAAACGCCTTTCTCTCTTTACGGTCATAAAATAATTTGGTCTCAGTTTAAACGTTACGCTTTTCCTTAGAATTCTTTGTGGGCCAGATACCTTTGGTGTGATCTGGAAAATTTTGACAAAGACTGTACGTCTATCTAACGCATATAGCTGCAGCGGTGGGTCTACGTGCTTATTTGTTTCCTGCCTGTATAGTGAACCATTATTCTATTCCTTCTCTAGGTACAGTGAACTAGAAGTGTATAGTGAACTAGAATATATTGTAGTTCACTGTACTCTTCTGGAATAGAAGACTATAGTAAATAGATTAGAAGAGTATAGTGTAGTATAGAACTAGAATATATTCTAGTTCACTGTACTTTATGTTTACTCCCGAAAACGTGGTAATTTATTCTTCTACGCAATGAAGCGCCGTGCAAGAGCCGCTCCGCGCGCACAACTTTCTGCCCAGTTCCCCGAACGGTTCCCCGAACCTATGCGGGCTCCCCGTAGAGCCCGCGTAGTTTGACCGCCGTCAACCGCACGCGCCGTTCTCCCGTATCCGAGTTATTGGATTTTAATCGCTCGCCCATCGGGCCCGCTCTGGTCCGCCACTCCATGCAAATGACTCGTACACGCGCGCGTTCTGCCTGCGTCATTGCTTTGCGGACGCCTGCTTCGAACAGCCGCGCAACGCCGTAACGGGAGCACGCGCTTTTCGCGCGATTGAGGGCTTGCGAGCGGCTCTTCGCCGGCTTTGCGAGAAAACGGTGGCCGAAGCCGGCCATTTGCCTACCGTTATCGGCGGCGCATTTCTCTTCACAGTCGAGGGCATAGCGCGCACTCTGCATTTTTTTGTAGTGCAGAGCCCCTTAGGGGCTCGCCTTGTCGTCGTAGATCGCTCGTTGGACCCAAGTAGAGTCACACAGCGTTCCGTCGTAGCGGCTGTCGTCGCGGCGTGTCCCACACAGGCTTCGATATAGCCAAGCGGTTTAAATAGTCATAAGCGTTCGAAACTCGCGAACCGCTGGCAGTTGTCATACATCTCCCCGTTGTTCAGCGCAAAGAAAACTTTAGGTACATTTGAGGCAAAATATACGTAATTTAACCGGCAGCGCCCGCGTTCATTTAGTTTGGAACGCTCGTTGGGTTTGTTTTAAGGATGGTTAGCGAAAAAAAAAAAAATGGCCGCGTATCTGCTCCTTTCGTTGCAAATGTCGTCAAAAGACGATAAGGCCGGCTATTTTTTTTTTTCATGATTGAGTGAGCGAGCGAGTGTGTGTGTGTGTGTGTGTGTGTGTGTGTGTGAGAGAGAGAGAGAGAGAGAGAGAGAGAGAGAGAGAGAGAGAGAGAGAGAGAGAGAGAGAGAGAGAGAGAGAGAGAGGAGAGAGAGAGAGAGAGAGAGAGAGAGAGAGAGAGAGAGAGAGAGAGGAGAGAGAGAGAGAGAGAGAGAGAGAGAGAGAGAGAGAGAGAGAGAGAGAGAGAGAGCAGTCATGCAATTACTTCCTACGCCAACAACCGCTCTGGAACCATCGTAAATCGAACGCGCAGGTCTACTACAGAGCGTGATCCGTCCAATAACAGCGCTTAAGGTTCCGAAGACCCTGGATTGAACAGATAGACAGAGGGATGGTGCGGCGCGTGTTGCGAACTTTAGTTGCGCACCCGTTCCTGCTGTGTGTTTCATTATGGTTTATCAATTTTGTATGAAGCGAATGAAAGAAATACCCACAGGGGAGAAAAATTGTCGTTGCACTACGGCTCTCACCTTTACTGACATGTTAAAAATCGATTCGTTGCGTTCGAGCGCTTGTCGCTCATATGCGCCTGAAAAGAAAGTAAGGAAAAACGGAAGCCAAACATGTCACGTCGTTCAGCCATTGCGGGCGAACGCGCAAGCAGGTTGACTCCTAACCGGGTTCTCTAAAAAGGAAGCGCAAAAGCCTATTCGACCGAGAACTTCCGGCAGCGAGCGAAAAGTTTGCGCTGCATGCGGGAAAAGCGTCACTTGCACGAGCGTTCTAGTGTTTGCGCAAACGGTTGTGCTCGGTGCGCGCCTCGCGCTTCGCTAAATTTTAATATCGCCCCGCGTGTCTGCTTTTTATTTTGCAGTCTTTCCGAACTTCCCTTTTCGGCTTTCACGCGCAGGTTTTAGTAAGAAGCACTGCGACCTGTACTCGGGACGCGACTTTAGGGCAGTGAAGTCAAAGGGAAAGCACGCCGGCGCTAAGCTGAAAATAAGCATTCCCGTTAGACATGAGATTTTAAATCGTATCTGAAAAGGAGGGAAAAGTTGAAAGCGGCCCAGTAAAATTTAAGCCCACGCTGCATTAACAGATGCCAACTGACTCAGCGGTTTGAAGGCGGAAATAAGAATGAGTAGCTTAAAGGAGCCATGAAAAGAAAATACAACTCGTTTAATTTGAAAGAACTAGGATTCAGTATCTCACTCAGCTCCATTACAGCCACAAAAGATGTTTTTTTAAACGACAAAAGAGCACAGGTATTTAAAAACTTTCAAATTTTGCGCCACAGTGACGTGTTACGAGCAAGAATGACGTCATACGGGCCAACAATAAAACATAATTTTCAGTGCCTTAACTGCGCGTTAGCATTCAAGTGATGCGGTCAAATGGAACTGGAGGCCCCACTACAGACGTCCAGTCGTGTGTCTTCGCGACAGGTCAGTTAGGCGGCCGCCAATCGGACAAACAAGGTTCCGCGACGTCATAGAAAAGTTGCGGGAAATTGGCTAGGGGGTTGCGACTGCTTCACGCGTTTTCTTTAATATCTCCGTTATTTGTTCGAAGATTGCAATGATATTGGTATCATTGTTGTCGTGATTAAGCAGACTTTCTAATAAACCCAACTTGTATTTTGTCTTCAGGGCTCTTTTAAGAAACAGAACTCTGCCACTTATGGAGCAATGGGAAGATCGGTAGTTTGCTATTTTACTTCTAGCGCATGCGGTCCACTTTGGGAGAGATGCGAAAGGCTGTGAACAAAGCGATGCGAGCCTGCCAGTCATGGAGGGCTCTCAGCGGCAAGTTCGGAAATCCATGTGAGATGCGACAGCCGGGCCTTCTTCGAAGGGAGAGGGGCCGCCAGCTCTGCTTCCTCCCCAGCGCTGCACTACTTCGTCGTCGACGGCACTACACTCGGTTACAACTTAAAAACGGCACCGGAAGTTGCCGCTGTGCCTTATCACCGTAGCCAGGCCTCTCAAGCTTGGACGTTCCCTGTCTTCCCTATAGGCGGCGTAAAAATCGACGCCCACATGACCAACCTAAAGCGCTGTTTTCGACCATCAAGCCCACCAGACGGCGCAGGCAAAATGTTACTTTTGGTATAGAATACAAAACATTCATTCCATGACTCAAAGAGCCCACACAGTTCGCTTACAATGTGTTATTTAAAAATACTATTAACAAGTTCCGCA
>NW_027526225.1:80666717-80760691 GCF_048455015.1 Haemaphysalis longicornis | reverse complement strand
GTCGTAAGAAGGTATTGTGCTTTGGGTAACGGGACAGTCATTGGTCCTAGTTCATTCTGCTACTGCACCCCCTGCTTTGGCTTTCAGTGCGATTGGCGAGCGAAAACGCGATTTGTGTTAAACAGCCTACGCTGTGGAGATAAGGAACACATGGTTTGTGTAAAGCTGCCAAAGCCGATCAAGAGCAAAACAAAGGATGCTCTAACAAATTCCGCAGTGGAGTCGTGGCCTTCAAATGAAACCGACCGAGCCATACAGGGCCGATTCCTCGTTTTATATATCGCCGTCGCCCGTGCTGTTTTCTTTAAAGCGGCATCTATTCCAATTTAACCCTTCTTTAGACTTCAGTATACCCTTCTTGTTTTTCAGCCCGCCGCGGTGGCTCAGTGGCTAAGGCGTTGCGCTGCTGAGCACGTGGTAGCGGGTTCGATTCCCGGCCGCGGCGGCCGCTTTTCTGATGGAGGCGAAAAGCAAAAGCGCCCGTGCGTACGATATTTCGGCGCACTTTAAAGAACCCATGTGGTCAAGATTAAGCCGGAGCCCTCCACTACGCGCGCCTCATCGCCTGCGTTGCGTCTGCGCGTTAAACCCTACAATCAATCAATCAATCAATCAATCAATCAATCAATCAATCAATCAATCAATCAATCAATCAATCAATCAATCAATCAATCAATCAATCAATCAATGAATCAATCAATCAATTTCTTGTTTTCAGGAAATGTACTGTACGTACAAATCTTTATTTGGCCAAGGGGCGGCCAGTGGCCTAAGAAAGGAGGGGGTTATGTAAATTGATGTATGACCGAAGTAAGTTGCTGCCTTTTGGTCCCCTCAATCGATGTCCATGTCCACCCTAAAGCCGGGCACTCCCTTTATGCTCTGCCAACCTGGAGTAAGGCCATTGACCTCGAAGTTCCGGCGCACATATTGCGTGCGTGTGCTCCGCGTCTTTCCAGAACAAAGCAGCAGCAGCGAGGAACCTAGAGTGTATCGTTGTGACAACGGAAGCGCGCGATCTAGAGAGATGGGCTATTAGTTATCGATTTTCTCTTGTTTACACTCCGGACTTGTCGCTTTATCGATTCTTCGGCTTGGGTGTTTTTTGTTTTTTCTTAGTACCGGCCTTTGCCTTCGATTTCCGCGCAGTGTACCGAGGTAAGCACGAGTAACACCTCCGAATTACTAGAAGCCCTCCGTATACCTTCGTCTTCCTATCAAATTGGAGGAAAGCCTGTTTTGGATTGTAATAACTATATTGTTACGTATGTCGGTCGGTTTTTAGGAAAGCACGCGCATATTCTCTAGTGTCACAGTGAGGTTATTGGGAGAAGCTTTCTTGTCTTGAGTTTCTGGAGTTATCTGATTCCCGGTGGGCTCATTGTGAGCATTATGGGCAGAGGGTCTTATTTCCTCGCGATGGGACACCGTCATTGACTTGTCCCACACACACATGGGAACAACGCAAAAAGCTTATCGATATATGCATTCGCTCCTCCAAGCGGTTTGCCAGGACCGTAGCCAGAATTTTTTTCTGACTTTTTTTGGCTTTCGTATTTTCTGTCCCCACTTTCCTGGATATGTCTGCGGCAGACAAGGCCACAGTTTGGACGCGAAAATTCACGCATCTCCACGAAGTGCCATTGCCCACTCGCGCGTGTAAATGAGTGACAACGCACGTGTACAGTATATACAATTCCAATCCTATCCAATACAGTTCAGTTTAATCGAATCCAGTCCAAATCCAATCCAAGCCAATGTCGCGCATGCGCAACACTTTGTACACGGACGCCAAGGGACAAGCCACGGACAAAGCGAGGTCCTAAGGTTCTTCGCCCCTAAAAAGAGGTCAGCCCAGCTTTACTGACTTAACGTCGCGAACGCTGATGCCGACAGCGAAGCTGCCTGGCGTTCCCTAACGCACGGCCAAGCTTCACAGTACTTCTCACAGCCAGCAGGTGGATTCCCGTTCGCGCCAACTCAATTTGGCCGGGTTCCTCCGCCCGCGCTATCTGCTGGAACCTTTTGTTATCTTTGAACTTGCAACACTGCCCCGAGATGTCGCTGCGAGCGCTTAATAGTAATTTGAGGTCAAAACATTCTTTCAAGGCGTATTTTTTTATTTTCTATCGCACAAATCCAGAAGTCATGTATTTTTAATTAAAAGAACAATGCAGAGATCACTTATGTATTGATGTCTTACCTGAAATATGTTTAATGTGTTCTTTTTGCTCAACAATGTTGACAAGTGTAAACATTGCCACCATATTTGGTAGTCTAGAAAGGCTTTGCTTTATATAAATGTCTGGTTCAATAAATTGTTGCCTTGCTGCATGTGTGCTTAACGCTTCCTCTTCCCGTCGCTAGGCTATGCCCCCTCCACATCGCTGCGCCCCGCATTACCAGAATTCGTCCCATGAAAGCCTCGACCAAGAACAGCTGCGCTTTGTATGCGTGCCTTCATCGCCGATCGAAAACCTTCTTCGCCTTCCCCCTCCCCCCTTCCCGTTTTTTTCTTTATGTAAAATGCTGTATACCGTTCACGCGGCAACCGTTTACCAGATAAACGGCCATTGCGCCGTGTCCGCGTTAATGTACACTTGTTAACGACGCGAGCCCCCCCGTGGAAGTTAGCGCTTGTGCCCTTTGCGTCTTTCTGTGCTTGCCCGTTTTTTAGATGCGGCGCATCTCTTGCTCTGGGGCATGTCCCTCCTGCGTCGTTCTCGGCGCCCGCACACCACCTGCGCATGTGCAACTCTCCCCCGTTCTTCTCTCCGACAGCTGTGTGCAACACTCTTACTCCGTCGCATTAGCTTAACAACAACAGCTGGGCGCGCGCTTCGCTCCGCTCGCGTCTGCTCCGGTGCGCAAGTGCGCGCATGCTCGACTCTCCTCCGCTGTCTCCTCTCCTTCAGGCGCTGTGAATATAAAGCGGGTAGCGCGCTGCGGCGGTTCAGTCAGCGCTCGCTCTCGTTCGACTCCGCGTGACTTTGCTTGACGACTCCGTGCTTGACTTGATTCTTCCGATGAAGACGTGATGGAAGCGACGGTCCCTTCAGCGAGTGGGCTGACACAATCCAATACCAGCGTTAGCGCAAACGCTCAAGGCACCGTTGCGACCAATTGAACCCTCCGATGCGTCGCATCACATCAGGGTTCCCTCGCGGGAAGATGGGCGTAATTTTTGCGCTACGCGAAGCTATGGACACCCTGTGGAGTTCAACGAGCTGTCGCATTCTGTTCGCTCGTACCGTCACTAACCTGTAGCAAATTGGCTCAAAGATGTGTTGTGCGTTCGCTAGCGCTAAAACTAAATTCCGAATTTCGTGTTGGCGTGACAGCTAACGCGCTTTTTGGGTGCCCACGCAATTGTGTATGTTGAATTGCTACGTTGACGGAATTGCTACGTTGAATTGCTACGTTGACGAAAACGTCGCTGTGGTGAAGCGTCCGTGCATATCTGACTTTTAAAAAAGGAGCAAAGAGTGCGGTCACTTAACCCTCTGATCTACGGAAATCAGATTCGACTTGTCCAAATTCGTTACGGTGTTTGAAACATTTTTGACAGAGTTGATTTTTTTTTTCTTTTCTCATTTCGCGGTGAAGGAAGGTAACGCGGGACTTTTTTTTTGGAAGGTAACGCGGGACTTGTATTTCACATATTCAGTGCCCCATATTCAATGTTTGCCCACTTACTCCGAAAGTCAGTTAAACGGAGTCGTTAGAGCAAGCTCAAGTTTCGCGTGTGTATGTCCTATATTCCCGCCGGTGTCGTTTATTCGTCTGTGTGTCCATGCCTGCTGAGCGCTCTAACCTTCTTCACCTGAAGTTTAGCTGCCTGGTAAGTTTCTGTTTTTTTTTTCTGTTTTTTTTTTCGCAGTAGTAATGACGTAATCTTGAACGGAGGTCACTAGGAAATGAACTATCAGGGAGACAGCCGCATTCTTGAAGAAAAGAGACGCCTTTTCTGAGCTTCAAATTGGATTATCTGTTCCCAAGCGTCGGTAAAGTGTCTACCGGGAAGTTTACGTCTTGTACGCACCAATACTGCTCTTCACAGGAACTCGCAACCTTTCCTACTTCACCGCATCATACCACAGTGAAAAAAAAAATTACGCCCACCTCCCCTCGCGGGAACCCTGGTGTGATGCGACGCTGAGGGGGGTTCAAGCGCAAGCGGAGAGCAACCGTCGACCGAAAGGCCGCCGGGGAGCGGCACACCGGTTATATGCGCAGCGCGCCCGAAGGAGAGGAAACCGCGGAAGAGAGAGTACTGCACATGCGCCGGCGCCAGTGTGTCTGCCGCGGCTATGACGCAACACAATCCAACACAATCCACTTTAATCCAATCCAATCCAAATCCAATCCAATCCATTCAAATCCAATCCAATGCCCCTCGCGAGAGAGGGGCATCGGAGAAGAGAGGGGGTGAGCGGCGGAGAGCGCAGCTCGCGCGGCGAGGAGAATGGGGGAGGGGCGGACGACAACAACGCCGACGACGCTGCATGGACAAGGCGAGTGAATGAGATGCAGTCGCATCTAAAAGAAACCATGAAATACACCGCGTGTTCCCTCCTTGCGAAGCACAGCCGAACTTTCTTTATTATGCGTCCCTATTCTTTGCGGAAGCTCGTCGGCGCTGTTCCCTTTCTTCTTCTCTGCACGCACCGCAGGCTCGGGTTAACGAGGCAAATCCCGGGGCGCGCTTCAGTTGTCCGAACTCCCCGTGCGCGTCCCGTGAACAAACGAACCTCGGCTCTCCCGCCGAGCTCCGCTGCCGTACGGGAAAGCGCGCTCTCTCGGACGTCTTGTTCGTGCCGTACACGCGCGCTTTGTGCTGGCGGGGTTGTCTGCCACAGAAACTCGTGCCGGGGTATAATGAGACTGCACGGAAGCTGGTCAGTCAGGCCAGATGCTCGAGACGATAAATTAGTGTCATATTGTCCACGGGAAGACGTTAAGCTGATGGTTGTGTGGGTATGGTTATGTGATTTTCGAATGTTCATCCTGGTGCTACCACGTGTTTGCTTTGCATTACGTACTATAAAAAAAATCGAAAAGAATAAATTGTAAAAGAAATCGTTTTTTCGTAAGTCGGCTTCACCTCCACGATAATGTGCGGGGTAGTGTCCTGTTTTCGCTAAGTTTAATGAACAGAAGTCGGAAAGATGTCAAGTTGTTTCGCGCGCGTTTTGCGCTATCACTCACTCACTCACTCACTCACTCACTCACTCACTCACTCACTCACTCACTCACTCACTCACTCACTCACTCACTCACTCACTCACTCACTCACTCACTCACTCACTCACTCACTCACTCACCCACGCACGCACGCACGCACGCACGCACGCCACTGAAAAAAAAAAAAACTTGACAGGGAGGTGACAACGGGAACGCGCCACCCCCACTTTGTAATCCTCCTCACTTTTCTGTACTATTTTTAGCTCCACTGGAATCCTGACGTCGTACGAGCCTTATCAGAAAACGTTTACAGTGTGTCGCTAATCCACCTCGAATCGGGAAAATACTCTCATCGGAGGGATCTAGATTAGGGTCCGCGGCGTTAGAAAAACGAGTCCTCTGCAAACAAAATAGCCGAAGCATGTGACAAGGGTATCTTCTGTCTTTCTGGCGTCGGCAGGCCTACTTTCGTTGTCGGAAAGCTTGAAAAAGAAAATTTTGGGGAGATGTTGAAAGGGGTTAGGAAGGATGACTTGCCTTAGGATGGACGTGAAGCCTCTTCGTGGTTAAAGTGCCTAAAGGTATAAAGGGTCTTTAGCTTGGTGGTATGATGTTTCCAGACGCTTCGCTGCACAGAGCACCCACGTGACTTGTGTGATGTTACAGCGTGCGCAATTGTTTTGAGCGCCTGCCAAAACGAGCCCTGCGTTCGGGCTCTGTAGCCTCAACGTAGAATACTAAGTACTGGCGCTGACCAGCTCCGGCAGGTCTATTTTCTAGGTTTTTTTTTTCATTGCTTATTTTTTTTTCTTTAATTTTAGTTCTTTTCTAAACTCAAATCTACGCGTCGGTTTTGTTAATAATGGTGATTTGGTATGTTTTAGATCGCGTTACGTTTTTGGCGTAGCTAATGACTACGTTAAATTACCGTTCTCCATCGCGCGAACAGACATGTCATGTGGGTGCTCTGGGAAGTGAAGCCTTAGAAATTACGCTGCCGGTCTCCCTTCGAAGAACGTTGATTGATCAGCGTAGGAGGCTTAGTGGTCCCGGGGCGATGCGCGAGATCGGCTGCTAAACGCGCAACGACTCGGCGTCTCTCGGGGGCCGTTGGAATGTGAGGGAAGTCATTAAAGGCTCCCCAGTGCCTCCTCCGCCCTTGAGGATGCCCCTGCTTGGACTGATGAGGTCTTTCACTTTCTACAGAACAAATGGGAAGCAAACAATGAGAAGAGGGGAGGAACAGGAGAGGACCTGAGGTGAAACCCTTGGGGATGCCATAAAGCAGGTTGCGCCAGGAGTTCGGAAAGCCGTTTTGTCATGAGCAGTAGGTATCAGCGTTGTTGCCTCTTTTGCTCGCGAAAGAGGGAGGGAGAAATACGTGTACTCATGTGCAGCTTTCCCGCTCATGGCAGTCCTTTGAACAGTGATTACTCTGTAATTTTTTAGCAAAATGCAAAGTTCTTTTGCGAAGCTAATATTTGGGGTGAAAACTTGCTTTGTGCACAGTTTCAAGTCGCGCACGTTGCGCGACTAGGTTCCTGAGCCATGGAAAGCATCCCATAGAAATACATGGGGAATAAGATTTGACAGCGAATTATACAGAGAATATTCAGAATGCTGGAAAGTTCATTCCGAGTTTTGATCTTCACGTTGACTTCTGGCTTTGTGCCAAATATCACTTTCCTGAATTCGTTTTGCTAGGTTCCTGAGAAGTCGGAATTTTGAATGAGAAAGCTGGGTATGTAAGCCTAAGAAAATAAAGAGAAAAAAATTGTCGAAGCTTGCACTAAGTCGCGCAAGGCTTGAACCATAGCGGAGCTGGAGGATTTCTTTATACGTGAGCACTGAGGGAGACACCACCACGCATTTGTACCAGTTTGAAATCGTTTATTTTCATGTTCCATGGTTGCTTTGCACTGTGGTAGCAGGAGTCATCATCATATTCATCTATATCGTCGTCTTCCTCAGGCATGAATGGCGAGCCCGGGTCGTTTTGTCCGCAGGCTTGCTCATTTCTCCAAAAGTGGAACGTGTCAGCACACACTAGAACCTTCGCGGACTGGGCGTCTGTAACGGCAAAATAAAATTTCCCCATCACCATCATTCCGCGCGGAATATCTCGAATTTTCGCCCCATGGTAATGTTGGGTTTCTCATGCACCTGCGAAAGTGTTTTTTCGTAGAAGAAATTCCTACTTGCTGCCACGATACGGCAGGTTATCTATAGGTACCTGTAACATCGTGTCACCTGCGAAGTACACGTACAGTCTGTCGTTATAACCCCCTCGCGTGTCTTGCATACCTCTGCCATTTTCTCGGCATTTTGTTACGAAACAAATCATGTGTAGTGTATGCCATGAATATTGTCGCATTTGGCTGTTTTCTCCCTGCGCCGAGAAGGGAGGGTCGAGGAGGTGGACTGGGGTGCGGCACCGCTAACTCGTTCCATTTATGCAGTGTTTGTGTTGGACTGTTGTGTACGCTTCGTAAAGTCGGAGGCGCGGACGACGTATCCGAGGGGAGAGCAAGGGGGCTGAACGACATGCTTGTGTTTTGTGCCACGTTGCTACGTGCGATCCTTTCACTGCCTCCATTCGATTCCCGTTACCGGCTTTTATATTGCCTGGAACTTCAGCTCGTGCTTCCACGTCTGCGCATGCCTCCAAACCCGTTGGGTGTACAGCTATGGTTTTTGAATCGAAGCTTTCAGCTTCTCAGTGATGATGTCCGTACGGGAAAGCGTGCTGCAGGAAAGCGAACTTTCTCTGACGATGATCACGATCGTAGGTGAAGTGTAGAAAAAAATTAAAACGCTTTCCTGCGAAGCTTGTCGACAGCTCCGGTGAAGGTTGATGTGCAGGAGGAGGAGGAGGTGACGCTGGGGGAGACGGCGCGACGCATATAGGCCTAACGTCATGTTCTGAGGTGAACCTCGACAGCCGTTGCCCACAGCTCGACGTTCGATGAGAATGACGCGGTTCTACATGCCGTAATGCTGTTAGCCGCAGGACGTTATGCCTAACGTCGCATTTTGAGCTTTAGGAGGCTAGGCCTAACGTTACATTTTAACGCTTAACACCTTGAACCAGCACCCACTCGAAAAAGTACTCACTAAACGCCAGGCAGCAGGTACCGATTTACACCGCAGACCCCAAACCCCAACATTAAGCCAGCGGAGTGCATACCCGATAGTTGCTGTTGGCACTCTAAAGAAACGGTCCCTACCAACCGATTCCCACATGCTCGCAGTGTGGGATTGGCCAACTAACGTATCCACCACGAGAAAGCTTCGCGTTCAACCATTGTTGTCGTTAGACGGAGGGGTGCATGATTTTAGGGGCGAAGCTCCTCTTGCTCGGACCCTGTCCCGGCCGTACACGGCACCACGATGATGATTGTGGCAGGATCCCCTTAGGGATTGACCAACCAAAGATTGGCCGAAGAGGTCAAAACGTTCAACGCGTTCGTTGCAACCCAACAAGGAGGAGAGGAAGAAGAAGAGGTTGTCGTTCGTCGCTTGCGAGCTCAAGAGTTTTGCTCGGGCCCTGTCCCGTCCCTCGTTGCTGCTGTACACGGCACCACGATGATGATTGTGGCAGGATCCCCCTAGGGATTGGCCAACCAAAGATTGGCCGAAGAGGTCAAAACGTTCAACGCGTTCGTTGCTACCCAACAAGGAGGAGAGGAAGAAGAAGAGGTTGTCGTTCGTCGCGTGCGAGCTCAAGACGCGTACTGGGGGTACGCGACACAAGACGCTCTGCAGAAGGCGACGGCCAAGGTGGCTAAAATGTCACACACCGAATTCGCCAACTTACCCATGGCGATTCTCATCGTCCCACAGAAGCCCTACGTAATCACCAGAAACATCGACGTCGTCGACGGGCTGGTCAACGGAGCGGTGGAAAGCTTGACGTGTCGAGTCTTTATATGATGTGTGGGCGAATGTTTCACGGTTTTACCGAAAAGCATTTTAGCTTCTCCCCACTCATCATCATTCACTTCGTGGAGATGACAGGATTTTTTTTCGAATGTTTTATTTAAAATATGCACTTAGTTCTTGTCCAAAATGTTCTGTTCCTGATCTCCAGGGGCGTTGCACGAGGGCAGTTAACTGCTTTAAACGTGGGTCCCTAACAAAAAAGAATGGCAAATACATAACGTTTTTGCTACATAGGTTCTGCGCATATCCCACGACCGAATTCGAGCTTAGCGTGGAAAAGAGGAGGGTTAGGGGATGAGGGAGGAAGGCCTGGAACGGAACTCATGAGAGAATCTTAGAAATTATGTAGTGCAAGCAGCTGTGTAGCTACAGCTCGTCGAATACCAAATTTACACATTAAAGTCCGGAGGAGGCTTGAAAGAGAGGTGTTACCCGAGGGAACGGAATGCCAAAAAATAAAGAATCAACTCGAAGAAACGATGTCGATGACGTTGTGGGACTTTTTTGTTCCAGCCTTGTAGACTGCGCGAAAGTGCCGAGTCCCTCCTGATAAGCCTCCGGTCGGCGGCGGCACGCAGGCTTTTTTCTGGGCAGGATTTTTGGTCGAGGCGAGGGAGAAGTCGGAGAGTGGCGAAGCGGGTGGAAGTTGGGACTTTCTATCTTTCCTCTTTTTTTTTTTTTCATTTCCGACGGCGACCGCGTCCTCTTCGCGCTCTTATTTACACCGCCAGCGCTCTTGTTCTTGTTCGTTGGAAGACCGCGTTTTGGCGGCGGTGGTTCTTGGAACAAGACGTAGGTCCGCACTATCTGCTCTTTTTGGTCGAGTACCGTGGGAGAGAAAGCGGTGGCGACGCCGCGGTGCCTGTGAGTACCGCGACGTATGCGGACGCTTAGAAACGCGGAAGAAAGAACGGAAAGGGGAATGGGAGGACGGAAGGAAGGGAGGCAGTCGTTTCCGCCGAGCTTCATCAGCGCGTACCTCCGGCGCAGCACTGCGATTCATTTCCTTTATTTCCTGTGGCGCCTTTCTTCCCTATTAGGGACCGCTCCTTTGCTCTTGTGTTTTCCTTCACTGCTTTATTCGAGGAACGCTTATGCTTTTGGATTATCCCGTCTCACCGCTGGCTTGTATGTCTTTTTCTTCGTCGAAGTAGAGGCACGTAGGCGACCTTAAGTTATCTTAAAACAACGCATTAGACATAAACTCATAGTATGTGTTTATTTATACTGCATACGCATATACATAGGCTCATATCAAAAGAACACTACACGAGAAGATGATAAACAGGAGACTCGTGTACTTCTTAGAGTACAATGGTCTTCTCGAGAGCTGCCAGGCAGGCTTTAAGGCGGGGCGATCTACGAACGATCAACTCGTTGCGTTAGAGTCGTATATTAAACATGCCTACCTCCATAAGCAGTACTGTGTGACAGTATTCTTTGATCTTGAAAAGGCGTACGACACTGCTTGGCCGTACGGCATCCTCAGCGATTTGAAGTCCTTTGGTATGTCGGGTAACATGTGGAACACGCTTGCCAGTTACCTCTCTGAAAGAACGTTTCGCGTGCGAGTTGGAACTGCACTCTCTAGAGTTCATGTGCAGGAAAACGGTGTTCCGCAAGGTGGAGTTTTGAGTTGCACTTTGTTTATTGTAAAAATGAACTCTCTTCGGAAGGCTCTGCCACCAACCATTTCCTGCTCAATCTATGTAGACGACGTGCAATTATCCTTTAAGTCTTGTAACCTGTCTATCTGCGAGCGCCAAGTCCAGCTTGGTGTTAACAAGCTAGCTGGCTGGGCAGATAGCAATGGTTTTAAATTTAATCCTGGAAAGTGCACTTGTGTTTTGTTTTCCAAGAGGCGTGGCATCCGGCCGGATCAATTCATTCAACTCAATGGTACCTCGATTCCTGTAAGAAAGGAACACAAGTTCTTAGGTATTATCTTTGACGAAAAGCTGACATTCATCCCACACCTAAAACAACTAAAACATAAATGCTTAAAAACAATGAATATCTTGAAGGTTCTGTCGCACATCTCTTTTGGTGCTGACAAACAACTTCTCTTACGTGTTTTTACCAGCTTGATAGGTTCACGATTGGACTATGGTAGCGTTGTTTATGGGTCAGCAAGTAAAACATCCCTCAAAATGCTGGACCCAGTGCTTCATCTAGGGCTCCGCTTGTCATGTGGTGCCTTCCGAACTAGTCCGGTCGAAAGCCTGTATGTTGAGTGCAACAAATGGAACCTACAACGTCAGCGAGCATACACAGACCTCCTTTATGCTTTTAAAATTTCATCCATGCCTCACCATCCTTTTAAATCAGTTTTTCATGATACCTCCATGACTGAACTCCTTTTAAATCCACCATCGTTCTCTGCGCCCTTCTCTTACAGAGTTAGAGAGGAAGCGTCAGAGCTTGCTGTCTCCTTTTTAGATACCATCCAAAGTTCTGTAACAGATTTCATAGCACCATGGCATCTCCGCCCTGTCTCATGCGACACATCATTTACACATGTAGATAAAAACCGAGCTCCCACATGTGCAATTCTGCAGCACTTCTTGTATTTGCAGGAGAAGTATCATTATTCTGAATTTTATACGGACGCCTCTAGAACTTCCACCTCGGTGTCCTGCGCGGCGCATGGGCCCGGGCTTAGTGTCACTAGAACTCTTAACAGTAATACAAGTATCTTTACGGCAGAGGCTTATGGTGTACTTCTGGTTGTTAATCATATCCTTCAAAGCTACATCCCACAATCCATTATATATACAGATTCTCTCAGTGTTGTGCGGGCGTTGTCGTCAACAAAGTCTTCAAAAAATCACGTTATAAATTTAATAGTCAAGGGTGTTATGTCTGTGTATGTACGCAAATTTGAACTTGTTCTTTGCTGGGTCCCTGGCCACTGTGGTATAGCCGGGAACGAAGCAGCGGATCGAATGGCTGCTGCTGCTACACTCTCCAATGCAGTAGACATAACCACATTACCCTACACCGACGTGAAACCACACATCAGACAACACCTTCGCACAACATGGCAAGCGCACTGGAATCAACAGACTGACAACAAACTACACATTATAAAGCCACTTTTGGGAGCATACACCACTGATACTCACAACAGACACAACGAAGTTACCCTGGCTCGATTACGGATAGGCCACACGCATGCAACACATTCCCACCTGCTCACGGGATCTCCAAGACCCCTTTGTAGCAGGTGCGGGGAGGGCCTATCCGTGGTCCACATACTAATAACATGCAAGGCACTTCACACAACACGACACAAACACTTCAGAGAACTCTACAGACAACATATCCCACTACATCCATCGCTATTTCTAGGTGACGATGCCAGTGTTTCTATGAAACGTGTGTTTGATTATTTGTCAGATGTTAAGTTTTTAAACCTTATCTCATATCACGCATAATCAAATCTGGCCCTATACACCAGCCATCAGCATTACCTTTAATTGATTTTACTATGTGCGATTTACATGTTTTTATACCTACCTTTTTGTGGTAATCACTTCGCTTCATCATATAACTTCTTCTTTGGCGCTCTTTGCCCTCGTTGGCCTTGCGCCATGAAACACCAACCATCATCATCAAAAGAACACTACAGGAATAGAAGATTGTGAAAGGCTTTAAATTTTCGGTCATATAAGTATAAAAATAAAAAAATATATATAATGTGCTTGATACAAACATGTAAACCTCGTGCGCGTGTTTCAGAAGATACAGCTCAATATCTAGTCGATCGAGAATGCTTGGTTGATTCTGGATGCACTTTCTGAAGTGTAGCAGCGCTTTTTTGAATTTAACGCGTGTATTACGACTGGGGGATAATTTCAAAAACTTCAGTATTAAGTAAAAATATAAATTTTCTTTCACAGCTCTTGCATTTCTTTTTAGTTTTCTTTTCTTTTTTTATCTCCGCCTTAGTACCTCTCTCCACTCCCGCCAGAGCCTATGGGGACCCCATAACCTCCTCCTGTTTTAAACCACTTAGACCCTTCTCTTCACTGTTCCATCTCTCTTTGTAAATAAGGACGCGCGGCGTGTCCTTCGTACACCGGTTTGTTAGGACGAGTCGATCGCTCTTTTCATATCTCCTAAATATCATCCATCACCTCAGTTGAGTAATGGCAGAAAAATATGCATGCGTTTCTCTGTTTACCACGATGTGCTTAAAGAGAAGCAAAACAAGGATGTGGTCACAAGAGTGAGACGAAAGTATATGCTGCTCCAGGATGCTGCAGCAAAAAACACATCGGTGTGATCGAAATTGCTTTGGGCGTAGTGTACGTCTATTAGGTCGCCACTCGCAACGGCATCTTCAAGAAGGCGGCGGGTTGTGTATACGAGGTTGTGTGGGGTTCAGGTCGCGCCGACGCCTTGCTGTATTTTTGCACCGGCTGTGTATGCATCTTGCCATACTTTACATGTGTATTATTGCTACTTCTGCCTTTACCTCTGCTGCTGTCACTGCTCCAGTGTTTCCTATCCCCACGACGGCGCTGATTTTATTGCGCATAAACACAAATATATACTCAGAATGAACACGTGCACAGGTCAACCCTTCGGAAGTGCGGCTTGATAAACACAATTGATTACGAAGGTTACAAGATTACGATTCAATAAACCCGAGATTACAATGTTCATATTAAAAACACAACCCACAAAACACCTAAGTTAATGCATTTGATAACAAAAGAAATTCATTTTAATTTATAGCCATCGTCACGTGGCTGACACGCATTTCATCGTTCGTTGTTATATCGAAACCTTCAATTATCCCTCGTGTCAATTGGTGATTGTGCCGCCACAACACGCTGGTGTGCTCAAATAGTAGACAACATTGCGCTTGGTCCTTATCTGTGTGGGTCGCGCAATGCCGAGTGATATGTGCGTGAGGGTCGCTCTTGAGTGACCTCCGGTGCTCCATGAGTCGTACATTGATGCACCTGACTGACTGCAGCATACGACGCACAGAACGGCTCTTGAGTACGAGCGTCTGCTGCAGGTTTAACTCCGAGTGCCGACTGAATTAATCCGAACTCCGGTGTGACTCCAGCGGGATATATGCCATATCCTGCGTATCCTAGTCTTCCTTTGGTACAGACAGACGACTCAGTTTTTGTTATTTCCTGAGTATGTGTGCTAGTAGATCTTTTTGGCTGCTGTAAAGGCAACGAGTTGCTCATGTCACAAAGTAATTATTAGGTCGTCACGCCTGTCAAATGACACTGAAAAGCAACGAGGGACCACGTCTTTTAGGGGCGAAGCCCCTTAGGGGCTGTGACTCTTCGCGTCTCCTGTCGTCGTAGTAGTAGTCGTCGTCGTTTCATGTGGTCACGGTACTAAAACACCGCGAAACTCGCTTACGCCTCGCGATAGAACGTAACGAGTACTAAATAAACACCGGCACACTCGTTTACGCCATGCGCTACACAGCTTCGTGCTTCAAAGACAAAAGACATTTACAGCAGAGCTGTATACCTCTACCCTCCAACGATTTCATCTCCGTTGACAAAAAACGCCAAGGCGCCAAGAATGCCCCTATACAGTGCATATGCACTGTGTAGGTGTATTTTTGGCGTCTTAACGCCTTGGGGAGGGGCATGCTTCACCCCTCCCGGGGCTTCATGTTAGTAGAGATGGCCCGGGCTTTTTTTTTTTTCTTCCGCACGCAACTCTTCGCATTCAAACTCGCGCTTCCGAACTTCTTTTCTGGGCTCTGCCGCCGCTTCCTTTCAAGTCGTTCCTAATTCCGGTCATGTCGAAAAACTATTTTTTTTTTAGTTTGCGTACTGTGCGGCGAAGATAACGGGTCGTGGATCTATTAGCTGCCCGAGAAGGAAGGGTGTGCTGCAAGTAGAAGGGTGTACGTTCCTACCGGCGACTTTGCCTCTTATCGACAACACGCTGACGTGCTGCCGGGTGCTTCGTCCGTGTCGCGGCCTCCCGTGCGTTTGTCTTTTCCATTGCGGCTCTGCGGGCACCCTGAACCCAGGGTTTACATTTCAGGCTCCAAGTAGGGCTGCCCTGCGTACCAAGAGTACCGTATATCCCCACCTTTTTTTTTGTCATTGTCGGCTCAGCGTTGTCGTTGATTTGGAAGCTTGCTAATTGGGTTGTGGACTTTGCATTTCTATCAGTGAAAGCTTCACGTTTCATCATTCCGGAAGCGCGTTTTCGCGTAACACCGCGTGAGGCATAGAACCCTTCGCTTTTTTAAAAAAAAAAAGGTGAAACGACGAGCGCTGGACGCGGTGGTGCCGGTTCGCCCTCCGGCGACCTCGTTAACGCTCTGAATCGCTGGTCGCCGTACGCATAAGCGCCTAGGAAACCTGCGTCAGTCGAGTGTGAGGCTAGATCACAGATGATGATATTTGTCGTGCTGTCTGCGTGCGCGCAAGGGCCGTGATCACCTTGCGGCGTGCGGGCGAGGCGTAACGCGACGTCCGCTTTACGTTATCATAAGGGTCATTTTGCTTGTCCTTGCTGGGGAAGTACGCACGGACTGTCAGCGGGACTTCAACTGTTGTGCACAGGAAAATGGGAGGAAAGACAAGCACAGCAGACTTTCCAGTGTGGGCGTGACAAAGTTCTATAAAAAAAGGGTTAGTATTTCAGGGTAACAGAGTGGATCCCCAGAGAAGGCAAGCTTTGCGGGGTGCGGCAGAAAGTTAGATGGGAAGATGAGATCAAGAAGTTTGCGGTGATGAATTGGTCGCAGTTAGCACAGGATGGGATAACTGGAGATCCATAAGAGATGCCTTTTCCCTGCAGTGGGCGTAGATGGGCTGAGGGTGATAATGACCAAGCGTTCAAGTAGTAATACAAATGTCTGACGTTTGGGTGAATGCTGAACTGAATTTTTATCCGGGTTATCCTTCGCTGCAAGTAATTTCTTGTCTGTATGGATTGTTGCCTCACCTGTTTTGGTGTTGTTTTTTTTTTCTTTTGTGTTTTCTTTTTCTCAGTTTTTGTTTTCACGGGTTCTCTCGCACCATCACTGTTTTGAATATTGCACCCTCCGCCGATTGGACGATTGACCGTTCAGCGTTGAGGCAATCCTTGGAGATGGGTACCTATCGTCTAATTCACAGAAAGCGGCAAAAGCCCTTCTTCATTTTTTGAATGATACGCGATTACAAGAACGTCTTTAGTGCGAAAGAAAATCACTATGAGTGCGCGCGTCCCCGTTCCTATCTCTTCCTTTTCGCCTTCCCCCTCTTCTATCCCCTGAACCCCAGTAACTTAGTGCAGGGTAGGAAACCTGGCGCCATACCTGGTTAACCTGCCCGCCTTTCAATTTGTTTTTATTATATCCTATCATACACTCTTCCGTCACCAGGGCGGACTTTTCCAATCTTCACGAAGAAGCGAAGTCTCTCTTTTTTGGTGTTTCCTGTTGTCGTCGTAATCGCCGTCTCATCTAGTTACGGCACTAAAACACCGGGACACTCGTTTACGCCTCGCGCTAGAGAGCTTCGTGCTTCAAGGACAAGAAACTTTTACAGCAAATCTGTGTACCTTTACCCCCCAACGGTTTCATCTCCGTTTGCGAAAACGCGAGGTTGCCAAAAATACTTATACACTGCATGCTTCGCCCCTCCCCAGGCTTCACGTTAGTGGAGATGGCCCGGCACTTTTGGTAATCTTAATGTTCCCACATCTTTTCAAAGGCAAGACACGCCAAAGTTCAGTTCGCCCTTCCTCGGGATAGGAAAGGCTTGAGGGTTATTTGCGAGATGGAATAAAAAAAGTTTAAATGAGCGTCAACTACATGCTCCGCCATTTACATACTGAACGAACTGTGAAATTGCCTTTCTTTTATTTCATTTCATTTAATTGCTTGGTATCCTCAGGAACGGCAGGTATTACAGAGGGTAGTGGTATTTACACGTAGGAAATACAAAAAGCCGCCCGCATCTTCCCACAGGGGGAACTCGAGTAAATGCGTCGCATCTACTCGAGTCAAGCAAAGCGTCACGTCAAGCGAAAGCCAAGCAAAGACGCCCTTGACTGAATTCCGAACGCGCGCTCCGCCGCTTATATACGTTGAGGGGACTGCGTAAGCCGGTCCCAGTCGACGACGTCGGCGTACTTGTAAAGCGGCGTGGACTCTAGGTGTTTGAGCCAAGAGCGGATGTTGCTTCGCCGGAGAACGGCACACCGGTTATATGCGCAGCGCGCCCGAAGGAGAGGAAACCGCGGAAGAGAGAGTACTGCACATGCGCCAGCCCCAGCGCGTCTGCCGCGGCTATGACGCAACGTGCCGCGGCTATGACGCAAGACAATCCAACACAATCCACTTTAATCCAATCCAATCCAATCCGAATCCAATCCAATCCAAGCCAAGCCAATCCAATCCATGCCAATCCAATCGAATCCAATCCAATGCCCCTCGCGAGAGAGTGTTCGAATCCAATCCAATGCCCCTCGCGTGAGTGTTCGCTATCGCCTCGACTCGACGCGCATGCGCAGTGAGCGTGCGGACTACGGACGCCAACGCGGGTGATATCGTGAGTTACTGAAATGCTCTGCATTTAAAATTCAGCAGTTGATGTACAGCTATTACAGTGATGTGGTTCGTACTCATACAATCTTAGCTAATGGCGTTTTTAAACCTTTCATGATCTTGGATGGTTGCGTTTGGTGCGGGAAGGTGATTCCACTTGACGCACGTGCGTGGTAGGAATGACGCGTAGTAGCCATTTGTTCTGCATAATGGAACTCCGACCTTGTGACGATGATCTAGACGAGATGAAACATAATCTGGTGTGGATATAAGTTCATTCTGTAAATGCGGATGGTGATCTATTTTGTGAACAGGGATCAGTCGAAGAATTTGAAAACGAGATGCTAAAGATGATAGCTTCAGGCTCGATTTCATTGCTGTTATGCTAGTGGTGTGGTTATAGTTGGAAAGAATCAAAGCCGACAATTATTTTGGACTATTTTGACGGATTGTATTAGATCGGTGTGTACACAATCCCAAACAGAGGGATATGCGGTCACCTAAACCTGCAGTCTCTAGGTTTCCGGCTCGAAAAAAAAAATATCAGGCCATCTCCACTGGCTTGAAAACTGAAGAGGGGCGAAGCGTCATTGTAGTGTATTCTTGGCGACTTGGCGTTTTTACCAACGGAGATGAAACTGTTGGGGGTAGAGGTTTTGAGCTTTGTTGTAAAAGTCTCGCGTCTTTGAAGCAGAAAGCGTTCTAGCGCGAGGCATAAACGAGTGTCCCGGTGTTTTTTTTTATTTTTAGTACGCGTTACGAAGCGTTCCAGCGCGAGGCGTAAACAAGTTGCCCGGTGTTTTAGTATCGTGACTACCTGAGACGACGGTTACAACGACGACAGGAGACGCCAACAGCCCCGGCCACTAAGGGGCGTCGCCCCTAAGACAATTGCAACTATGAGTGGGCGCCTTTACTCCGCCGATATATTTATCTGGTCGTCACCCACAGTTTGTCGTTCCGCTCTCATGCAGCACAGTTTTCCGCTTTCCACAAAGACAGACCACCGACTTCTGCTTCGCTGATAGTTGCATACATGTCAACCGCCGCACGTCTTTTCTTCGGGCATCCTTGCGCTTCTTTTTCCACGGCCTACTTTTCTCCCAGTTCGGAAGAAAACTATCCACGAACATCACGAACGCGATATCGCCTCCGGCTATGGATTTTCAACACAGCTTTCACGTCGATCTGAAACAACGAATTCGCGGATGAGGAGGATGAACTGAGCTCTCCCCGACGCTTTCACATCGACAAAAGAGTCGGCACTCGAGTATACACATTTCCCCCTCCCCCCTCCCCCCCACCTTCCAAAGAAAAAAAACGAAAAAAAGAACGCGGATATGCTATAGACAACCGCCTTAGCGAAAAACGGGAGCCGCACCCTCTCCGAATCCCTCCCCACGCAAGAAAGTGCCTCCCTCCGCAACGTAGACCTGCTGATGCAGCGCGCATCTTTGTACTCCACTCCGGCTCGCCGTGGAAGAGACAGGGGCGTGCGGTTTTTACGGGTCCTGGGAGGGCGTTTCGAGTGCCCTTGGCATCCTCCGCATCTTTTTTTCCGTACCCTGCTTCGTCCTGTCATCCTTCGCAGCTGTCATTTTTGCTTCATCGTTCCCTCCACCGTTTTATATGGAATCCACTCTCTCCCAGCTTAATCCGCTACTGCGCCAAAAATAAGCGAGTTTTCGGCCCCGCTGTAAACGTGCGCGAGCTTTGCATGTATGGACGCTTGTATAGTACCCGTGTCGGGTAGCTTTGTAAGCCTCGTGCGTAAAGTGCATCACGATCTCGTAAAGTACCGCTCTTTTCTTGAGCTCGCTTAAGCTCGGCGCTGATGCTGACGGCGGGGGCTCCGCAGCTGTGGAGCTTTTTATCGGGGCTGTGTTTTTAGCGGTTGCGCTTTAGCACAAGCTTTTATGCGAAGTCCGCAATTCTCCCGCCTAACCTCGTCTTCATCGCTGCCTCTTCGCTTAAGCGCCTTAGAGAAGAGCCTAAGTGGGTTCGTCCTGCGAGAAGCACCGCATCCCGCGTTGTCTCTCCGGATATCGCTTCGAATTTCCCGCTTCTGTCCATATACTGCCTATGCTCGGTGAGCGAGGTTGTTGCTGCTGTGTTCGGTAAGCTAACGGTTTTTTTTTTTACTTCTCTTGTGCCCGCGAGTGGGGGTCGGTGTCGTGCATGAAGGGATCCGTCAGTTTGCTGTTATGTCGTGGCGTGGTGACCAAGTAATGATCTAGGATAGTTCCTTCCTTCTCGGCTTGGCTTCTTAAAGGGCTTAGGCAGAGTATCGGACTGTCCCAGATATAGAACGATGTCAAAGAGTGTTCCTTCGAGGCGGCCCACATTATAGGAAGAATTCAGGTTGATAACCATCGCAGTATAAGCATTTATTTCTGTTTTAACGACATCGCTTCTTGGGAGCTATGTGCATGGGATGGAAATAAGTTTAGTTTTGGCTTGGCGCGGTATGACCGGGCATGATCTATCGTCTATAAAGCAATGCTGTTGGAGCAACGGTGGTTGAAGGAAACTTTTTAGTATCATCTGAATCGATGCCAGCCTGATATCCTGATATCACCTGGTGACACCAAGATATCTTAGCCTTGCCGAGTGCCAAAGAAGCTTTGTTCAAAATAGCAAATACAGGAAAGTGACACAATCGAGGCTGTAGACGTGAAGCTGGCATAAAAAAGTAATCATGACAAGGTAACAAGGAACACTGCTTCAGGAGGGGACAAGATTACGAACAAAATGCTTCGCCACATTCAAGAAAAAGGAAAGGAGTATATTTTTCGTAGAACTAACAAAATATGGGAGAGTGGTGCGATACCGAAGCCATGAAAACATGCTGATGTCACCATGGTGCACAAGCCCCAAAAGGCCATTTGCATAACTAATGTCAGGCCGATTTCATTGACCTCATGTGTTGGGAAATCAATGGAACACATGGTTCAGGATAGCTTAACCCTTCATGGAGGGCAGCAACAACAAAATGAGGATCCCTGACACTATGTATGGTTTCCGGCCGGGCTGGTCGACCCAAGATGTACTGCTACAAAAATTAAAGAAGTGGTCATTGACAAAATGAGGACGCCACAAAAAAGCGCTATCCTGGCGCTGGTCGTCTAAGGATCATTCGCCAATGTATCGCACAAGGCCATTGTCAACAACTTGCAACAGTCACACTGTTGGGAGAGGGCGTACAACAATTTCCGGGGCTTCCTTTCGTCTCGAACGGCCACAGTAGGTCTCGGCAAGTTACGGAGTTAAAAATTCAAGGTTCCAGCAAAAGGCACCTCACAGGGATCGGTCATCTCGCCCTTACTCTCCAACATCGCGATGATCAAGCTACGCGAGAAACGTCATACCTGTTCTTAGTCATGCCATCTGCGCAGACGGCATAATTTTTTAGACCACCAGCAGTATTGCCTAGAGGAAGCCGTCGACTGCACCGAGGCATACCTTATGCTTTGTGGTCTCTTTACAGCCTCAAAAACTTTTCGTACCTATGAAGAGGATGAGAGGCAGACCACCTCCAGAAACACCCGACCCGGAGATTAAACTAAATTGCGTGTTATCCCAATAGTCGAGACATTTCGAATATTAGGACTGACTCTCCAAAAAGATGGAGCAGGCGCAGCTACCCTACCAAAACTCGAGAGCACGATCACCCAAGTAACCCACCTTGTCAAAAGAGTAACAAGCAGAAATCACGGACAGTAGGAAGCGGGTACAATTATATTGATACAAGCACTAATTATCAGCCGAGTTACATATGGCACTCCATATTTAGGGCTCAAAAATGCCGAGTGAGAGAAAATGAACGTTCTAATTAGGCATACGTACGACTTGGCACGGGGACGTTGACAGCCAGGACATGGACCGAGAAATTACATCAACTAGGGGGCATAACACTTGGGAGGAGCTCCTGGAGGCGCACAGAGTCAGCCAAATCGAACGACTAAAGCTCACGGAAACTAGTCGCGCTATGTTACGCCGTCTCGGGTACGCAACAAACTTAGACACCCAAAGCGAGAAGGGCATATACCCTACATGTGCCTGCGGGATCGCATCATGGTGGCCAACGTTCCGCGCATCATGAATCCCGTGCACAACAATGGGCGCATAGAGGCCACGTTAAGGGCACTCAAAAAAGCATATTGCAACTGTGGCGGAACACGGTACGGTGACGCCGCAAAGTACGCAAGTAGAGGTAACCGAGCACACGCGATATTCGTGATTGACAGCAAGGGAAAGAGTTATGCTCGGCAACAATCAGAACGGACGACACCTATACAGCTGGAGAGGTAGCAATTGCCTTCGCCCCTTCAACAATTGTTAAAACTCAAAATCGAATGATCATAGTAACGGACTTGCAAGTGGTCTGTAGAAATTACCAGAAGGACCGTATTTCCGCAGCGGCGCTCACAATATTCCTGCAAAGGCACGACCAAAAATAAGACGAACAACAGGACACCTTTGTTGTGTGGACACCGGGGCACGAGTTTCTGGAGGGTAACATGGTAGCTGCGCCCGCCGCCCGACTACATTCCCACGAGGATTACATCCACTACCGTCCCCACCGCCACAGAAGCTGAAGCTGCTCCGCCGTCGCTGTTCCCACCTATCCCACGACGCAGCACGGACATCTTGGAACTGTGCAGATTATCCCGAAAAAAATACCTACCTCCGCATCTGGAACTAACCAAAGACGAAGCAGTTCGAGTAAGAAGACTTCAAACGAACTCTTGCTCTCGCGCCACGAAACTGCATATGATTTACCCGTCTCTGCAGTTACAACTTCAAGTTCTGCGGGACCTCTAGCGCTCTCTACTACATGGTATAAGGGGCCAGGGTGTCAAGAAACTCCCATACGTCGCCGTCGACGGAATATTGGGAGGACCTGCTGTGCAGCGAGGTCCTGGAAAGCCTGCGCGGCCTGGTGATCCGGACCAGACAAGCAGCTGGAGGCCATATGGCATCTCGGACTGGGGACGCCACCCACACTGGACAATCCGCGTTAGAGCACCGAAGAGCATCCGTCGCTCCTTTGTGTGTGTGTGTGTGTGTGTTGTGTGTGTGTGTGTGTGTGTGTTGTGTGTGTGTGTGTTGTGTGTGTGTGTGTGTGTGTGTGTGTGTGTGTGTGTGCGCGCGCGCGCGCAATAAAGGGTAATCTCTCTCTCTCTCTCTCTCTCTCTCTCTCTCTCTCTCTCTCTCTCATGGCGAGGTCTGCCATGATTCTTTTTGTCGGGATAAGTGCGATGCGTCGCTGTTGGTGAGTGTGGTGCGGATGGCATCGCGATATTCACGGCAGCTTGGACATCCCTTTCCTCCCAAAGGCGTCACCACGAGAACGCAGCTAACGACATTTTGTAACGCGAATGAAGTTCGCAATGCAATCGCGGAGCGTTTAATTTCAACAGGGCCTCTTCAAAACGACGTGAAGCTTCGTGGTATTTATTAATGGGCCCAGCTGCAAGAGTTTCGGTTACAATATTCGTAATTCCGTTTTAGGCTCAGTGAAAATACAGTTTATTTCACCGAAAAAATGAATAATTAGAGGTTTAAATATGGCTGACTCAAGCTTTTCGTAGCATTTTACACGGTGCACCGCCACCGTGAAAGTGAATGAAATTCGAGAAGTCCATCAACTTGTGTCTGCGGGCTTCACCTTTCGTACCTTGTTCCGCAGCTCCTCTGCTCTTATAACCAGTTATTTACCAGTTATGTTATATATAAGCAGTTATGACTAGTATTATCACCAGGTATGTTATTTACTCAGTTTGTCTAATAAAGTCAAAGCTGAAGGTGAAACAGTAAGCCGATTCTGCACTCTCCACTCATCGACACGCAATTTAAAGTCATCTGGCCAGAGTTGCTCTTCACATCTCGCCGTTAGTGTCCTAGACGACAGCCGTGGCCGAGGAGTGATGGGGAAGTACAAACGCCTTATAAGTAAGGAGTAAGCCTCCACACGGTGTTTCTATATAGGCCTCTTAAACGACCGATTCTTCATTTCTAACGGCCCGCCGCGGCTTTAACCCGAAACTTAAGTGCAGCCAGCTGGCACTCGTAAACCGCCTCACGCGACACGGGATTAGGGGCGAATGCGGAGACGTGCTGCCAACCTAGAATACGTTAGAGATGACTGCGCGAGTGTTGGCAGCGCGGAGGAGAAACGGATGAAACACGTCCTGTCCTGCGTCCGGACAGCCGTCACTTGCATCTGGACACAGCCAAGACTGAATGAAGTCGAAATCCTAGCGCAGGGCCGTCACCTGGTGGATGAGAGAGAGGGGATGAAGGCTTTCTTCTGGCGATCATATTTTAGCACACTCCAATAGACACGATTGCACGGGGGTCAACACACGATGTGTTGCCAACTTTCTCGTTGGGGCGTAGAACCTCAGGCGTCAGCTTTTCGGCCTCTTTACCGAATAATTCTTTTTCTACTCCCCGAGTTTTCTACTCCCCGCCTCCTCTGTGATACAAAACCGAAACGCAGGCAAAACCACGGAGAAGACAAGGACGTTGTCATGCCTATCGAACACCTTCCGGGTAGGAGAAATGCCTCTGCACCGAATCTTGTCCACACTGTGATCTCGTGAGTTTCGGGATCTCCATCTAAACCCAGTGACGTGTCTTTTATTTCAACCAATCAGAGTACTGGTAGACATCCGTTCATCATCATTGTCACATTTTTGCAGGTGGAATCGGTATTGCCTAGGCTGCGTCGTTCTTCCGCCTATCTCTTGTTCTGTGCGCGAGCCTCGTTGTATCACCCCTCGTCCGTCCCCTCCGCACTTCCGTTCTTCGGCGTGCTTTTGTGTGTTTCGCGGTGCGTGTAGCAGCGTATGTGCGTTGCTGCAGGTGTTGTTGAAATATAGATAAGGCGAGAGGGGAGGAAATACGGACGGCCGAAGGTAGTGCAACAAGCACGAAGTGCTTGTTGCCGGAGCGTTTGTGGCTCAGTGTGCCTGGTCTCGCGTCCGAACTTTGTGATGGAACAATCGTCTCGGATCGATATACAGGCAACCTAGAGTGGTGTGGCGATGCTTCTGAATCAGCATGTGTATTAGCGGTTTTCTCGGTTTTCGCGAAAACCGCCAAAATTCGTGGTTTTCGCCGAGCGCCTGGCGACAGCCGCATCCTCCACGCCTGGCTAGTGGATGCTATCGTGCCATACTGTTCGGCGTGTGTTTGAGCGCGCGGAAAGCACCCATGCCGCTGGTATTGAGAAGGCAGCGAAGATATCTGCGGCGAGCGGTAAAGCCGTTTTCAGTGGTTGTGGACAACGGTATAAACTATGAAGAGCATTGCGTGGCGGGAAAGCCGAAATCCCTAAATGGAGGCGAAACAGTGAAGGCTGGGAATTCAGGTATGAACGGAACAATTTCTTTATTGGTTATTTTTTAATCGGTTAATCGATCTATTTCATAATCTACCGCTATCGTGTTACGCCTCCTGGCGTCGTTACATGGCGTCGTTACTAAAGGAACTTAACTTGCGCCTTAAATACGCAGGGGAGCCTCAGTACGCACTAGTGTTTCATATTCGCACCCATTCTACGAAACAACCACGTAATGCTCATGTCAAAGTGATGCGCTGCATTTTCGGTGACGCCAATGGCTGCGTCGCAAACCGTTTATAAAAGTGGGTCTTGAGCCGCTCATCTTTTCTGATGAGACGGGGACTTTGATACGTATCGGTACTCTTTCGCCTTTTAAATGAAAGAAGTAATTTTTAAAGCGAAACTTTCTTTGGCTTTTCAGCCGCTTTGAAGAGGGCTGACGCTGCTTCCGGCATCGTGCGGCGCCGGGATTTATCTTACATCCGAGAACGCTATAGCTGTCCTCCGCCTATTGCGCCCACCGGGCGCTGTAAGCCTTTCACTGCCCCACGAAATAACGCTTGCTTCCTCAACGCCCGAAGTGTCAACTGAGGCAGCGACTTGATTTATTGATTGTTGGGTTAAATGCGCTGACGCAACGCAGGCACTGAGGCGCGCCGTAGTGGATGGCTCCGGATTAATTTTGACCACCTGGGGATCTTTAACGTCCGCCGATATCGCGTACACACTGGCGTTTTTGCTTTTCGCCTCCATCAGAAAAGCGGCCGCCCCAGCCGGGAATCGAGCCCGCGCCCTCGTGCTCAGTAGCTTAACGCCTTAGCCACTGAGCCACGGCGGCGGGTTGAGGCAGTGGCTTGCGCGGAGGGGAGTTCCTGGGGACGCTCAGTTACTACGGACGTCACGTTATCTGCGCTTGGAGGTGGTGGCGTCTTCACTAGGGAGATCGAAACGTGGGACGTTTTCCTTACGTGACGTATTTCTCGACGCCCTCGCCACAGCTCACCGTTCTGAATAACCAGCAACTGCGACAAGCGCAGTGACATTAAAAAAAAAAATCTGCGCTAATACACCCTGCGAAGGGGGTTGGAAAGCGAAGCTGTAAACGACGCCCACAACGATTACCCATGAGACGTCACTTGAATTCACACACGTGGCTTTACAAAGAGCGCCGCTAGAGGTCGCATAACGCTATCACGTGGCATTCAGCGAGAACGCAGGGGGTAAACTCGGAGCTGGGCTCGGTGAGTGCACCGTCTGTCTCCCCCGTCTCCGCGTGCGCTCGTAGCTCAACTGGTAAGACAATGGGCTTTCGCTCCGTTTCTCTATTCGTTCCCGGTTCGATTTCTGGCGGTGCCAGTAGTTTCTTTTACTTTTTCGCGGGTGTTATTTCTCTTGACGCCAATGGTCGCGACAGAACCTTTGAACAGTGAAGGTAGAAAGCTTCGCCTTAAAACACGCCAGTTCATTTCAACCCAGGTATACTACGATGGCAGGTTTGCGCTACGTCGATTCCCACGTGTTCTTTGGATCCGTCAATTTTTTTACTCTAATTTCTATGACACTTAATCGGCTAATCTGACGATTGTCAAGCGCATTTATATTGGAGGAGGGTACAAATCTCCTGCCTCACCGCGTATCACCTCGTGGGGATAGCGGATAGCCGCTGGAAAGTCGAGGCGACGTCGCTAGAGGTCCTAGTAGCACCAATGATCCCGGGCGTCGCGGGAATTTCAAACCTTACAGGGAGGAAACCTCCCGCACATGCTTTGTGAATAGCACTACACGCACTCGCTGCTTGGTATGTATGCTATCATTTGAGGTTACTGACGCAACGGACGTATCTTAAGCTACGGTTAAGCTAAGCTTATGTTACGGGCGCCATTTATTACACACGTAATAAATGGGGCTTTACGTTATTCGGTTGGTTGAAAGTCTCATCACGCCATCAAAAAAAAAAAAAAACATAAAGATGTTCTGACACTTCCAATAACAGCTTTAAGTTGGCCGTAACGCTTTTGAATATTGCAGTCAGAACTTTGGCAGGTTTCATAGCTCGTAATGTTTGTCAAATGGGAAATGTGCGATAGGACAGTACATCGGACAGGACTGCACGTAGACATTAACAGTCCTCAAAAGTGCCCGCCCTGTTACCTACGCATATTCTTTTTGCTTACCGCCTAAGGAGACGTAATTAGCGCACCTACGAGTTGGCTCTAATTAGCCCGTTTCGTTCTTGCGCATACCTCCATACCGACGGATTTGCATAGCGCAGCCCCGCAACCACCTGGGATTTGTGGGACGCGCCACTAATCTTCATTTTTGCGCGGTATGCCCGGATATGATTCTGGCGCCCCGTAACATCATCAACTCATCCCGGTACGCAACTTAGCGTATGGTAATTAACGTTTCGCTCTTAGCAACCCAGGAGGAGCCACGCATCTTTCATATTTCCCGCCAAGCGAATGCCGAATATACCGTCAAATTTTACGGAGCATAAGTTTAGATGGCTCTTCGCTACTATTTTCGCATGCGCACAGACGGTTTTTGTACGTTTACTTATTTGCTGACATTTATTATTTATTTCACCCGGCCGTAAGCTGTGCAACGCGACCAAAAAAACCTTCATTTGGAGGAAGAAAAAGAAGAAAAAAAAACGCATCCCGTGATGGAAATCGAACCTGTGTCTCTCGCGTTATGAAACCTGCATCTATCCGATTGGGCTATCATCGCATTTTTTTTGCTTTAATGCACGGAAGTTTTAGAAAAAAAAAAATCAGACAAGACAATTAACACACACTATAAACACTAGCAGGCAGCAAAGGTTAGATGTCAGTCTAACCTTTGACGTCAGTATCTGTTAGAAGAGGTCGGCACCATTTCAAAACTCAGGCAAGCAAACGAACGCATCCAAAAGATTCAGCCACTTCGGTGGATCACTCTGCGCTGCATAAACGCTCCGTACCAACGCCGCCTGTTCCCGAAAAATGCACTTGGTCGGCCTAAGAAATTCAGCATGCCGATCAGTCATGCGGCACTTCCACAAGCTAAACAATCCTAGGAGAACAATAACGTCAAATGGCACCCGATTAACATCCTCAAATGACAAGAAGCGAATGGTGTAGGGGGTGATGTCAATGTCCTTCTTTAGTGTCCGTTGCAAAACGTCCCAGAAAAACACCGCGTCACGGCAGAGCACAAAACAATGGTCAATAGTCTTTGGTTGGTTGCACAAGCGACAATTGTCTGACCAAGGGATCGACATTCCTCTTTCGCGCAGCCATGTTTTAACTGGAAGCGTTTGCGAATGGAGCTTAAAGAAAAACGTTTTGGTATTTGGCGGCACGCACATACGCTTGGCACGGTCTAAAACATTATTCGTATGGTCCCGCAAGTATGGCGGGCGATAAAGAGGCACGGGGAATAGATTATGAATTAAAGTGTTCGTCATAGCCTTCCTTGAAAGACTAAACAGGTACTCCAGAAAAAAACCGCGCAGTAAGGAAATGAAAAGTATCCGCCATGGGGTTTTCTGAGCTATCATCGCATTCCCGGCGCACTGCATTATTTCATTTGGGCTATTCGTAGCGTTGGCTTTGAACACCAGGGTCTCCGACGAAGGGAGAGGGGCCGAGAGTTCTGCTGTTTCTCCAGCCTTGCACCACTAATGCGAGCTGCGTCAATTTTTTAACACTTCGCTGCGAACGTCTCCTCGTGCTACATCTTTGAGAATCAGAGCTGAACGTTATCGCGGCGAGTATTCCTCAACCCCGACACTTTCGCAGAGAGCTTATTACAGTCGTTTAATGCTGGTGTGTAACGATCTCAGTACGTAGAGGAATTCAGGCTTCGCACCATCATTGTCTAATTATTCCCTTCATTATCGCATTCTTTTCTTTCCCGTTACTTCGGTATTTCGTCGCATTAGCTCTGTTCATAAGTCGCGCTAAGCTAGACTCATATTTCGCGACGTTCTTCGCGCGTCGCTGCAGATGTCCTTTCGCGGCTTCGTCTCAAAAATAATCCGCTTTGCTCAGTCAGCCGGAAACACGGGATCACGAAATGGGGCGGACTTGTCGGAAAGAAAAGAAGTCCGGATCAGTAATAATCCAGTACTCGTATGCCAACTTCCTAAAACAGCCTCATTCGCCGCTTTTAGTTTATCGCGTCGTATTAAAACGTTCGACGGTTGCTAATATTAGGAAGCATCGCCTTTTCTTATAACGCACCGCAGGGCAGGACATAAAGAAAAAAAAGAGAAAACTTTTTTTTTTCAATTAAAAGTGGTATGCCTTGGGCCGAGGGGGGACTCCTTAGAAATTGTCTTACTAAGATTACAAAAAAAAAATACACACATAGAGATGCAATTTTGGAGTTCTCTGCACTGTAATAAGAAGATAGGCATCCCCATAGAAGCCCCGTGATCATTAACGCCTCGAGGCTGTGTTCAGGGCTGTACATATTATGTTACTTTATTTTTCTTGTTTCAGTATTCTCGCATACTGTGGAGCCGCATACTGGTTTGATTTTTTTTTTTCCCGCAAGTATTTCGCTCCTTGCTAAGCGCTACTACTGCAGCCGCAGCCACAAACGGTTCAAAATACCTTCTTTTTTATCTTTCAGGGTGTCCCCATCGTGGCGTTGCGTTCTCAGTGAAAAGAAATTGTAGCGATGACATTCTCCGCGAGTGTTCCGTTACTTTAATTCCTATTCAAATATTTGCAGGGCCGTTGGATGTTACTGCGCTGTTATTCTTTATTTTTCATTTAGAGGGTGGGTCACTGGGATGGAAACAATGTACATTCCTCTTAGTACGCTGGCTCAGCGCTTCCATGTACACTGGCGTCTTTATCGCCAATTGCGGCTTCTATTTATGAGCCAACCTCCTATCGCTCGATTTCTCTTTGCTTCGCCGACTATGTTGAAAGAACCCGCCTTCGAATTGACAATTGCAGTAAGGATATTTTTATGGGCGGACTTCGTCTTGGTGCGTTTCTTCCGTATTTTTTCTAAGAAATGCCCCCTCTCCCATTCCCATTACTGTTTCCAGCGTAGGCTTCGCGTTCTTAATTTGTCCGTATGTTTGACCGACTGCTATCCTTTTCTGTTTACAGTGCCAACCAAGGGCGAGGGAGGAGCACCGACTACAGTGCTCAACGCGCCAGTGGGGAGTGCGCTCATTTTGCACTGCAACGCCTCTGGACACCCGCCTGCAACAGTGACCTGGTGGAAGGACGGCAAAAAAGTGAGTTTACAATGCGTGCGCGACACCCCCAAAGCTCCACCTCAGACAACGCATTGAAGTCACTTATTTTTGTCGTGGTACCCGCCGCGGTGCCTGAGTGGGTAAGCCGCTGTGCTGCTGCGACAACAAAGGCGCCGGGTTTGGTTCCCGGCCGCAGCAGCCGCGTTTGAGGCTGAAACAAAACGCCTGTGTCGAGATTTCGGCACAGGTTAAATGGAGGCTGAAACAAAAACCGGAGGCTGAAATGGAGGCTGAAACAAAACGCCTGTGTGTCGAGATTTCGGCACAGGTTAAATATCCCCACGCGGTCTACAACAATCCTGAGCCCTCCGCTACGGCCAGTTTTTCAGCCCAGTTGTAGAATTCGGTCCGCAAAACACCTAAACTTAGGTTGTGTTCTGGCGGGGTGCAACTGGGCTGAATTCCCGCAGCGCCCTTGTGGTGGGCTTCGCCGCTGTTTTCGTGTGGCTGCAGAGAAGCACCCTTTACAGGTAGAAGTGATTTTTTTTTTTTCCGGAGCACTACGAGGAGAAAAAAAGGCGGACTTTTTAAAGCCTAAACTAAAGTTCCATGGGCATTTTGTCTACAGTGCTTTCGCGCGTATAACCCGCTTCTGCATATAATCCACACCGGCACTTTCAGCCCACCGGAAAAGGAAAAATAAAATCCTCGCGTATTGCCCGCACATTTGGTACAGGAAAGGCTGCACCAAAGCTACTGCTCAAGCAACACATCACATACTATGTAAATAGAAAAAGCGTATATTTAGCAAGTAGAATACACTGACTGCAAGGCCGAAGTCACAATTCGCAAGTAGAATTGAGTAATTAGAGTGCGCTCGTCCTTGTTTTTTCTTCCTTGTCCTTGTATGTTTTGCGCAATCGCTGTCATGGAAGGCTTAGTGTTACTGCGTAGGAGCCTCACGGCTCAACGCGCATTGCCGTAAAGCTGCAATAAAGGAAACCCCGCGTATTATCCGCAACCTTACTTTGCCACTGATATTTTTGCATTTCTGGTGTGGGTTATTCGCGCGAACATACGGCACTCATATTTATATCGTGTATTTTGTTGTTTATTCCTTTCGCGTGTACAATCATTCCTACCTTTCCTTACTCGCCCTTCGTGAACATTTCACGCCCTCGATCTACGCGATTCATTTATCAGTGACGTTGTACTCGCGGCCCATCTTCGAGCTATCATTCTCTTTAATTTTTCCGCGTACGAGCGTGTCTAGAGAACACGCGTCATACAAAGTTAAGTGGGAAAGGGGTCAGTGCCGATTCTTCATCGCGCGAATTCCCTTGCTTTCGCGTTCGTCGCGTAATCGGCGTTAAAGTTGTGAAGGGGGCTAGGAGAGAGGGGACGTGCAGTGAACTCCGACACCTCTGTAATGGTGTGTTACCAAACAGGGATGATCCATCACTTTCGTCCTTCTCGAGCGTAGGAGGCGAGGCATGTGCACAGCACCCTACGTGCCTGCCTTTCACTTTGAGCCTTCGTTCTTCGTTACTGGAGAAAGACCCTGCAATAATCCTGTCCTGCAGCTTCCCGCTTTTGGCGCGTCGCTTCGGAGTAGCATTTAAATTCGGGCGTTAAGGGCAAATAAAAAAATGGTGGCTAGAGAAAAATAACCGAAAGAAGGAGAGGAAACACGTGTTAAAAGTGGACGAGTAATTTTAGCAGTACTCATTAGGTCTGTTTCATATTGGTAGAAACATTTGTAAAGCGCACCCACCTGAATAAGATACACCTTGTTGTTGGCTTCATTACGCGGCACAATGAAAACGACAGCAGAAACCGAATTATTACAGTTCACCTTCTTCTATACAATTGATCACCTCATAATTAGCAATGTACGATGGAGTGCCAACTTTGTTTGCTATGTTCGTCGCTACTTAAAGGAGCCATGAAGACAAAATACATGTTGGGTTTATTATAAAGACTGCTTAGTCCCGATAACAATGGTACCAATATCATCGCAATCTGCGAACAAATAACGGAGATACGAAAGAAAACGTGTGAAGCAGTCGCGACCCCTAGCCAATTTCCCGCAACTTTTCTATGACGTCACGGAACCTTGTTTGTGCGATTGGCGGCCGCCTAACTGACCTGTCGCGACAACACATGACGGAACGTCTGTAATGGAGCCTCTAGTTCCATTTGACCGCATCACTTGAATGCTAACGTGCAGTTAACGCACTGAAAATTATGTTTTATTGTTGGCCCGTATGACGTCATTCTTGCTCATAACAGGTCACTGTGGTGCAATATTTGAGAGTTTTTAAATATTTCTTGCTTTTTTTTCGTTAGAAAACATCTTTTGTGGCTGTAATGGAGCTGAGTGAGATAGTGAATCCTAGTTCTTTCAAATTAAACGAAGTTGTATTTTCTCTTCATGGCTCCTTTAAAGGGACCCTGCAACACTTCTTTCAACTTTTTTTGAAGTCCTAAATGCTTGCAGAACGTAGTCACCCAACACACCCTGTACTTAGATTAGGGGGTCGCAAAGTACCTCAGCCAATAATTACTTCTCTATGGCCATCGGATAACCTCGAAACTCGCTCAAAGGATTTTTTTCTCTTTCCCGGTCTTGGCGTTCTTCGACGACGCGAATTTCGTCACTGAGGCCATGTAGCGGCTCTTGGCCGGTTTTCCTTCTGCTGCAGCAATGAACGCTTTTAGATAGCAACTTTAAAAATAAAGCCACAAAAACAAAGCAGAAGCGGAAGGCGTATCTGCTGGGATGAGCAAATCATGCAGTGCCGCTCTGTGCTGGCGATAACTATAGCTTCCGCAGTGCTTCCAGACGCGAAGGAAAGAGTTAAAACGTTTATCGAAAGTGTTGCAAGGTTTTTTTAACTTCAAAGCAGTCCGCGGCGTTTTTTTTTCTTTTTTGCCGTTACGTTGTCGGCGTGAAGTTAGCGCAACTCGCTATTGTGTTCAACACTTGGCGGCATAGCGTTGGGCCCGCGCAGGCGCGCCAGGAACTGCGTCATTCCTCGCGTCTCTAGCGCCTTCCCACCAACAAGCTAATTACGCATAGGTAATGCAATTTGCCGACTGCGGGAAAGTTTCCGCTTATACTGTGTCTGTAACAAATCATTGAAGGATCGTAGCGACGTGTAAATTGGGGGCGTTTTTTTTTTGTTTATTCGCGCGTCACCGTTCTTTACTTTGACTGGAGTTCGCTGTGCATAAGGTTTTCTCTCCAGACTTGCCGCGAAGACTCAAATACTTCGAGAAAATACGAAACCAGAAAACGCGCAAAAACAATGATGCCGAACAAAAGTACCGTATCTGCGCGATTATAACGCGCCCCGATTGTAAGGCGCAGTTCAAGTTACTCATCAAAAATTGGAAAAATAATTTGAAGCAGATTCTATACCACGCAAGTGTATAAGACATAACAACACGTACGTAGCAGAAGGCATTTTATTTGACGCACGCAACTGTGGCAGCAACACACATTGTGCTTCATAAACTTGCTTATCGAGCTTCTGCTTGAATTAAAATGAAAGCCGGCGACATTGAAGGCTGATTTGGGTCTTGAACTCGATTGTAACGCATACGCAAATTTTAAGGCTACTTTCGGTGATTAAAGGCGTGCGTTAGAATCTTTCAAATACGGTAGGTCGGTTATAGAGCGCGCTGCGACAGCAGCGACGTTGTTTGCTGCGACGGGTATCACTTTTCCCTAGGATCGACTGGAAATGACGCGCTCGTATCCAGTCGCGGAACTCGTTAGGACGCCGGCTTTCTGCAGGTTGCACGGCGCGAGACGGCGGCTGCGACTAAGGCATGATTAATTATCCACCCGAGGCCTCCTTGTGCCGTGGTGGCCGAGCCGAGGATTTCTTTTTCTCGGTGCGGGCGTGAGATTCGGCGCCCTGCCGAGTAATGAGGGCGATCATGCGTGTGGCGGTTCTTGCCGCCTGCCTCGTAAGAGGCGTCTGTTAGACGAATGGCTCCCGAACACTACGGCTCCGGCCGAGGACAGGAGTGTAGCGGACTGCGTGGTTTCTTCGGGATGTGTACGGCGTGCGTTGGGGAGTATTGCCACTTGTTTCACTCCCTGTGTAGCCTCCGGGAACTGCAACGAATGAAATGTCTAGGCAAAACAACGCAAAAAAGACGAAGAGAGGCACACGACAATACTGCGCTGAGCTATGAACTGTTGTTAGGTGCGGAGCACCTTAGAACCTCACAATGTCCGTCCGCGTCCGTGCGCATAGCATTTACAATCGCAAAAAATCACACAGGCATCGGCAGGATTCGAGCCTGTCTGGTAGACGAGAGAGAGTTAGTGTCAGTCGTCTTACCCACTGGGCTACGACCGTGAGTTAGTACCCGAGAGCCAAACGGCTTACTCCCTAGCCTGTAACGGTGCGGCGTACCTTAGGACCTCCCAATGTCCGTCCGCGTCCATCCGTGCACACACCACCGTCAAGCGAAAATCAAGCGAAATTCCATTTGAGCCGTGAGTTGCAGCTTCATTTAGGGAATAATCAAGGTGCAACTCACGGCTCAAATCAAATGACGGTCGGGGCGCAAATCTGATGTCCCTCGGGGCGCAACTTGGATGTCATTTCGAGATTTCGAGTTCCCGTACTCCGCACCCTCACCATCATCCACGGAGTGGAGGTGCTGCCACTTTTTATTTCCAAATTGACATAATGTATAGAGCCGTCCAACCTAGGGTTTATCAGCCCATGCTCATAAAATTTAGTTCTTTCTCAGTCAAGGTGATAGAGGCCACGCTGACGCATGCCTCACCAATTATTAAAATTTGTTCTGATACTACAATTTCACGTGAAAGCCGTGATTTGCACTTTCTAATGAGGGAACGGTATTGTAATTCTGGCGAAAAGAACTTACAATTCAAGCAAATCACGGCTGTCACGTGAAATTGTAGAATCAGAACGAATTTTAACGCTTGGTGAGGCCATGGCGCATGACCTCTATCATCTTGTCTGAAAAAGAGCTAAATTTTCTACCCAAGCGTAGATAAAGCTTAGGTTGGACGCTCTATGTATATCGTGTCGCTTTAGAAGTAAAACCAGTTGATAGTTCAGCGCTGTCCTTGTCGTGTGTCTCTCTGTCTTCGTGTTTTTTCGCGATGTCTTGCCTAGATTATGTACCAACACGCCAGGTTTTCCGCGTTAATTAATTGAGCGAAACTTCGCTCTACTGGCGAGATATGCGCGACCATTTCCGTCGGTGAGAAATGTTTTAAGAAAAAAATTTAGCTGGTGTGCGTCGCTGTTAATTGGAGTGAGGGTTAGTGGCGTAATAAATAAATTTCAGATGGTGTTATACTCCACCGAGAAAATAACAAAAGAAATAAAATAGAAAGACTGCTCTGGACGCTGAAGCAATTTATGCCATTTTTTTGCATGAATATATTTCTCACACCAAAACGCCCCCCCCCCCCCCCCCCCCCCCCCTTCTTCCTTCCCGCCCTGGCGAAGCCCCTAGTAAGTGTTCTCTACTGAAATATAGTATCGGGATAGCAGTGCTAGTGATATCATTCCCAGGTTCATTATCGCAGCCATAACGCCAGAAATAACGATCGCATCGTGTTCTTTTTACTGGGAAATTATCAGCCTTGCGGCTGCTCCAGAAATTTTCTGCAACGAGTCAGGCTTTGCTCGTCGCCATAAGACTCCGGATCAGGTCACGGAAGCGAAGTTTCATCTCCAAAACGTTTTTTGCGTGCCGGAAATTGCGCGCCTGCTCTCTAATTGGGAGTACGATTAGTTACTGCGGTGCCTTTTGTTTCTTTTTTTTTCTTTGCTTTTAACAGTTTAAAATGTACGAATCTTCACTTTCTAAGACTGCAGTCGGTTGTGAATGGGGTCAAAGTTCATGAATTTTGAAACAGGCACTAGTGTAATTATGGTTGAAGGTGAATCTAACCGAGACACTGGATGTTTCGAAGCTCGAGAGTGGGTGCTCTTCCGGACGTTTGGTGGATGGTGTTCCCACCCCGCTGACACGAAAATGACGCGACCTCCGCTTTCTCTGAAAATGGAGTAGCAAATGAGGAAAGGAGGCGCGTACCGTACTTATAGTGTGATGTTGCTGCGATAAGGATTTTCTTTCCTGCAGCGCTTGATGCACGAATCCATGTGGTTGGAACAGGGGAACCGTTCGCGGCTTGTTGCGGCCTTGCGACATTCTGGATTTCAGCTCGACTGTCGCAGACGCGAACCGTAGTGGCCTCACACGACTGCTACACTTAAAAGAAAACTCCCAGAATGAATTTTTCTTCGGTGAGCAGGTCGCTTACGCACTTCTCGGAGGGAAGGGGGCGAGGGGAGTGCAACTCTTGAGATATACCGTATTTTCGCGCGTATAACCCACCCCTGCATATAATCCGCACCCCCCACTTTCCGCCCGCCGGAAAAGAAAAAAAAAATCCTGGCGTTTTGCCCGCACATTTGATACAGGAAAGGCTGCACCAAAGCTACTGCTCAAGCAACACATCACATACTATGTAGACAGAAAAAGCGTATATTTAGCACTTCGAGTACACTGACTGCAAGGAGAAATTCACTAATAAAATTTTGTTGTTAGAGTGCGCTCGTCCTTGTTTTTTTCTGTCTTGTTCTTGTATGTTTTGCACAATCGCTGCTATGGAAGTCTTAGTCAGTGTCACTGCGTAGGAGCTTCACGGCACAATGCGCATTGCCGTCCAGCTGCACTAAAGGAAAAACCCCGCGTATTATTCGCACCCCTTCTTTGCCACTGAAATTTTCGCATTTTTGGTATGGTTTATACCCGCGAAAATACGATATTTCGGACGCAAGTTTCACCTTTACGCTGGTTCTAATAGATATCGCCAAATACCATGTACTTCACGACGACTTGTTCCTAGATTTAGATGTCTAGTAACGCGTATACTCTTTCTATTGACGTAGAATGAGCGAACTGGGATTACAGAAAAAGCACGAGAAACGGAACCCCGGGAATTTGTAGAATAGAATGAGACGGAAAAAAAGTGTTGTGATAAATGATTTCTACCAGCATTATATTTCGCGGCGTCGGTGTCAGTACCGCCCAATGCTTGCACCGCGCGCATAAAATCGACGTGCTGATGACTGCGTCGGTTCCTCCCCCTTCGTTTTTTTATATTGCAGCTCACGTGAAGTAGGCATCACACGCATTGCTGGTACATGGAATGAAAACTGTGTGGCCCTGGCCGTGGCGGCCCCCATCGTTAAAATTCACTAGTGCTCCCATCAATCCAAGGTTCGGGGCCACGATCACGTTCATTCATCTCTGCAAGCAGATAAGGGGCAAGATGTAATCGATGGCTTGCCCCACTTGATACACGAAACGTGCAGCGGATGCTCAGAGGATCCCTACATCCCGTAGTTTCGGTTCTCCGATTTTATAGCTTTGATTATCAATTTCGCTACTCTGTGCCCTGTTTTTCTTTGTTGTTGCTGTTGCTGTTGGAGGTTGCGGGTTCGATTCCCGGCCGTGGCAGCCGATTTTCTGATGGAGGCGAAAAGCAAAAACGTCCGTGTGTACGAGATTTTGGCGCACGTTAAAGATCCCCGGGTGGTCAAAATTAATCCGGAGCCTTCACTACGGCGCGCCTCATCGCCTGCGTTGCGTCGGTGCGTTAAACCCTTCAATCAATCAATCAATCAATCAATCAATCAATCAATCAATCAATCAATCAATCAATCAATCAATCAATCAATCAATCAATCAATCAATCAATCAATCAATCAATCAATCAATCAATCAATCAATCAATCAATCAATCAATCAATCAATCAATCAATCAATCAATCAATCAATCAATCAATCAATCAATCAATCAATCAATCAATCAATCAATCAATCAATCAATCAATCAATCAATCAATCAATCAATCAATCAATCAATCAATCAATCAATCAATCAATCAATCAATCAATCAATCAATCAATCAATCAATCAATCAATCAATCAATCAATCAATCAATCAATCAATCAATCAATCAATCAATGCTGTTGTTTTTTGTTGTTGTTGCTGCTGCTGCTGCTGCTGTTGTCTTTTTGTTGTTTTTGTTGTTGTTGTTGTTGTTGTGGCTGGAATCCTCCTTGAAATCTCGGGACAGAAGACATTAATAGAAAGCGAAAAAGTGAATGAGACTCCACGCGAGGTTTTTAAATAAATGAAGGGCGTCATCATTATCAGTCACACAATCATCATTTTTGCCGCCCTAATATCGTTGTCACCGGTGAAACTCCTGGGTAGTGGACGGCTCTGCGGCAGTTCCCGAGGGCCGCCTTTCTCTCCTCGACCCCGGCATTTGCTTAGCGGTTATGCGGCAGCGGTTCTTCTGAGCATCATTTTCTCGGCGCGCCCGCCTGTGTGTGTGCTCATATAATAGCGGCTGTGTGGCGAAATCAATTCGCCACTTAGGGGTACAGCGAGTGCAGAACGCTTCCGCACTCTTTCGTGTTTGTATTGCTTCGTGCCGCTAACGGCCGGGCGTTTTGTCTCCGACACACTTTCGCGCAGATGCTTATGGAAAATCGAATGCTCGTTCTATTATCCCCTCGGGGAAAATACAGTCCCTGCAGCGCCGCCTCGTGCGGCAAGCCGGCAGCCTAATCAATTTCCGTGGTTCCTCTGTTCCTCCCCTTGCCTGCGGGCCTATACCAAACCTATTCGATCTTGCCTGTTTCTCCCATTGTGAATTATCTTCGCGCCACACGTTCCTCTGCCATAGCTCGTCTAGTAAATAATGTCACCTGTCACGCTTTTTAGACAGCGTGATTGAAGTTTTATAGGTCTTTTTCGGTGGATGCGAACATGCACACCAGAATCGAACCCGCGACCTCGTGCTTAGCAGCACAACGCATTAGCCACCGAGCCAGCGCGGCGGGTGAAGAGCCACTTTTAACGCAGCGCGTTCTGTTACGGCCCGTTTTTCTAGAACAGCGAAAGAAGAAAGCAGGTTTAAAGCGTTTGCGATGTGGCTTTCTTATTGTCTGCCTGCGCCTCGCCCCTCGCTTCCTCTCTTTTCGCGAAACCGTTATTAAACAGTTTACGCTCATACAAAGGGAGGGATTGAAAATTCGGGTCCAAATGATTGGGCTTTTATTGTGGTTGCAGCGTGAAATATTTCTGTGCGACTGCCGGAACATTCTTAGGATACAGTTTATTAACAGAGCATTTCGCGTTACCGCGGATCTCGTTCGAATGCTCCCTGATCCCATGATATTCCTGCATGTTGGAACTTCTTGTATTCCTGCCACAAAGCGGGCAGAGGTAGCGGGAGGGCGATTTGTGGGATCCAAGCGTCCTCGAAGAGGGCTTTGGTTTCTGTGGGTAAAAGTAAGAACGCCCTGCCTCCTAATATCCGTGTGTATGTAGCACTTGACGCTCTACTGAAAAATTCTGGTTATCTGGGTGTTTGAACTGTCACGACGTTTAAAGCACTCTATTCATACGCTTCGCGGCACACAGGCACAAATCGGCATCTAGAATGGACAGTCTTGATCTTACCGCTGACCCGCCGCGGTGGCTCAATGGCTGTGCCGTTGGGCTGCTGAGTCCATTACAAGGACGCGGGTTCGATTCCCGGCCGTGGCGGCCGATTTTTTGATGGAGGCGAAAAACGAAAACGGCCGAATGTTCGAGATTTCGGCGCTCTGAGATACCCAGGTGGTCAAAATGTCGGCGCGTTAAACCCATCAATCGATCCAACCAATCAATCAATCAATCAATCAATCAATCAATCAATCAATCAATCAATCAATCAATCAATCAATCAATCAATCAATCAATCAATCAATCTATCAAACAATCAATCAATCAAACAATCAATCGATCGATCGATTGATTGACCGCCGCCTCGGGTTATAGGAAAAAGTGACCACTGGGAAAAAGAAATGGTCGGAAGAGACTGGTCCTGTAGCAAGCACGCCGACTGATTGATCTTTGGGGAACCAGAAATAAGTTCCCCTTTTTAACCTTTTCCTTTTTCTTTATTTGTCACCATCGCGCATGGACACCTTGCTTGAAATGCGGGTGAATATCTTGAACTGAGTCGTCCCCTCTCACCGAAAAATCAGTCTCCCGTCGCCGCAAATCAGTGGGAATTAGCTCCCCCCCCCCCTTGTATAAACGGTGCAGCGTTGACTGTCTGGTGTACATTGGATAGGGAAACTGCAGATCATTTCAGTGGTAGTCAATATATTCACGTACGAGCTAGACGGCCGCCCAGCGTTTGGTACATTGTCTACGTCGTGTTGCTGTATTGTTGCTGCAGTTATTGGTAAGTACCGCTTGACTAGCTGTGTTACGCTGTGGGAAGCCGTAACAGAGCCATGGCTCCACCCTCTTCTTAAATTGAAGGCGGGATGATTGATTGGAAAATTCGAAATTTCAGATTGTCCCTCCCTCCATATTCCCCCTTCGTTCGTCTGTCTGCCTGTCTGTCTGTGTGTCCGTCCGTCCGTCTGTCTGTCTGTCTGTCTGTCTGTCTGTCTGTCTGTCTGTCTGTCTGTCTGTGTATTTATATGCGTATGGATTGTCGTATTTTGCATGATATCTAATACACACACATACGCACACTCACGCGCATGCGCACACCCACACCCACGTACGCACGTGCGCGCGTGTGTTCGTGTATTGATATTTTTTAAAGGAGATTGTGAAAATAACATTCAAAACCTTCCGCAATGAAATGGACAAAACGTGGACAGCGAGTTTAGTATGTAGAAACGATCTTAACTTCGCTCTGGCACTGTTAAAAAAAAGCGATACGCACTTTCTTGTCGTGGCATACCTAATTGCCGTTGTAAGTAGAAAGCGGAGTTTTTCGTTGCCAGGGTCTTCATTGCCCGTGCCCATTCGTTCAGTGCTTTTTGTTCAGTGCTTTTGTTCATTCTTCGTTTTTCTTCATTGCTTTTTGTTCAGCGTTCATTGCCCGTGTCTCTTGCTCTTGTCCAAGTAAGAATTAACAGAACGATGTCACGCGCTCTGCAGCTAAACGTACTCACTGTCGAGAAATATGAAGCGGATACAATTAAGAATGTAAAGGAGGAAAGAAAAAAAATCAAAGCACGAAAAAGAATTCTGCAAAAGAATCTCCCCGTGCTACAGCCTTACATGGGCTCGGCTCACGGCGAGAAGCACCGTAACCCGCAATCCACGGTTATAAATCAACCCTCGGCTTGCGGGGTCGGCGGATGGGGACCCACACGAAAAGAAAGACGATGCCCTCTTTTGTCTCTTCCGTACCAATACCCTAGAAGTTGTTGTTTTGTTTTTGTTTCTATTTATTTTTATCTTTCTTTTTTTGTCCGCTATATTTGCATGCATATTTTGCTATTTATCTTTGTTCGAACGGCGTATCTGTTGTTCTGGAAGCCATTGCGTCATCGTATATGCGTGCGTGCGGCCATTTACGCGGGAAACAGTGCTATTCGGCCGTCTTCCGTCTGCTTAGCAATTCTGATAAGAAGACGACGACTTTGTTCTCGCGTGAAGCCGGCCGTTCCGTCAACCGCGACTCCTTTTGCGTGGCCAGTTATCAAATGGCCGCTGATTTACGCTATCGCGGGTATAGAAAAAAAAATGAACGACCAGGGGCGGTATTCTCGTGTTTGTCCGTTTTGAAAGCGTCTGTTTTGCGTCCGTTTTATTGTGACGTACTTCCAGTTGTAGGCGGGCTTCGGGTTGACTTTTGCGCAACTGTTCTTGTTAACACATTTTAAAAGACTAAACCTATTTTAAACTCTCTTTTTGTGTTTATTGTTCCGCCAGCGAACCAACAACAAGGCGACGAAAAATCGTCTGCTCCAAATCGTCTGCTCCGAGAAGCCGCGGCCCATAGCTCCTCCGTGCTTGGATGGCGTCACATCCGAGTGTTCGCTTTTAGCCAATCAGGCCTTGCTCAAAACGGGCGCTTTTGAAGCGGACACAAACCGGACAAAACACGAGAATACCGCCCCGAAACGCAGAGTTCTTGTTTTCACAGTGCCGTCGTACCCCGTCGATCACATGGCAGTCAACCGGTCCGCGAATGTGCTCTTCCGCTCCCATTCGGCCTTTTTTTTCTGTTTTAATTTGTTTTAGGGAATAACCCTTTGAGATCCCGTCGATAGTGACGGCGCCACTGCGTGACGTTGCGACTCATTTTGTTGCGCGCGTATCGCTCCAGTCTGCCCGCAATCCATTCCCCCGAAAGTGCGGCCATGCATCTGTAGCCACCATTCGCTCGCTTGGGTGCGTACGTGAACCCACGAAACCTTCAAGTTCGCAATGCCGGCTGTGAGTCAGCTCAAAATGGTGACAATCCGAGTCGTAACCTTTTAACGGATCAACGTCACACTCAATCGTGCGTAGACAGGTCGAGGCAGCCAGTAACTGTACGGAGTGGTTGGAGGTCAGGAGCTCACCAGCTGGCCTTCTTAATAGATGGTGTTTGTGCCAAATGCCCGATTCTAGCTGCTTCTTATTCAGTTTTCGCGCCAAACGTGGAATAGAAAATTCGGTCTTCTTCAAACGGTTTTGTTCCAAACAGATTCGTCCCTTTTCCGTCTTCGTCGGCCGGCGGGTTTCCCGCTTGGGCCGTCTTGGCTCGTCTTGGCTTGCATCGGCCATGTATGTAGAGAAAGCGCCCTCTGCCTCACCGCTCTTCCTCCTCTCCCAAATGAAGACAAATTGCCGGAGAGAAACCGTTCGCTCATGGGGGATTCCTCTGCACTCGCGATGCTGGCGGCAGTAATACTGACGACGTCTCGGTTTGTCTCAGCTTTTGCCCCCTCGAGAAATGCGATGTGCGCGTCCCCGCCACCCGTGAGCTTCTTATAGCCGCCTGGGTATGTATGTCTGTGTTCGCCCAAGTCTGACATCTGTCTCCATCGGGATTCCCCGGTTGTCGGCACTGGGCCCGTTGATGTCTCTCTGCGAGCCGCTTCTTGATGCACCCGCCGTGGTTGCTTAGTGTCTAAAACGTTGTGCTGCCGAGCCCTAGGACGTGGGTTCGATCCTGACCGCTGTGGTTGCTTTTCAGATGGAGGCGAAAAGCGAAAATGTCCGTGTGCGAGATTTTACCGCATGTTAAAAAGACCCCCACGTGGTCAAAATTAATCCACAGCCCTCCACTACGGTGTGCCTCAAAGCCCAGTCTTAAAAACCGAAAAAATTTTCGCGAGTTTATTCGTGTTCATGTGTAGGCGTGTCGTGCGGGGCAGTGTAACGGCAAAAGAAGGTTACCGTATTTATTCGAATATAAGGCGAAGTCTTTTTTTTCCAAAATCCGTAGTCTCAAAGTCATACCCCGCCTTATATTCGAAGCTCAGCATGCAAATAGATGGCGATTTTTTTTACTCTCCGAACTGCACCCTCGTATTGTTATCGGGACCGCCTTATAATAATCGAGTAAATACGGCAACTGCTGGACGTTTTCTAAAGTGTAGTGGAAACGAGCCTGTGGATAACTTTTTTCTGAAAATTAGAAACTAAAGGGACCCTGTAACACTTTCTTCAACTTTTTTTGAAATCTTAAATGCTTGCAAAACGTAGTGCCCAACACACCCAGTACTTAGATTAGGAGGTCGCAAAGTACCTCAGCCAAAAATTGCTGCTCAATGCCCATCAGATAATTTGCAAACTCGCTGAAAAGATTTTTCTCTCTTTCCCGGTCTTGACGTTCATTGACAGCCCGAATTACGTCACTAAGGCCATGTAGCGGCTGTTGGCCAGTTTTCCTTCAGTTGCAGCAATGAACCCATTAGATAGGAACTTTAAAAATAAAACTAGAAAACAAAGCAGAAACGGAAGGCGTATCTCGTGCGACGAGCAAATCACGGAGTGCCGCTCCGTGCTGGCGATAAATATAGCTTTCGCAGTGGTTCCAGGCGCGAAGGAAAGAGGGAAAGCGCTTATGAAGGTGGTGCAAAGTCCCTCTAAGTTAACTTTCCTGGGTGCGGGGACAGCCGTAGTTTTGTATAGTTGTAGAGTTTGTAGCGTATCGCGCAATCTCGCAACGTAAGCAGGATAGTGAAAACGACCGCGATTGGCCCCTTGAAAAACGAATCCCAGGATTGGCTTCTCGTAAAACGAATCCTGGAAATGCAGAAGAGGTTGGGGGACAGTGATATGCTGTTGTAGCAGATCGGGCCGTGTGATTGCGCTACACGGAGTTCTGTACATACCTTCACAGTGTTTTTTAATCCTGAGAAATCTTGTGTGTGTCCTCACTTGTCCACTAACGTGTTTTTTGATAAGGAGCAAAATATTAGCCCCTATATTTAGCTTCAGCGTTCGATTCATCCACGCACAGTAGGGAAATACCGCTACGATTCGCGATTAATGCATTTTTAACCCAACCTAATAAATACTTGTAGCATTTCCTGCTGCGTATACGCTTCGCTTTCTAACACTGGTCCCCTAGACGCCACAAAGTTTTCAGCGATACGAAACGAACGACGGCTGAGCCCGCATCAAGGAAATTTACTTAATTTGTAGCTTTCAAGGGAAAGGTAATTCTGAAAGAGGACGAGGAGGGGTGAGCTTTATTCAGGTGCGAGGCTAAATTCCATTTGCATTAGTTCTTCGTAAGCTGCCTTGGGAGGACTCCCTTGTACGAAGTCTCTGGATTGAAGCAGCCAGGCGGGCCCTGTGGACCAGCTGAGGCTGTCTGGTCGTGTTTCGGCTGTCCAGTATGCCGGTCCACTGCTCGGGGGAACGGAATGGGAGAGGAGTAAGGGCGGGGCATGGGCGCAGGGCCAGAAGGTATTGTCTACGGAATTTTCCACCCGCTGCTAAGCGGACGATACCGAACGTGGCTGGGTTGGCTTTGCAGCTGAGCTTTCAAACGTGCTGACCACCATATTTTACTCAATTCTAATTCTTTTCCAATTCCCTCCCCTCCCAAAAGAAAACAAGAAACAAGGGGGAACAACACTCGCACCAGCAACCTAATAGAATTTAAGGCGCTGTAGGTGGTTGTTACCTGTGCTGAAGTGGGCAGCTTGTCCTTTTCCTCAGATCATCGCGGCGGTACTGTTCTTCGGGGTGAGCGTCTCTGTAGCCGGTCTGTGTATTGGGGACATACTGCATGAATTCGGAAATACAAATACTGCCTCTAGCAGCTGTGGGTGTTAGAGTGTAGGACCTCATCAAACTGCAGTGTTGTGCTCCTGTGCTCTTGTTGTGTTGTGATTTTCATGTATTTTGGTGTTTTATTGATCAAGTAATTGTTTTTTTTTCTGAAATTTACATTTTGGGCGCGTGCTCTTGTTCATTCATGTCTAATTTTCTGTTAACCTGCCACAGCTTGGGTGGTGCGGGTGTTGTTGTTCACTTTTTTAACACAAAAATTTTTATTCCGGGATTCACGAAGATTTCACTTACGTCATATCCGTCACGGAAGTGGCGCCAGTACAACGAAGCAAGCGACCTGTAAAGGGTGCACCCCTGCATACAGGGAGTTCTTGCGGGGAAGCAACCTTTAGTACTTAAAAGTACGTTATACTTCGGGTTGTTCGTTTTCGGGTTTTATATTTTAACACTACAGCGTTTTATGCCGCGATACACCAAGATTTCACTAACGTCATATCCGTCATGGAAATGATGTCAGTACACCTTTGACGAAGCGACCCGCGAGCAGGATGTCGCTCACCAAGCACACCCACAAGACAGCCACCGACCCGCAAATCTTACTCAGCCGCAGATTTCGCTGCCCATTTCACTTTCGTGTTTTACCGATTCCTCTGACGGAGGAATCAAACACAGTTTTTCTTTCTTGTTTTCTTTTGGGAGGGGGGAGGGGACACGGAAAGAAATTGGAATTGAGTAAAATATCGTGGTCAGCGCATGTTTGGAAGCTTAGCTGAAAAGCCTACCCGCGCACGTACGGTATCGTTACCCCTTCGTGTGGGCGATGTGATGAAGAGATAGCAGGGCAAAAGTTGCCAGGACTGGCAACTGCAAGCCAGTCCTGAGCTGCCAGGACTGGCGTGCAGGGAAGGGCCGAGAAAACGTTGGCCCCTTGCTTCCAATTGCGGGACTGCGTTGCCGTAGACTGGACCAGAACACTATTGTTGGTATGTGTCAACGCGTGGTTCTTCGTACGCACGTTTTGTTTTGTTTCGCCGTGTTCTCTCGTGTCCGCTTCATCTTCCATTTTTCGATTTGCCCTTGCATCTCCAGCGTGAGGGAGATGATTCTACGGAATGGTTTGGTTGGGAGCATCAACGGCGTGAACACGATACCTTTCCCGGGGACCGGCCAACCCTTAGAAAGCTTTGTTAGGACTTCGCCCCTTCATCTCCTCCTACTCATCCTTTTTCTCGTCCTTTTTCTCTTCCTCTTCCCGTTTATTCATGTCGCTCCATTTCATCCGGGTCGAGTTTCTTGTCTTCTTTTCCACGTCTCTTCCAACCGTTCTGTCCTTTTTTAGACTCCCTTGAGGGACGACGCTCCCTTGAGGGAGCGTCGTGCCCCTTCAAGGGAAGTCAAGGTAGACGACTATTCAAAAGTTGTACGAGCCCTTTTTACAGCCCTCCGGTCCCACCTTGCTTCCATGACACCAAGCTTCTTCAAAACCATTCTGGAGACCATGCTGAACCTGGAACCTGTCATTTTGGGGTTTACTGCGACGCTCCTACCACAGTTTAATGCCCCTTCGGAGCATCATGGCCTCTAATTCAAGATCCTTTCGGGATGAAGTCAAACGCGCCACCATACTCCAATGGAATGCAAGAGGCCTCAAGCCCCGTTTTTCGGACTTTAAACAGTTTGTGTTTATAAACAATTTCCCCATCATCGTCATTTGCGAACCGAACGCCACGGACGCGTTCAGGCTCTCTGGATATGAAGCATTTGCGTCACCAGCTAGTGATGCTTCTAGTAAAGTTCTCGTGTTCGTCCGACGGGAACTAACATATAACCTCCATTCTGTGGAACCTCATGACAGCAACCAATACATTTGCCTCACAGTGAAGAGGAAAAATGTCTCGTTCACACTCATAGGAGTTTATTTATCTCCTTCAGGTCGCTTCGATTCCAGCAGATTAGACAAAATGATCAGAGACACCCCTGGTCCTTGGGTCCTTATGGGGGACTTTAATGCCCATCATATGCTCTGGGGAAGCCACAGAAATGATCCAAGAGGTCGAAAACTGGTTTCACTGGCGTCCCGTCATGAACTTTGCGGTGTCAACGATGGCAGCCCAACATTTCTTCGCGGTACGACGTATAGTAGCTGTCTGGATTTGGCTTTTGTCTCGAGAAGTCTCATTGACAGTATTCAATGGTTCACAGACATGGAAACCCGTGGAAGTGACCACCTTCCAACATACCTGAGGATCGAGGGCTTTGATGGTTTTCTTCCTGGGAAAACCATTCGACGAATAGACTGGAAGAGGTTTAAATCTCGCATGGAAGATCTCTGCTGCGAAGGGCTCTCCTCGACTTTTGAAAGTGCCGTAACCAGCACTGCGCAAGATTCCATGCGTTCTTTCCGGGTGCATCCCAAGCTTACAGAATTTGACGAAGTGCTAGAACATCTCAGAGCTATTCGTCGTCGTGCAGAACGAAGATACAGGCGCACTAAGTCTATTCATGACCTTCGGGAGGCCCGATGTACACAGAAAAAAATTCAACGTCGCATCGTACAAGTACAAGCACAGCGCTGGAAATCATTCTGCGAGAAACTTGATCCTCGGAAACCTCTATCTAACATCTGGAACACTGTCAGGGGCCTTCGAACAACAACACAGCAACGTCGGCCTTTCAGTGCTTTGGCGCTTCATCAGAAACGCCGAGAGGTCGACGTAGCGGAGGACTTTTGCTTAAGAATCACCAATGGTCCAGCTTCGACCAGCCAAGCGGACATACGCGTCGTCCCCGTATCACGCGACTCCTGCATGGACGTCCCATTTTCAATGGAAGAGCTCGATGCGGCGTTACATCTGTGCCGAAGTAGATCTTCACCAGGACCAGACGGAGTGACGTACGCCGCCCTGCGTCACCTCGGCCAAGAAGCCCGTCACACTCTTTTGTATCGGCTGAACCAGTCATGGCAAGATGGTTTGGTCCCTGAGGATTGGAAGGCTAACCGCCTGGTCCCAGTTCTTAAAGCAGGCAAGTCTCCCCTTGACCCGGCATCATATCGTCCTATAGCCCTTGCAAGCTGCATTGGAAAATTAATGGAAAGGATGGTTTTAGGTCGTTTGGAATGGTACCTTGAGCACCGTAAAATTTACCCCCATGCTATGGCTGGATTCCGACGCGGACGTTCATCCATCGACAACGTAATTGACCTTGTCACATCGGTACAGCACAACAAATCACTCAAACGTTTGACAGCCGCTTTGTTTCTAGACATAAAAGGAGCGTACGATAACGTAATACATGACGCCGTTCTGGGCGGCCTACAAGATGCAGGAGTCGGTGGACGGACATTTAGATGGGTCCAAAGCTTCCTATCAGGAACATATTTTTTCGTTGAGACTTCAGATGGCCCAACATCACAGCACTTTGTTTCTCGTGGAGTCCCGCAAGGAAGTGTGCTTAGCCCTACATTGTTTAACCTCACGTTGATAGGACTCACCACCGCACTACCAACCAACGTCCAGCTCTCCATCTATGCTGATGACATCTGCATTTGGGCATCAGGAGTTTCACGCCCTCAGATTCGGGCCCGACTTCAGAAAGCCGCAACGCTAACGTCTTTGTTCCTGCGTCGAAAAGGGCTGGAAATATCTCCGGAGAAATGTGCACTGGTTGCTTTCACCCGCAAAAAAATGTCGCAGTATAAGATTTCTTTAAATGGACAACATATTCCTTGCGTCAAAAGTCACCGTTTTCTGGGAGTTATCGTGGACCGGGATTTATCATGGACTCCTCAAGTTTCATACCTGAAAAAAAGGCTAACTGCAGTGGTCCAGCTATTCAAGTTTCTGGCCGGAAAGACGTGGGGTGTCTCCGTGCACTCAATGTTACGCCTGTACGATGCCCTGTTTCTCGGTGTTTTGCGTTACAGCCTGCCTGTATTAACCAACACATGTAAAACCAACCTACAGGCAATTCAGGCCATACAGGCCCAGGGTCTTCGTACATGTCTCGGTCTCCCGCGTTGCGCCTCAACTGTGGCCACAATTTGCGTCGCAAGGGATCACCCGATCACAACCCACATGACAGTGGAGACACTGAGGGCACACATTAGGCAACTCACCCGGTTGCCCCATCACCACCTTGCATCCCTGCCTTCAACACGACCGCAAGCATCTTTTTGTAAGGTGGTTGCCGCTCACAGTGGGAGCTTGCCATCGAGCTATACACCTCCGTCTCGGCCCTCGTCGCCACTTTGGTGCCTGTCACAGCCACAACTGCACTTAAACATCCCGGGAATAAAAAAGAAAGCGGACCTTCCACCTAGCGGTCTTCAACAGCTATCCCTACTCTTTCTACATGAGGCATATAGAGACCGGGTCCATGTCTACACGGATGGGTCGGTCACCACGTCCAGTTCTGCCGGCGCTGTTTTGATACCACAGAAGTCGACCGAAATTTATTTTAAGCTTTCAAACTCGACGACGTCAACCGCTTCTGAATTGGCAGCTATTCGGGAGGCCCTTCTATTCATCCAGCAGGAATCGCCAGAAAAATGGGTTGTGCTATGCGACTCGAGGTCCGGTCTTCAATGCATCGAATCTACCCTCCGCCGCGGCCCATACGAACAACTTGTGGCTGAAATCCGGTGCTTATATGACACATTAGTCAGGCATAGACATGATATCGTTTTCCAGTGGCTCCCAAGCCACTGCGGCATTACTGGGAACGAACAGGCGGATAGAGCGGCTCATGGCGCCCACACAAGTGCAAGATTGACCCGCGTCCCTCTATCACGCACTGATGCTGCAAGGTCGCTGCGGTCCATTGCCCGGGAAATCACTCTCGCTAAGTGGAATACACCCGAGTTCTCCAACGCTCGTCTTTACTCGCTCGACCCAGATTTGCAGCGCCACCTACCTAATAACGTGCCACGCTCGGACGTCACCTTACTTTGTCGCCTGTGGCTAGGTGTTGCCTTCACCGGTGCTTACTCCTACACCATTGGAATGGCCAACAGCCCTGCTTGTGATGCGTGCGCCACCGACGAGACGATTGAACACCTTCTGTGCCATTGTGACCGCTTCATAACGCCGAGGCAACAGCTCTCCACCACACTTCGCCGACTCGACGACCTCCCCTTTACGGCGCAGACAATTTTGTGCCATAGGCGCTGTCCGACACAGGCCGAAAAGGCTATAAAAGCCCTACTGCTCTTTTTGAAAGACACGGGCCTGTCTGTACGATTGTAGGGACATTACTATAGTGCAGTGCCCTTAGTTCACCCATTTTATCAGTGGACCGTATTAGTTTTGTGCATTTTCTGGTTGTGTGCGTTGTTTGTACCGCCTTTCTAGTTGCCTGGTCACGCCTTGTGTTTTTTCTTTCTTTTCTTTCTCTCATTTTCTCCTTTAATATGTACCGCTGTCCTTTCTTTCCCTTTCATTTCCCGTATCCCCTCCCCCCTGAGTAGGGTAGCCAACCGGACAGTATTCTGGTTAACCTCCCTGCCTTTCCTGTACTATTCCTTCCTTCCTTCCTTCCCTTGTTTTACGTCTTCCTTTTTTCCCCTCGTTGATTCTTGGCCCACGAACGACCTAAGACTCTGAGATGTCTCTTGTGAGGTCGATATATCTCCCAGGCAGAGTGCTGTCTCTTTTCTGCCCTTTTTTGCCTCGTAAAGTATTATCCGTTGAGTATAATATGCAGTGCATGTTGTATGCTTTCCTTTTAACATTTCCTTTTGTGTGCCTTAATTTCCTCGGTGGTTTATCGCTTGTGCGTCCTGGCCGCTTCCACGCCTTGGCCTGCAGCATCTCTGGAGCCCGAGCAACGCTTTTGTTATAGGACAGCGCCCTCCCTTTGTGCGCACGACTGCCGATGCAAACTGGACAGGTGTTGTTTTCGCGGTGTCGAGCTCCGCGGAATCGGAGAACTGTTGCTGTCGCCTTCCGTGCACTCCCTTATGCCGGTTTCGGCGCATCTGCGCTCTCCCCGAGCTCTTCCTTGTCTTTATTTGCCCGTTGCGTCCAAGTCACGCTTCCGTAGTCACAATGTGCGGCTCGGAACCGTGTGTATCGACAGTGCGCCGTGCGGCGTCGTGCTTTTCGGCCGCAGCAGTCCGACACAAAAGCGATCAGCAAGCATGTCACAGAACACTTGCACAGCTTGACTGATTTGATTGATTGATTGCTCGATTGATTGATTGATTGATTGATTGATTGATTGATTGATTGATTGATTGATTGATTGATTGATTGATTGATTGATTGATTGATTGATTGATTGATTGATTGATTGATTGATTGATTGATTGATTGATTGATTTAATTTAACGCGCCGACGCTACGCTGGTGAGGAGGCACGCCGTAGTGGAAGGCTCCAGATTAATTTTGACCACTTGCGGGGGATCTTTAACGGGCGCGAAAATCTCGAACACACGGGCGTTTTCGCTTTTCGCCTCCATCAGAAATCGAACCAGCGTCCTCTGGCTCAGCAGCACAATTAGTCACTGAGCCACCGCGGGCAGTTACTTGCAGAGATATCCCGTCTGCCGAATTTGCCCCATCACTGGAGAAAACATCTCGTGGCCTTTCTATTACATTGTCAAACTGTGCCATTGAGTACAACCGAACGCCGTACTTTGAATTGACATCATAAGGTGCCTTGGTTAGCTGGTAGGTGTTGTGTATTTCGCTATTGTGAACAAAGAAAAGGAAGCGAGACGTTTGCTTCTTGAAGGGCTCGGGTTCCGCGCGCTCTGCTGTTCATTTGTGTGACCGTATCTTGTTTTAGGGGCGAAGCCCCTTAGGGGCTCGGGCTGTCGGCGTATCATGTAGTCACGGTACTAAAACACCTGGAAACTAGTTTTCCTGCACCTGGCGCTAGAACGTAACGCGTACTAAAAGAACACACTGTAACACTCGTTTTCGGACGCCTCGCGCTAGAACGTTTCATCTTATCAGGTTGCTTGCAGGAAAAACAACAACTTGTTATCAACAACACCGCTTTATTTAATCGACCAGATTTAGGGGAAATCCCCAAGGTGGAGTAAGTTTCTGTGAAGGGAAGTTTGACATCCACCTAAATGCAGCCATACGGCTGCATGTCTGCACGGCTGCATGCAGCCATAGGTGGATGTCAAACTTTCCTTCACCGCTTTATTTAGCTGATCTAACTAACCGACATTAGCGCGGGACGCGAAAACCCTTTCTCTACCCCAGTGCATTCTCCCAGCTTCCAAAAGCCATGCACATGCGCTGCTGTTTGTAATGTCAGAAATGAACAACGGCGCATACGCTCAGCCTCCGGGTAAACAGGTTTCGACACCGTCCTCCACCCCGCCAGGAGAGGCTGCCCCAGCCCATGAATCATTCAGATGCCGTCACAGCCATTCCCCCCTGCCCTTGGGAGCTCCTCACCCCTCTAAGAACGATGAAGACGACGTGGCGTTTCCGCGGTCGTCGCCACAGTCGTCGGCGCCTTGGCGGCGGCGGCGGCGTCTTTCCGCGAGACTGTTCTTGAGAACGCTTAAATCAGTTATCCTCCCGGGCCAGGGTTGATCCGAGAACCCGCGGTGGCGCTGCAGAACTCTCCTACCACCATCGTTCCCTCCTTTGGGACGCAGCTGCTACGTTAATTTGCAAGGGAGCTCCCTCGATCGGGGCTGTATCGGGTAAACGTGTGACTGGAATTCGGACCAAGGCTTAAATCGTGATACCCGCCTCTTCATTTATTCCCTTATCCTCTTCTCAATGCCCAGCTCTGTTTCGTGGACTCCTTTATATTGTCACGTGCCAGTCTGTGGGATGAGAGCATTATTAAGTAGGACAGACATGCTAATCCCCCGCGTTGGTACGTGCCGTGTGATGGGCACAGCAGAGGACGACGAAGGAGCGCGTTAGCTAGCGGCTCGTGTGCTCGGTTCTTGGTCGCTATATTGCTAGCCACCAACTGGTGCTCTCTGTATGTTTCCCCCAAATTAGGCACCTCGCCTAATAAATACTTTGCCCCTGCGTCTTCGTGAAGACAACTTTCCTGTGTCCCTGTTTGACAGGACGCAACAATATGCGAACGTGCAAAGTTGTTTTCTATACTTGTGTCGCCATGACCGGCCTTGTCACGCCATTGATTAGCAGGTTCGAATCCCCCAAGCCGGCTGTTTTTATCGTGGAGGTGAAAAACAAAACGCCTGTGTGTCGAGGTTATCGGCGCGCGTTTGAAGATATCCAGGTGGTCAAAATTAATCCACAAGGCTCCACTACGGTGCGCGTGATAGCCTAGCTTTTTCGCGTAAAACCTTCAAATTTTGAAATTAACACTGTTCCATTAGTGATAAGTGACACGTGAAAGAGCGGACTTGTGGTCTTCGTACTGAACCGTAGCCGCAAACGTACACGTCTTACTCGTTTAGGAGCCGTGGTGCGTCATTGCGCTTACCACGTTCGCCTGGAGGGAGTATGGTCATCCCGCCTATACGCGGCATCCCGTTTATATATGGCATCCCGCTTAAATGCGGCATCCTGTTCATGTACGGGGTGGAGTCGCATACAAAGGTTCCGACCGCGGCTTTTAGGGGCGAAGCACCTATAAGACTTCGCTTTGTCCGTGGCTTGTCCCTTGGCGTCCGTGTACACAGTGTTGCGCATGCGCGAGAAACATTGGATTGCATTGGATTCGATTGGGTTGGGTTAAATGGAATTGTATCGGATTGGACTGGATTGGAATTGTATATACTCTACACACGCGTTGTCACTCATTTACATGCGCGGGTGGGCAATGCCACGGGTGATAAACGGTAAGAACGATCCCCAGTGCTTCGCCCGCTCGTCATGGTTCACTTCGTGGAGATGCGTGAATTTTTTAATCGGTTGCTTCTCCTGCACATTCAGCGTTTAAAAAATCGTTTTTTTCGAGTTTATGAGGTCACTGCGTTTTATCTTGGGGCATTTATTTTCGTTTTAGTCCAAACTCGTACGTCGTCGCAGCCGTACGACGTTTTTTTTTTGGTTCTTGCCCCTCGCTAGTTCTGTTACAGAAGTAACGACGACAGGAAGGTCGCCCCCGTTCTCAAACTTCCCGCCAAATGTCCACCTTTTCAGAGAGCGATGCTTCCTGCAGCCGTTACCAGGTGGCAGCATCATCGAAGTGTGCTGGGCGCCATCTACCCACGAAGTTTGGTAACACACGGCTCGCTTCCAGCGTTCATAAACGCGGGATGAAAGGAAAGCGGGTGGGGAAGCGCAGGTTAGGGAGTAGCTGGAGTGAGGGTGCAGTTTGAACGCAGCCTAAGTGTGAGCGCATGGCGCCGCGGGAGTTCTTCCCTCGACCCTCGTGACTAAAACGTTCGTCCTCCTCCACCTCCGTTTTTCTAGGTCTCCGTGGTACTGCACCCGTCAAGAACGTCGCACTCTCAGCTGAACATCAGTGTGGATGCGAGTGCTACATACTTGTGCCGTGTGACGAACTTTGTCGGGGAGTACCGCCGCGAAGAGAGCGACGCCACAAAGTTCATGGTCAGGGTCAAGCGCTCGCCGTCCGGTAAGTCGTCAAACGCATTACTCTGCCGTTGTCTTTTCTTTGCTGTGGGAATGTTACGTGGTTCCCGTGTTCTTCCGTGGGTCTCTTTCGGAATGCAGCCGGATTTACTCATTCCTGCATCCCGCATCAAGGGTCGGATGCGACGGATTGACGTGCGATGTTTCGGCGTCAAGTGTCGATTCGTAGAGCCCAGAATAGCGGCGCAGCTTTGCTCGTTCCTCTGGAACGCGCTGGAAGCTGGGAACCGGTTTTGTACGAAATTTATTCAGTGCGCTCTGGAGAATGCCTAGTTAATCTAATCGCACCGGGTAGCTTTGTCCCAACGGCGCTGCCGGTTGTGTTGTGGAGTTTCCCGGTCACGGCCGCCTCTACTTCACAATGCATGCGTACGTAGTAAGTGCGGACGTATACGGTGCGGAAGTTGGCCCGTCTGTCGCTTTTACGGTGTTGTACAAAAGGTAAAGGCATCCTTCTCGACTCGTGGATTGACTACTAACTCGGGGATACGGGCACTAATTGTCTTCGATCTTCTCCGCAAGGCGTGGGGTACCTAAGAAATGTCGGATATTTTTTTTTTTTCATCACGTGGGAGGAATGCGGATGACAGTTGCCTAACGACCGGGACGCTTTGGGTGGAAGTTAATTTGTGCGAACGGTAAGGGATCATACCGGCGGCTGCGCAAGTTAGTGTAAGCTCCATGGAATACGTTCAGCGCCGTGTTTGTGTGTTTTCTTTGTCTAGGTCTTCGTTTTTCTTTGCGCTTAATTTTGTTAAAACGAAAGATACGGGAACAAAAAATGGGATTATGGGTTCATTTCTAGAAAAAAAAAATATTCAATTTATTAACATTTCTCGTGCGCTGGCGCGTGTTTCGGAGGTGCGCATTTATTTTTTCGAATAAATCGGGTTCTCTTTGCTGTAAAGTATCAGTGTTGTTTATTGCAACGCTGGGGAGGCACTTTATACATAAGTTTGGCTCGTGCGAAAAATAGGCGGGGAAGTTATTCTTACGTATTCTTTTTTCCGTTCCCGCATTTTGTTTTTCGCTAAAAATATGTGTAAGGTATCACAAAACCAATTCCGGAGTTCTGTTCTATGTTGTGAAGAGAATCTTAGTTACTTCGTTTCGGTAAATACCCGGAACAAGTTATCTTATTCATGCCAGGCGCCCGCTCTCCTTATTTGGAAGCGTAGTGTTCACTTGGTAGTTTGATCTGCTAATACGGGGCTAGAAAACCATATTCTGCGTCTAATCAACCACACCTTTTTAGTAATGTTCGTTTTCCTTCCGTCTTATCATGGTAACTCAAAGCTGTGGTTCAGCACTTTAGTCCGATAGTGTTTTTGAGCCGGGCATTTCATATGAAGTGTGCTTCGCATCTGAGGACAGTGTTAATCAAAGATTGAAGATAATCGCTCATTCTCGCTGTTATAGGTCTGCTGCGGTAGGCTGCAGTACCTTACCACCGTCACCGAATGTTTGATTCGCTGTCGGAATGAGCGCTGCGGTACGGTAGATTGAACGTCAACGCACCTTGAACGCATGGAGGATGTTATCCAGACAAGTGACATCGCGTGAATGCAGATAACTCGATCTTCACTTGCCTATGGCCATGTCAAATCTGTCGCGTGCTCGCGCGATGTTGGGCCACTGCTGTTAGATTGTTTTGCGCGTAGTAGCAGTTGCCGCTGCCGTGTAACGGTCGAACAAAATTAGCCGATAACAAGACTGGCTGCTACTAGTGTCCCTAGATAAGGTATCAGAGTACCGCCACTGAGGCGTGCAAGTCAGCAACGGCGGCCATTTTGGCGTTTATCAGTGTTGCGAGACTGCCGCTTCTACGGCCTCGCCGCTAGCTTCGACCGGGTCGTCTGTCAACACCACTGCCGAAAATGCAGCATAACGGCGTCTTCGGACGGCCTTCTGCTGCTGAAATGCCATTACACCCTTTATCTTTGATTCGCGTTCGGAACGAAGTCAGCTGCGCGCAGCTGCAGAGCTGGGAGGACAAGCTAAGCCTACCAGAGTTGACCGACTAAAAGGCAGAATAAACAACAAAATGGCGGCACCCATTAACCGTCGCAGTGTAACCAAATGTCATGTGATGCGAACTGACCATTGCCATTGGTCAGTTCGCATCAACGTAACAATAGGAGAAAAGAGTGTGTCGATACGATACTACCCTTATCTAGTGACACTTGCTGCAACCAATAGGCCAGAAAAGCGGATTCCAGATCGTTGGGACGACTCCTTTCCGGCGTTAGGTTCTTTTTTTTATTGTTATTACTTCGCGTTGGTTGCCATTAGAAATGTTTCTTTCTTTTCTTATACTTGCGCGGTTTCATGTTTGCCTTGTACGCAGCTTAAAATTTGAACGCGTCATATTGTACATCACTTTTTTTTTTTTTGGGGGGGGGGGGGGGGGTAGAAGGTAGTCGGGCTGTTCGTGGAGTTTTTTTTTTCTTGCCTCTTTCATCTTAAAGGACGGAACATAAAGGAATTATTATTATTAAATAGCGAATGAAGCATATCCCAACGCAGGGCTGATCCAAGCTAAACGAGGCGAACTCAGATAGTGATGCCAGGAAGGAAGACAGTACCCTAGATCGATATGCAGCCGACGTTAATTCATTGTTTTGGAAACGCTCGGCGGAGTTTTCATGTACGCAACAAGCACGAGCTTGTTATGCGTGGCAGGCGCCACGATCCGAAGGGAAGAAGTCGGGAATTTTATGCTGCAATGCATGTGAGATATATTAGTTAAATTTTCAATGGCAGTGTTTATGGAAGAGATACGATGCCTCCATTACGCTCTTCTGGTCTGGTAGTCACGTGTTCGGGACAACGCAAATATAAGTACACAATCGATTTTCTGTTAGAACCGAATCAATCCCTCCGAGGTAGCCCAAAAGTCTTGTAGGAAAAATAAGTATAATCTAAGCGCGGCGGCGGAATAAGATAATTTCCCTGGGGGCTTGTGGTTTCACTTTGTCTCGTCTTAAGGACGGGATTTTTAAGCAGACTTGCTGTCTTTACTATAGTGTGGGAAAAACACCGGCCATGATGTTTGTGGAACAGAAAAAATGGTAGATGTGGACTGCTCAGCTGCCACGGAAATTGAAAATTTGAAGCGAAATTCCGTCACGGTAAGTTGGTACGCGTTCTGTAACCCGAATATGTTACTGGAATCATGATTTTCGTAATACGTGAGGTTGCGTTCTGAAAAAAAAAACTGGTTTGTTGGACGTAATCGCCGCCGCAATCCGCCGCGTTATACTTTTCCAACATTACAGCAATTTGCACTGGACCCCAACACGCTTATGTAGAGGTGTTTACCAAGAGTTTGTCGAATTCTAACAGCCTTACCGTCTCCTCGCTTTCTTACTCGCTGAACACAAAACGTCCCCCCTCTCGCTTTCTCTTTTTCAGCATGTCTAAGTTAAAATGAGGTGGAGGGGACAGTCAAGACGCGAGTGAGTGGTGTGACAAGGAATGTCCTCCGAATGCGTACGGCAATTAAGCCGCAGTACAGTCTATTCACTACTAAATTATGTAGACTCTCGTTAGGGCGAACTAAGTTATGGCGAATCTCAAAACATTTTTGCCCTCTTCTGACATACACGATGCACTAAACAACAAAATTCTAATAATGCGAACAAATATTCACGGTCCCTTTGAGTACGTGTGAACGGGAGTTTACTGTTGTTTGAAAACGTTACAATCAGGTTTACTGTTTTACCTTCAAGATATGTGCAGTCACTTATATCGTCCAGTAAAAAAAAATAAATAAAATCCTCCGTCGCAAGACCCCGCGCGAGGGACACGTGTAAATGCAGAGCATAGTGGGGTTCCGTGGTGTTGTTGTTGGTTCTGTGTCGGTTTTGTGGCGCAGTGGGAAGAGCAGCATGTACCTCGCGTTCCGCCCACAGGTAGTGAATGCGTTGTATCAGCAGCTTCTTGACGTAGTTTGAATGAGTCAAGGATATAAGGCGCGTTCGTAACCTGCCATTCTGTGTCGGCTTTGTGGCGCAGTGGGTAGAGCACCATGTACCTTGCGTTCCGTCCGCAGAGTCGTGGGATCGAAACCTGGCGCCGAATAGTATTTTTTTTTATATATAGTGTAGGGGGAGGGGTGCGGACTACGGACGTCAACGCGGGTGACATCGTGAGTTACTGAAATGCTCTGCATTTAAAAAAAAATAGTGAAGCTTTTTCGGACAGCCTTACCGATGCGGTGTATTCTTTTAATTTAATGCAGAGGCTGTGCCCGCGCTATCTTGTTATTTCACCTACCCTCTTTGTGGCTTTGCGAACACTCCGCTCACTTAACAGGCTGTTTTCTCTTCCTGGGCTTCCGAAAAGCTCGTCACGTCGTGAAGCTTCGTACAGTTTCCAGGGAATATCCGTCTAATCGGGGATAGATCAAGATAAATGATGGCGGCGACCAACGATAACTTCCGTGTAGTCACCCCCTCCTTCGCGATGTGTTTCGCTGACCTTCCGCGCTGGCTCCCCCACCACCAGCGGTTCGATGGCTGTTGTTCGCCTGCCAAGCTTAAAACAACAACTGCGTCTGCTCCGCACCTACACTTTTCGGCCGATCTCTCCCATATCGACTGGGAAGATGGAGAGGTGAGCGAAGAGGCGCACTCCGGGGACGGCACCGAGATTGTTTCCAAACAAATTCGGCGCGCTATCTCCCGAATCTCCTCCGCGTCCCTTCTCTGCTAAAGTAGTTTTATGCATCGCGCCGCGCGTGTCTTCGTTTTATTCTTGTTTTTGTGGACTATTTTTTTTGTTTCCGATTTCCATCTCAGTGAGCGATTTGAATTTTTTTTCTCTCCCCGTTTTTATCGATTTGCGGTGCGTTAAACTACAAAACTTTGATCTATGCGCCATGCTTGAATACTTTATGCTTCACTTCTCCTTTCGCTTTCCAAATTATTTTTAGCGTGAAATCTGAAACAAGCGGTTGTTTTCACTTTGCAGAACAAAGAACTCATTCAGCTAAAAACACAGGACACAATACATGCAGGTATGTATTTCGGTTCGGCGACGCAGCGTACCTGGAAAGGGTGAAGTGCCGCCAAAAAAGCTATACATTATAAATATTAGGGCATAGATAAGTATGTAAAATGAGCTATGAAATGAAACTCATATTAAGGTACGTACACTTCGCTTGTCTTTTATGAAAACTTTGTGCTGCTGAGCACGAGGACGCGGGTTCGATTCCCGGCCGCGGCGGCCGCTTTTCTAATAAAGCGAGAACCAAAAACGCCCGTGTGTACGACATTTCGGGGCACGTTGAAGATCCCCAGGTGAATAAAATTAATTCGGAGCCCTCCTCTGCGGCCCGCCTCATCGCCTGCGTTGCATCGGCGCGTTATACCCTAAAATCAATCAATCAATCAGTCAATCAATCAATCAGTCAATCAATAATGGATCAGTTGTATGAAAACTGGCAAGCTAAGCAACACATTCGTTTTCAAATGCCTAATGGAATGATGATGATGATGTGATGATGATACGCCATCTGGCGTACCGAGCCAGGCGCCTTTTTCCAGGCTAACCTTGCAAGTATCATTAAACGCCATTCTCTCTCTCTCTCTCTCTCTCTCTCTCTCTCTCTCTCTCTCTCTCTCTCTCTCTCTCTCTTGCTCGCTCGCTCGCTCGCTCGCTCGCTCTCTCTCTCTCTATCAGTTTCAAATGTTTGCTTCAGCGTCACGGGCAGTTAAACCTTTATTGTTCGTGAAGATCACGATTAGCTTAGTTGGAACGATACTGCACCAGCCGTGACACTGTAGCACATGGTGCACCAAGCCCGTTCATCATCGAACCGCATTTTAGGTACCACAGCTTCGCTACACCGAATCGCCCGAGCTGCCGAGGCGAATTATCAAATTTGCCGCGGGCTGGAACTCTTGTACCTTCTCCCATTAATCGCTGTACACTTTGGGAAGGCACGGGGAGGAAAAGAAAATGCGATCGAAGAGGGAAGAGCGAGAAAATGACCTGGGGGCGCGAGTATGCCACCCCGCGCCATCGGAGCTCTTAGCGAATTGAAATTAATGGGAATCGAGCTCGCGGCTGCTTTTAGTGCGCACAGCTTGCTGTCGCTTCCTCACATGGTCTTGTTTTTCTTTTCTCTCTCCCTTTCGTGTTCTCCTCATCAAATCACTTTGTGTTTGGCGCTCTTTGCCCATGTCGGCCTTGCGCCAATAAAATCAAACAATCATCATTTTCTCTCTCCCGTTTTTGCCTTTGTTTCAAAACGGCCCTGCTAATTTCCTCCCGAGCTTCCCTTCGTCCCGCTATCTCCTCGCATTTTCCTCGTTACCGCTCTCATGTCCCTACCCCCCTTCCCCATTCCTTAGTGTGTGTGTTCGTGTGTGTGGGCAAGTTTTCGACAGCGCGGTATAATTGCGTATAACACGTCGTTTACAACCTTTCCAGTCAGAAGCGCGATTTTATGCTCTATCCTCGCTGTTGTGCCGCCCACGTGTCTTCGGGACGAAGACACTTCCGTGCCAACTGTCTTTTGACGGGTAGTGCGGGAAGATAAAGCGCATGCTGGTCGAGAGTCTGCGACGACAAACGATTTTTCGGAAAATGCGACAGCGCCTATACTCAGCCTTCAGTGACTTTCGTGCGCAGTATCGTCAGTAGAACTTTTTGGGAAAGCGAAAGAGGAAAGAGTGAGCGCCCGAACGAGAGAGAGAGAGAGAGAGAGAGAGAGAGAGAGAGAGAGAGAGAGAGAGAGAGAGAGAGAGAGAGAGAGAGAGAGAGAGAGAGAGAGAGAGAGAGAGAGAGAGAGAGAGAGAGAGAGAGAGAGAGAGAGAGAGGGGAGAGAGAGAGAGAGAGAGAGAGGGAGGGAGGGAGGGAGGGAGGGAGGGAGATTCTATATATTGAAGAAGGAAATGCAGAGAGCTTTGCCAACATGCGCACGTCGACATGCTACTCTGATTAAAGGGGAATGGTGAAAGATAGATCAGTAGTAAAAAGAGGAGTAGTAGAGGGGCGGAGAAAAAAAGAGGTAGGGTCATATAGAGGTACATGTGGCGTAGCGAAGACTGTCCGCATGAGGGGGGCTATAAAGTCTCAACGACGCCAATATCGTCAAGACAGCCAAATAAGGCATCCAGGAGTTTCCGTTGAGATGATGGAGAACACCATGGTCCAAGTAGCTGGCCCAGCGTAATTAAGATTAAGGGGCTAAATTCCAATGTTGAGTTCTGGTGCGGTGTTGCTGATGAAAGATGCTATAAATAATGCCGCGAGCACGTCTGGTTATTCCGTGCTGGACTTCGTTGTGCGACAGAAACTGATTTGTGACTTTTACATGCTCCGTTTTGCTTATCCTTCTAGAGAGCGATTTTTTTTTTTTGTGTCCACTCTCTTCGAAGGGAATGCAATGTGAATTGAGGAAAGATTGTATTTTATAGAATTTGTGCTTTCATTTTCTTCGTGTTTTATTTCTGAGGCACGCGCTGTGGAACGAGTCGCATCCATTGAGACTTTGGTCTTGAAGGTCGGTGTCGGCGGTGCCGTGTTTTGGGAATACCGCGTTTTTCGCTCAATAAGCCACTTAATGCTATCGCAATAATGCAGGCTTCAACATTTTCGTCCGAAGTTCTCTTCGAAAACGTTTGCTATTTAACACTCCGTGGTGCCAGCTCTGCCTATCGACATCGACATGTGTGCTCCGACGTCTGTCTCATATTCTCGTTAAGACCAGCTTAGTTCAAGTGAAATCGGTGAACACGAATTCTCGAAGATTCTGGTCAAACACCTTCGTGTTTCTCCGACAGGGGTGGTTGAAAAAGCATTCGCATGAGACGAAATTCCGATTAGACTAACGAATTTTTCCGGCTCGCCGGAACTCGTTAAGCTTTAATTAGCGGCATCGCATCAGAAAGGCAGCAATACATAGGATCCCAATTTTTTAAATTTGTTTCGCGATCTATCGCGTCTGGCCGTCCGATCCTCTCGGGACGTTTAATTCCGAGAAGTCCACTTCATTAGTGCCCCTTCTTTTCCCCCTTAAAAATCCTGGGGCAGGCGCTTTGGGATCCATAATAATGCTCCTTAAGACTGCTAATGATGGGGTATCGATGCAGCATCTTACGCGCACGGCCCACCTCTCTGAAACAGCGTGTAATGACGGATTTGCGCTCTCCCGGTTGAGAGAGATCGATGACGGCATCATGAATGGTCTGAGGGAGAGGGCAGATGGGGATGGCCGTTTTCGCATGCTTCCATGAGCGGCATACCGTCGGGGCCCTTCTTTTATTTGTGTTGCGTTCCGGCTGGTAAAAGCGTGCATATGCGCTGAGCACCGTCCGCTGACTTCCACCCTTTTCTTTATGCTGTTTCGGTGGGGTCACAGCGATGTTAATTAGCTGGATCGACGGCTTATATTCTGCCACCCGGAGCGCTTCGGCTGGCACCGCTATATAAATGAATGATTAACTGAAATGCTTACGTTCATGCGTTAAACACTCTGTGCTAGAAAAAATGAGCAAGCGCGAATACCGGAAAGCTTAGAAAGGGTTCAGGTCGAGTTTAGTGAACGTGTACTTTGTCTTTTGGGGTTGATTTCTGTGGGCAGATGGGCAATGACTGCCGGAAATTTAATTGACAAGGTCTGATGCTCGGTTCTAGCTTTTTGGCGGCACACTGGTTACCGTAACCACTGCTGGCATTTGGTGGTGTTCGTACCCTTTAATATCATTGTGATAACGGGTATGAAATTTTCAATGTAAATTGCTATGGTACTACCATTACCAATATTCCAAGGAGATGGAACGCTTCTCTCGGAGAGGCAGCAGATCGAACATTTGCCTGGAGTGAAAACGGAGACACCGACCGTAAGAAACTCTTAGAAAACTTTAAAAACAACAAACAAGACGCTTCGGCTTCGCTACGGAAGCCTGTTGACTAAGGGGTTAGGAAAGTTCATGGACGCTTATGTTTTCTTCAGCACGTGACGTAAGCAGCGCATGTACGACGGGGGGGAGATACCTTTCATTCCGATTAAGCGTGTTACGTGTCCTCTGTATCTCCAAAGACTCGAGATAAAGCCGGTATTTGGAGTTCCTTTCTTGTCGGCTTTCTTTCCCGATCGTCACTCAACAACCCAGCGAGCTGTGACGATGATGATGTACAAATGATGATTGTAATCTGTAGTGACCAAGCAGAGACAGCTGCTGTGCCAACAACGAGAACGTTTATTGAAGCGATAACACGGCTTAAATAGCTCAGCGACGATACTTATCGGCGCTCACAAAAAGAGAAGGAAAGGCGCATGCTCGGCTGCCCGTCCTGCACGTCACCGCACGACGTCACTTGGCGCGATATCACATAATGCTTTTGTACAGGTGAGAAATTGACCACACCAGTGGACGGCGGATGGGCACAGCCTACAGTAGTTCTACGACGCAGTTAAGTCCACGAGTGCACGAGTAAGCGCTCACAATATCGACAGCCGTAGGTTCTACCCTTTGGACATGAACGAGGATCGTATAGTGTATAAGTAACCACGGGGCTGGAAATTAACCGTAATCTTTTAATCAGTGATGGCCATTGTAAGCCTTTGGTAATATAGTTTGAGATCCCCAGTGATGCTAACCTATGCAACACTTAACGGCCACTGCTTCATTTATAGCGCTTTCCGTACTGTGCTGATGAATCATGTGCTGTTGTTTAGGCATTCAGATGGCTTACGTTAGCTCAACGCTGTCGGTGTTGCGAAATTTATCTGGAGGGATTGACATGCGCCGTTCGAGAATCCGGAGGCACTCTCGTTCCCAGGCACGGCATATGCAAACTTATTGAGGATGGCGCATCTGCGAATTAATTACCCGCATCTGCGTCATTACCACTTATTGTGGGGGCCGTTACTCCGGAGGAGCAGAAATTGGCTGCGTGGGCATTGCCTTTCGCGCGTTTGTTTCCACACGTGCAGGAAATTCTCTTTGTAACGAAATTCTTGTATGCGAAATTCTTGTATGAACGAAATTCTTGTATGAATGCACCCGCTGCAGTGCATTGACTGCAAATTTTCTTGGCTTTCATCGAAGCATTGCTTTTAACGAAGCCAGTGTCCTGCCCCGGGTACTTTGTTATAACGAGGGTTAAACACACCTGCGGCGGAGTATCATACGCGCCGTAGCTCTTTCAGGCAGAGTAGTATCTCTCCACCGAGACGCCTTCCTCGTGGTGTGGGCTGCAGGAGCGCATTTGCGGTGCGGACGGAGCGGACAGTGGGAATTCGGGTGCCCGACCCCTCTAAGGCCATTTCTTTTCTTTGTCTTTTTTTTTTCTTCAACGTTTCTGACATAAGAGAAGCAAAGGAACTTGCGAGGCAAAGAACAACCTAGAACTAAGGGAAAGGGATCTGAGCAGTTAGACTGCCGTCGTCTCCAGCTCCGCAAGTGGCGTCTTTATTTTTTCGTCTTTTATCGTATTCCGTCTCCTCCTTCAAAGCGACCGTCATTAACGTAGGGGTGGAGAACGAGCCCGCTTGCGTAATAGGGGGGAGTGGACGCAGGAGGAGGGAGATTTGACGCCTTAACTTCCACCATCACCGACGAAAGGCTTCATCTTCCTTAACCTCATTTTGTCCTTTTTTCAGTTAAATTTTTTTCCCGGCGTTTTATTCCCCCGTATTTCGTTTCTTGTCCGCTTCGTTCAGTTCATATCCCACTGGCCGTGCCGCAGGCTAAGCGTCGCTTTTCCTCTCGTAATGTCGCCTCAGCCTCAGCTGTTTGCTCCGAAGTAGTATTTCCCTAACGCTTTTCCCAATACGTTGCCCCTTCGTCTGCCGCCCTCGTTTTGTAGCTTCTTTGTTTGTAAAAGAAGCTACGCACGGGACAAGATACAAATAACAAGGAAATCTGAAAAAGAAACTAGAATTCTAGGGTAACGTTGGGCTAGATATTTGACTCCGTTATCAGGGGTTCTATTCCGGGCAACTTTTCTAAGTAATCGCCATACCTTGTGTAGCTTCACCTCTGCAAAATTCCCGCCGAGGTTTACTGGAATCAATTCTTTAAATGCTCCGCAGGAGGCAGTGGGCACGTGCTTACTGGCCAAAACAGGTATACCTTATTCACCTATCTTGGTTAAGTGTACCGCGGTAATTGTCGACGCGGTCTCCTGATGGGGGTCACATTTGCGCGATCTATATGTAACCCAAAAGCAGACCTCGAGACGGTATTTTTTCGATACGTTTCCGGGGAATTTGTGTTTTCACGTTGACAAGCAGAACTGCCATCACCTCTGTCACGGAGTCTGGTGAACGCCTTTTGTACACATAATATATGGAATGAAGGTGTCTCGCTGCTTCCTACGACAATGCGGCCATTCACCTTTGTCGAAGCAAGAAGTCAGGCACCTACATTTCAGAGCCCCTCTTTTTTGTACTTTTTTCCTCTCTTTTGCTATCCAGCAACTACAGCCCGTTTGTATAGATACACTCTCTTTCCCTCGCCTTTCTGTCTCCCTTCCTGTCACGGTCCTATATAGCAGCGTGAAGTCTTCAGTCTAGTCTAATGAAGGCAAGTTCACTTGCCGAAACGTGCGTAGTAAACGTGGTCGTTACTGTTTTTTTCGAGTGTGTCTGATTTTTCACTCATCCTTTTTCACTCATCTTTTTTCACTCATCCTATATATGAGTCTTGGTGATGGTGGGCAAACAAGCAAGCAAAACGCAAACCTTTTGACAAGGGAGCAGCCTCAGCCCGGTGCGAACTCGCTCGATCGGGTCCTCTTGTCTTGCCTATTTTTTCCCCTCTTGGTACCTGTCAGCTTTCGGGTTCTCAGCTATTCTTCATTTCACACTATGACAAGACGTCTTCTCGATCAAGTAATCGAAAAGGTTGTGGTCTTTACATGTATCCAGTTTTCTTTATTGTGACATTATTTAGTTTGGGCATAGTGTCGCTACAATAGATTACAGTCTTCCTACCGCAACGGCTCGCACAACGTCAAGGGGTATTATGCCCATCTCATAGGGGACGCTAGATTATGAGCGTGCTCTTTTCTTGCAAGACTCCGACCATCCTCCCGATCAACGATACGAAATTCCTTAGTTGACGTCAGCTTTAGCGCGGAGCTCAATCACTCAAAAAGGTTGTGTCGATCAACTACTCGCCCCCGCCAACTCCCGTTCCTCATTTCCAAACCATCGCGCACACGCAAAACAAGAATGGCCCAGCAACGCCGCGATCAAGTACTCTATCTTTGTGATAACGTATTCCCGGGGTCTCTACGGGCACAGCGGGTTCTTCCGTCTTTTCCCTAAGGACAACCAAAATTGGGCGCGGGGGATTGCTCGCCGGAAAGCGGCGATGGATCAAGGGGGAATCTTAAAAAAACTGGGCTGAACGGTGGATGAAAAGGAGAGGGGACAAAACGAAGCCCTTGAAAGCGAGTCGTTTGTATTGATTACAAACTTTACGAGCCGCCGGTTTGCGTGTGTTGGGCCTTCACGGCCGGCCGGAAGTGAAGCCGTCGGGCGTTAAGTCGCACGTGTTTTTTTTTTTTTTTTTTTTTCATCCGCACTTAAAACAAACAAAAATAAACGCTATAGTATACAGCCTTGTGTTCATGACCGTCGTTTTCTAGGTTGTTTCCGCTCTTTATGCTATCGGACTTCTTCGACAGGTTGCTTGTTGAAATCGCGATGCCGCGAAGCGGCCTCTGGGTGATGCCTGATTTTCGGAAATAGAGACAAAGGAGGCAGAACAATTTGAGTATGCGTCGGAAGTGTGGCTTTGCTGTTGATTGCGAAGACGCCGGTTTGGTTTAGAGCGAAACTTTCTATGCTTCGCTTGCGCCGTAGCTCGTAACACCAAGAAGGACTGCAGGAAAGCCAGATTTACGCAATCGGTTTTCATAAAGAAAACAGGATGATGATGATTATGGTGATGCTATGATGAAACGCAAGCGCTTCCAGACAAAAAACACGCTTCCCGTGCTCGTAATTCAACATGGGTCGCTCGTGTTACGAAGCCGACTTCTATCCAATAGCGCCATTCCCAAACGATTGAAGCAGTTTGCATTTTGGACTTCTGAATTTTTGACTTGACTCAGGTTGCGTGTGCGAAAGCCGTGCGTTTTAACCACCTTTTTCTCAAGAAAGGGGCTTTCATTTCTTAACTTCGCTTTCCACGGTGATGTCTGCTCAAACTTCCGTGAAATTTTCTGATATGTTTCGGGTTCACGTTTTTTTGTAGTTGTTGGTGTTCTTTTCACGCCTTTGCACACGGACAGATCCCGGCGCACATTTAGGCTTAGTAGTACCCGAAACCTTTGGGGCTTATTAAACGAAAGAGCAACGGACTCTGAAGTATATACCTCTACGTTCCTGGTCTCATTCGCGCGCTGTGTGAAGAAATCCTGCATCGCGTATCTCTCTAAGCTCCCTATTTTGGTTGTTCTGGGAAGAAGAAAGAAAGACGTCCCGAACATTCAAGTGTATATACAGGGCAGCCTGATTCCACGCGTCGAGTGCATTCGCGTACTCGGCCTTCGTGTTCAAGCAAATGGAGCCAACACAGCTACTGTATCGACGTTGAAATCTAGTGCGGAGCAAATCAGCCGACTTATAGCCCGCATAGATAACAAACACCACGGCCTCAAGGAGGCAAATTTACTGCGCCTGGTTCATGCTTTTATTATAAGTCGCATCATATACGTGGCTCCTTTTCTGAACTTCAAAAGAGCAGAAATAGAGAAGCTCCAGTGCATCATCCGGAAACCCTACAAGCAAGCTGTAGGAATACCCGTCATGGCATCCACGGAGCGCTTCCAAGCAATGGGGGTGCACAATACCCTGGAAGAGCTAGTAGAAGCACAAAGGATGGCACAGCTGCACAGGCTCTCGTGCAGCGAGACTGGCCGCGCAATTCTAAGGTCCCTGCGCATCCCCTTCGCTTCTCAACACGGTATCAAATGCTCTCTGGATGACAGCACTCGATCATACATCCATTGTTCTCCCATACCACGAAATATGCACCCCGATCATCATCAAGACAGAAGAACCGCCAGAGCTACTGCACTTCACCGGCAGCTGTGCGGGAACCCACATGTCCTCTATGTGGATGCTGCGGATTATCACGACCGACCGGCTGCGGCCGTAGCCGTAGTAGACCAGCAAGGAAACTCAGTGACCTCGGGCACAATCATGACGACGCACCCTGAGGTGGCGGAAGAAGCGGCTATTGCGCTCGCAATAGCTAGCACGGAAGCCAAAATTATTGTGTCTGATTCCAAGACAGCAATAAGAAACTTCCTGGCGGGACGAATATCCCGGCCAGCGGCCAAAATTCTTTCTACGTTTATTGGCGACAGATGCAGGCATGTTCGCCTTGTATGGACACCAGCGCACTCGTCCCTGCCGGGGAATGAACTGGCTCACGAGGCAGCCCGAGATTTCGGCAACCAGGCTGACCTCGACGGAGACATCGGGCCTACGTTCACGGGGAGCAGAGACAGGCTGGCCACGTACAGGGAGATCTCGCACCACTACAGGTTGAGTCGCCTCAAGTAACCTGCACCACACTCTTCCCTCAACAGATGGCAGTCGGTTGCGTGGAGACGAATACAGTCGAACACCTTCCCCAACCCTGTTCTCTACAACCGATATTACCCAGACACGTATTCCGACAGATGCAAGTGGTGTGCAGACAAAGCCACCCTACAACACATCATATGGGCATGCCCACAGAAACCTCGTTCCCCTAATAGAGCATTAAACATCAGGACTCAGGAGCAATGGGAGGCCGCCTTGCTCAGCTCTCACCCCGACGTACAACAACTACTCGTCCAGCTGGCGGAAGATGCCGCTAGGGCCCACGGGCTCATGGCCGCCATCTAACGGGGAAGGCTAGGTGACTTCCTCCCTGTCACCCCCTTCCTTCTACCAGTTTGGGCTCAAATAAAGTTCCTTCTCTCTCTCTCTTTGGTTGTTCTCTAATAAAGCTTCCGTTATTACATTCTTGGCCGTCCGCGAACCGAGATGCGCAACGCTTCTGTAGGGAAGTTTCCTAACGTTCGTCTCTAACACCACAACTCAGATCACACAATTCCGGCGACTGCCGTCGTTGGGAGGTCGGTTGTAAACATGCGTCGTTTTTTGTTGCTTTAGTGGGAAAGTTATATACCAGCATCGGGAAGACCTTCCACGATAGAAACGCAAGCTAGGACCGAAAGAAAACTTTTTACTGCCTTGGCACGAGACTAGTTTTGTTGAAAGGGGCAGACAACCGATTTTTGTCGAGTATATTTTAAATGCAGAGCATTTGTATAACTCACGATGTCACCCGTGCGTCGGCGTCCGCAGCAGCCAGCCTCCCCCTACACTATAAAAAGAAAAAGAAATAACAGTTACCGGCGCCTGGTTTCGATCCCATGACCCTGCGGGCGGAACGCAAGGTGCATGGTGCTCTACCCACTGCGCCACAAAACGACACAGAATCAAAGGCTACGAACGCGCCTTATATCCTTGACTCATTCAAACTACGTCGTCAGCGACGTGCGTTGGCGACTCAGCGGCGTGCTAGCGGCGTGATAGCTGCGTGGTGTACACGTGATAGCACCAACCCCCCAAACACTAAACGTTACCGCAATACAACCACCCCCTATAAAGCGGGTTTTTTGCCATCCCAACTGAAAGGGTATCGCTTCAAACAACTTAACCCGAAATGGTTTTGCTGATAGCGCCCTAGAACTTTTGACATCGTAATTTTTAGATCCAGTGGCCATCTTTGTTCCGCCGAGACGAAGGCTGGCAACCATAAAAGTGAGACGTCTGGCAACACTTTTAACTGCACGTGAGATGAAAACAGGTGTTTCAAAACTTGTCCCCGACTAAAGCAACGATAATCTGCTACCTTTCCTATTCATTTGTGCGGTTTTTGAATCACGCGTTGAAACAGTCGGAGTTGTTTTGACACGTACGGTAGTGTCACGTTCAGACACTGCGTGTCGCCACCGTTCAGACTTCAGAAATTTTAGTGGAAAATTAAAATTGTTTCCGCCTGTTTCTCTCCTCCCAGCGTAGCCTGGTAGAGAGGGCCCGGGTGGCCAGTGCAGGCCAGGGTATCCCGGACTAGAGGAAACCCCCCACCAGGCGGGTGCCCAGACAGCAGCACCTAAGGCTCGCATAAATAAAGTTTATTCCTCCTCCTCCTCCTCCGCCTGTTTATTTGAAAATTGCTTGTCGTTACCCCAGTATATAAAACGCTGGCTTTCTTAGAGCTAGAAGACATGCACTCCACAAAAATCGGTTGTCTGTCCCTTTAACCTGAATCGTTCAGCGAATCTTTTGTTGCTGCTATCAAAGTCCATGTTTTACGCCGGCCTTTTCACGGGAGCTGAAACGTCACGTCATATCTGGTACGGGTTTCTAGGGGACAAAGAGCAGGCTTTCCCAGCACCTTTCCCCCCAGATGAGCTCTTGGAGTACATCTAGCGGAGTCCTTACTGCGACCGTTTTGCTATGCGTCGCGCGCGGTCGACGAACCGGCAAATCGTTTCCGGGGGAGCTCAGCATTGATTGGGTCGATCGTGATGCAGTGTGGAGCGGCGTGTTTGTCTTGCGGGCTTTGTCCCCGGAGAAAGGCTTCTTGTATAGAAAGAAAGCCACGGTTTACCTTTTGTCGCGATTGGGCGTTCCCGCTTTTTCATGCGCCTCTCTCTCGGCGATCGCGCTGCTGCTTTCAGGCTTTAACTCTATGCAAAAGGATCATGGCGTCCTTCCATGAATCTAGTTTGCTCTGAATCGCGCTAGTTTAAAACATGTTGAAATTCTAGTTCCACCTAGCTTTGTTTTAATGTAATCGCGTGTACAACCTCGTTGAATAAAATTTTCGCGCGATTTTTTTAGGGGCGGAGCCCGTTGGCGGCTTGGGCTGTCGCCGTCTAATGTCGTCGTCGTAACTGTCGTCTCATGTATACGGTACTAAACACCGGGGCACTCGTTGAGGCGTCGCGCTGGAACGTTTCGTAACGTGTACTAAAAAAACACCGGGACACTCGTTTACGCCTTGCGCTAGAGAGCTTCGTGCTTCAAAGACAAGAGACTTTTACAGCACGGCTGTGTACCTCTACGCCCCCAACGGCTTCATTTCCGTTAGCAAAAACGCCAAGGCGCCAAGAATACACTTGTACACTGCATGCTTCACCCCTCCCCAGGTTTCACGTTAGTGGAGATGGCCCGGAATGTTTTTTTGTGTGTGTGTTTGTGTAAGCCGTACAAACCTTGTACTGTCATTTATCGCTGATGGTCAGTCAACTGTAGCCCCATGTGTAATTGTCAGTAGGGTTGATGAGCGTAGCAGATTCTTCCAGGCCTGAAAAGACGCGGTGAACAGTGCGAAGCCTCTCGTCTCAATTATACGTGGTTTTTTAGTGAACCGCTTACTTTGTTTCACCCATCATGCGAAGTTTTATGCGTGGCGGGCTTAAATCAGGTTAGACGGCGTTTCTCCGCAATAACCCAAATTATTTCCGACCGGATGGTTAACAAGCACATTTTGCTCGTTTCTTTAACGTCGGGTCAAGAATCAAAGAATATGTGTCTGTTAATCCAATCGGTAATTTTAATAATTTTAATACCGTACATGCCGCTACTCTCCGACTCTATCTTACAACGCCACATCGGCAGAAACGCCTGATTCCCTCCTCTTCCACAGCGTTAGCACGAGCTCCGACGTGGTTGGGGCCAATTTAGCAGTTTCAGAACATTCTCTTTATATTGATTGATTGATTGTAGGGTTCAGCGCGCCGACGCAGCGCAGGCGATGAGGCGCGCCGTAGTGGAGGGCTCCGGAATAATTTTTACCACCTGGGGATCTTTAACGTGCGCCGAAATCTCGTACACCCGGCGTTCTTTCTTTTCGTCTCCATCAGAAAAGCGGTCGCCGCGGCCAGGAATCGAACCCGCGACCTCGTGCTCAGCAGCGCAACGCCTTAGCCACTGAGCCACCGCGGCGGGTATCATTGTCTTTCGGCGTATGAAGATGATTCAATCACCCGACCTGCTGTCGCTTATGGGCGTTAGCTGTTAGGACCCCACCCCTCCTCCGCTGCCTCCCGCAGTGCGCCCCTATAGTCGCCCTTTGCGCGCAGCTGTTTCAATTGCGCTCTTTTTTTTCTCCCTCCAGAAATCAAAGTAGGTCCCCCGCCCTGCTTCTCCTGACGGCGGTGACAGGTCTTCGTCGTGCACGCCCTGTCTCCGACTTCTTACGTCGCAAAGCTTCGAGCACTTGCCCGGGGCAATGATTGCTCGCAGAGGAGGCCGAGTGTGGTAGACAGCTTGCTCCATTTATACCTTTACTTATTTCTGACTAGGCTTTTATAAGGGTTGTTTGTACTCGCGCAGCGGGTAATGAAAGAACCTCTCTGTTGAGCGCGAGGCGGTGCGTTCGGGACCCGGCTTCTTGCGCTGTGCACGCTGCCGACACACAGGCTTTTATCACATAGCTGCGCTCCTGCAAACAAAGGTCGAAGGATGCAGCTACCGCTAGCCGCGCCTCCGCCTTTCCTTTCAACTGCCTCCATGTCTCATTCGCCACTTCGCCCGACGCGCGAAAGACAACCCCCAACACTTTCACTCCCTTGTTGTCGTTGCGCCGTCCACACTCCCACTGCGCATGCTCGGCTTGCTGAACGCCCGTTCCCTTCTATGGCTCCTGGAGCGACAGTGTTGCCGGTGTCTTCCTGGGCCGGCACGAGACGAGCACGCTCGTCTCGTGCCCCGTTGAAACACTGGTCGCGCATTACTGCAGTATAATAAAGCATTCCTGGCTCTATCGCTGGGTGGGCGTTCCTAACGGCACGATTTCTAACTTCGCACTGCCCTTGTTCGTTATTATGCGTACCCGTGCCGCTTCCTTGTAGCCTCTCTCTTATTCCTAGCGACTCCTTTTTTTTTCGTCTTTTTCTGAAAGCGCAGAAAGAGGATAGCTTCCTACGCAAAACAACCGACGCATTCATACAAAATCGCCGTCGAGTGCACGCCACATTCTCCACTGTCTCCGAGATTGGTTGTATGCGAACGTGGGTAGTTCGCAAGGTTTGTTGCACGTACCGCAGCTTCTTCCGAGAGGCACGTACACCGGAGTTCGACCGATCAAACGTTTCGAGAGAGGGGGCGCTTCAACAACGAGATACTTTCGCATTGCTTTATACTGTGTTTGTCTTACCGGTACTCACCTACGGGGCAGAAACTTGGAGGCTCACTGAAAGGGTGCAACTTAAATTGAGGACGGCTCAGCGACCAACGGAATGGAAGATGATGGGTGTAACGTTTAGGGACAAGAACCTGAGAGCGGAGTGGGTCGGGGAACAAATGCGTGTTATGGACATATTAATAGAAACTAAGAAGAAGAAATGGGCGTGGTCAGGGCCTGTAATGCGAAAGCAAGGTAACCGTTGGTGATTAAGGATAACAGAGTGGATCCCTGAAGTAGGCAAGCGTGGCAGGGTGCGGCGGAAAGTTAGATGGGCAGATGAGATCAAGAAGTTTGCGGGAATAAATTGGTCGCAGTTAGCACAGGGCCGGGATAATTGGAGATACATGGAAGAGGCGTTTGCCCTGCAGTGGGCGCAGACAGGCTGATGATGGTGGTTATGATGATGAGGATGATTTTGTACTGTGTCTCTGTCACACGCAAGCAAATTGCGCTACTACGCACACCGGACATAAAGCAGGGCACTCGCAATTCCTCTTGATGTGGCGTTTTCTTTCACTTTGAGCACCGCGATAAGGAAACGCCCCCACGTACAACAGCGGAACGACAACTACGCGCGATACTCCTGTAAACGCCAAGTGAACACTCAGCTCTGCAGTTTGCATTCAGCGCCGTCTCGTATCGCGGTCGTAAACACTTGCGGCAAACTCGGCCAGGCCCGAGCCAGTGGGCACTCGACTGCGCCACTAGACACGTCGGCGTTAGGTGCTTGGGCCGTTCTCGCGGAGCCCTTGTAACCGCCGAAACATCAACTAAGTTAGCAACGGGCTTCGGCCTAGGCGGCGAGCTAATTCGTTATCACGCTGTTTTGTATAGGGAAAGTCGAGGTGGACGATGGGCAGCACGTCTACACCTTCCCCGGTCGCGGTGTACAAGTGCATGCGGTCCTCTACGGTACGAGTTTCCGGGGAGTTGACACCATTCAAGTGCTCTACCCTCTCGAAATGAGAGACCGGGACCACCCCTCTCATCATACTTACTGGAAGGGGTATTTGCCTGTTATTCAACGTCATGTACAAGCGCCACATCACATGCGGTCCCCCGATCGGGCCTTTCGGCCTGCGCAGAATGAGAACACGAGCTGCAGGCGATTGTCTTTCTGTTACCATTCTTCTGCTCTCAGGATTGGCACCTGCCCGGCAGGATACGGGAAGTCGTGTTTAAACCGACAGCTTTTTTAGTAGGACCGACGTTTCTCTGTCAAAAACTAATCCATTTCCGCATAGACCATTTGGTCGACTGAAAAGCTCCGATATGATCTCTGGACAGACAGCACGTGCGTGGAACCGGGCTTCCGTTGGGTTAAAATGGCTGTTTGAAAAATTGCGAAAAAGGAGCGTGCTTTTAGATAAGACAACAATACACACATGAGTCATGCAGAAGTAGTACAGTAGTATACCTTTATCTCATAAGCCACGCGTCGGTATACATTTACATCGTTCGTAGATGCGTTTACTTACGGCACGAAAAATCGTCGCTTGGGCTCATTCTTCGTTTACGATTTGAGGCTTTGAAGGTTTGAGGATCGATTGGACGCACTTTCAGCAAAGGTTTTGACGCACTCTTGACGCAGTTTTGATCCTAGAAAGCTTTCGCGCTTCTCTTGACTTGCTTTATAAAGGGATGGTCAAGTTTTTTTTATTTCCTATAACCCCTAAAGTAATTGGGTGGTGAAGGAGGAGCAGTAGCGTTTTAGCTCGCGACCGTGAGTAAAGTGAGTTGAAGGATCTAGGAGCTGGATATACTGGGGTGTTGTAGGAAGCAAATGGGACGGAATGTAACCTCGCTTGAGGAAGCCGGCGCCGTGAGCGAAGTTTTTCGGCCGAAGTGTTTACATAATAGAACTTATTGGCCTCGGGTCAGTGAGTTTTATCCGGGTGGGGAAATTAGTTGTGCCCTTTCATTTTTGACGCTTTCTAGGAAGTGTTCTTGCAGCCCTTGCATCTATCCACCATAACGCCATCCTGTCTAAGCTCCTGAACTCCCCTCGTCACCCTTCCGATGGAGGCGAAAAGCAAAAACGCCCGTGTGTACGAGATTTCGGCGCACGTTAAAGATCCCCAGGTTTTCAAAATTAATCCGGAGCCCTCCGCTACGACGCTTTTCATCTCCTGCGTTGCGTAGGCGCGTTGATCCCTACAATCATCATCATCATCATCATCATCATCATCATCCCCTCCCCACCCCCTTAAACGCCTTCAGTTTTCCTTTTCCGGCCGCATATACTTTTGACAACCAGGCTGACTAAAATGGGGCTGAAAGGAAATCGCGCCAGAATTGTTTATACTGACGTTCCGTCTCTTCTTCTTTGCCCTCGTGTTTAATATTGGTAGCACTTCGACCGAAACTTCGTTTTCCAGAAGCACAAACCGCTTCTTTTCAGGTAACTGTATATCCAGAGTTTTCAAAGCTTGGCAGCAATATCTGCGGCTCGGCGAAGCTCATTTCTGGGGTGAACTCGACGGTTTTATGAACACCCAGTGAACCCCTCATTCCGGCCTCCTCCCGTTTGTCCTTCTTCTTTTTCTTATTCATTTTTTCTCTTCAATTCACTCGCTGACTCGCTCTCTCTCTCCCTCTCTCTCTCGATAGCTCTTAGTGCGATTGAAAAATTGATCGTAACGGAAACGGCTCCCTGGGCTCTCCTCTTCGTGCGGACCGCAGAGATATTGGGATTAAAAGACGTTCCTTCGTCTCTGCTACACTGAACCGCGGGAAAGTAGGCCGTAGACAAAAATAGCGGCGGGCGTCAGGGGAACGGTTTCGAAGGTGCCTCGGTGACGGCGAGGGGTGTGACGTGCCGCGGCCTCGGAGGAGGCCAAGAGAGTAATCATGCTCTCCTCAGGGTCCAAGTCCGCGGCTGACGAGTGGGCGGTGTCCTAACACGGGATCCTGATGAAAGCGGCTGGGCGCGCAGTAAGGTCATCGTGGTTTTCGTCGGCCCCCTCCAACTCTCCCCCTTCTGAAGGAGGAGCGCAAGTATATACGGGAATTTTCTTGACAGGGCGCTCTTCGAAGAACAAGAGCTTCTTAAAGCTTCGAACCCGCGTTTCCTGTTCCTCCGCCATTCCGTTGCTGCTGCTATTATTGCTCGCGTGCTGGACACTTTTTTATGTCTCTCCAGGGGTTAACCGTATCTTCCGCTCTTTGATTCGTTGCTTCCGAGGGTCGACTCAGCTGCTCGCACTTGCACGCTGGCCTTGAATGGGGTGCCCTGTATTCTCTTTCTTTCCATTTTGTTCTGTTTTAATACGGGAGTGTTTTATTCCCAGATACACGAAGATTTCGCTGACGTCATATCCGTCACGGAAGCGACGCCTGTACAAGAAAGCAAGCGGTCTGTAAAGGGTGCACCCCTGCACACAGGGTCTTCTTGCGGGGATTCTTCCTTTAGGACTAAAGAGTACGTTATACTTAGGGTTGTTCATTTTCGGGGTTTATGTTTTAACACGACAGTGTTTTATGCCGGGATACACCAAGATTTCACCGACATCATACCCGTCACGGAAATGACGCCAGTGCACCTTTCCCGAAGTGACCCGCCAGCAGGAGTTCGCTCGCCAAGCACACCCACAAGGTAGCCGCCAACCCGCAAATCATACTCAGCTGCAGATTTCGCTGCACATTTCACTTTCGTGTTTTGGAATCAACTCCAGTTTTTTGGGTACTCATCTGACCGTGACATGCATTCTTCTTCGTTCGGTCATTTCCTTTGTATATAATCGCTCATCCGTTTCTCAACGCCGCCGTCGTATTTGTAGCGCTCCTTCGCTCCTTAGATAGGCGACACTCACTTGAGGAATATGTTGTCAGTGGGATCAGGCAACGGAGACAGCATATAAAAAGCGCGAAAGGGAAGGGCTGCCGTTCCTTACAAACGTTTTTCGAGGGCCCGTTGTGTAAACAATCGGTGGGGATGATGCAAATGTTAATCTATGAAAGCCTAGCCGGACTCTCGGCCTCGCGCGCCGCAGGTCGACCTCTGGCTTAAACTCACTGCCCTATTCGCCGCGAGCTCGACATGTAGGTGGCGACAGCGTCGCGCTGCTAGTGTGGATGCTCCGCTGAGCGGCCCGTAAGAATGCACACTGTGGGCGCGCTTCGTGCTTTTTTCCCGCCGTATGTGTGCACGAAAGGTGCAAACAAGAGTGGTATGCTGTAGTTCGGTTCCTCGACGTTCAATGTATAGCATGGGAGCGGCAGTCAGTTTTCATTACTACGACAAAGAAAGCGACGACTCATCGGGAATCTCAGAATGGCCCTAATTGTGGCAATGAACTTGTACGCTGTGGCTCGTAGCAAGCTCGATCTTTCCAGACTATGGCTTTGAGCCTTCAATAAAAGCATAAATAGAAACAAATCATGATCAGGAAGCCTCGATCTCTGAAATTCAGTTTACAACGGTAATCTCAATCGCTTTCACTGGTAGCATCACGCATTCTTGCATTTCTGGGATGCCCTGAAATAACTGCCCCGAAATTCTTTCTAAGAGCTTACGATGTTTTTTGTGTGTTCAAAAGGCAACATAAAATTACTGAATTTTGATCAGCGCAGAGATATAAATGTAACCGCTCTAACGGGTCTTCTAAATGAAATTTTAACGACTCTGATGGAAGGTTTGATAATTATAGGTTTCGGATCACTTATTTACGGCTTTCATCGCAACTAAACTTGCGAATTGAATTGTCAACGCACGCAGTACAATCAACATCTCACGTTTAGAAAAGTTTTCGCAAAGTGACAAGCAGGTTTACAGTGTGCAAACCAAGCTTCTGGGATCTCACAGTAAGCACAAATTTTCTGTTACGGCTGCTCTATATTGACCATTTGCGTTCCTTTTAAAATCTAACAGGTGCCTGCAACAGCGAGATATGTTTGCATTCTTGCGTATAAGGTCGCTTACGAACCCTAAAGATGGCAATAAATGAAGTTGCGCTGTTGCACATGTAGTAAAGCATTTCCTTTTTATTTCTCGTTGCGAATCAGCACAACGGGTTTCCGGTAACTACCATGTTTTGTAAACTGAATACCGCCTTTGTCTTGGCATTTAATTCTTGCGGAATGGTTAAAAAATGAAATTCTGTGCATTTAGTTTTTTTTTCGGGAAGGGAAGGGGATGGGGGAGGGGGGGGGGGGGGTTCCATGCCAACGTTGCAAGAGCAGCGAGAAGAGAACGCATGTAACGCGAAAAGCCAAACTATGGTTATCAGTATTACTTACAATCGAAACTACACTTGGCGTCGTGTTCTTAGCGGTGAAAAAGCAGTAGGTATTTTCAAGACTGATTAACCCCCCTTTGGTACGGGATTGTCCAGGAATTGTGGCTCGCCTTTTTCAAAATTGTATTGAAAGCAAGCATTGTGGGAAAAAATTAAAAAAAAACAGCGAGTCATGGCACACACCCCTCACACATGTGGGCAACAACGTGCATTATATTACGCGTTTTCTCCTCTTTCTTTAAACTTCGGTTCACCTTAGGAGGTTAAGACGTGACCATATTAGGCATTTGGTTATGCTGAGTGAGACACATTTCTGGACAAGGTGATTCATGTCGGATTTGAAAATGATATATATGAAAATGACGCACGAAATGCCACATGACAGACGAAAACTCACAGCTGCTTAATTTTACCGGAAAATCCCCCCTAAATACTCTTGCGCATCCATAGCAACATATTTTAAATAATACGTAAAATTAGCAATTAGATACAGTTGAATAAATGTTTATTCCTCATCCTCAATATAAACAACGACTGTCCAAAAATGGTATTTATTTTAGAAAAGGTACGGGAAGGACACGATCACATGTGCACAGGCGCTTGCGGGTGTGAAATACGTGTCCGGTAATGTATGGGCGATAGCGCACGGGTCGTGTGCAGTGTAAATGTTTTTGTTTGTTTCTTCTTTCTACAAGGACACAGCGCAATTTTACAAGGGTGTGGAATTTGCACGCGTATGCACAGGTCTTGTCGCTTCTTACCCGTTTCGCGTACTAAACTTTTATCCTTTAAATAATCACCACGCCACCTTCAAAAAGCACCCTTCGACGTTCCCGAAACGGCAAACGACTGCACTCAACAATAAGAAAAGTGCAGTGTGTGGAAGCAATGTTTATAACACGTTTCACACTCAAGCGGTGACCAGCGCGAAGATGTTTCGTGGAATTAAACCAGCGCATTAACCCGCAATGACCACTGATTATAGCGTTTCTAGAGGAGATGCGCAAGCAGAGGTAACTCCGTCATTGCTTACTGCCAAACGAGCACACATATTGGTTGTTTTGTCGTGTGCAGCACGCGTCTTGCGCCGCACGCAACGTGAAAAAGCAGACGACGCGAGAGCGCCATCCACACTAGGAGCGGTTCGTCCCGCCGCCGCCAGGGGCCGACTGTGTTCGCGCTCGGGGCGAATAGCTGCGATTGGCTAAATACCAAATAATAATCTTACAAGAAAAAAATGGGTTGGGGATTTTATCTACACCTGGTGGATTTTTGTTGCTTCGTATCGGACTTATACTTCTGTACTTCGTTGTAGTACTCCGCTTTGTGACGTGTAGTGTTCTTGTGAAAGTATGTGATGCGTTCGAAATTACTTTGCCGCCTTTGTTTTATTTACATGTGGTCTCGCAGCTCTGGTGCTGCTATTAAAACAAAAATGTTTGCACTGAAACTTTGTTCAGTCGTGGCTCGCTGCATAGCAATCAATTTCCGCATTTAAACGGCAGGCGGCTCCCCTCCTTACTAAATGATAGCACCTTAAGCAAGCTGACAAAACACTTTGCTGAACTTGCCGAATCTGTCTCGGGTTCGCTATTCGGGAATGTCCTTTTAAGGGGGTCATGCATATAAAATACAACTTTGTTTACGTTATTTTGCCTTAACTGTACGGAGCTTTATTCTGACCGCGGAAAACGTTTCTTCTTTAACCGCAAAAATGCAAGAAACGTTGAAAAACTCATATTTCGCGCTACAGTGACGTCATACGGGTGAAAGGGACGCAATGCGAACCAGCACAAAACGCACAGTTGTCGGTGTGCTAACTTCACGCTAGCGTTAAAGTGGTTCGATGAAATGGAACTGTAGGCCCTACTACAATGCCGAATTATGTCTCTTGGCGGTGACTATAGGGATTGAGTGAGTGAGTGAGTGAGTGAGTGAGTGAGTGAGTGAGTGAGTGAGATTGAGAGAGAGAGAGAGTAAGCGATTGATTGATTGATTGATTGATTGATTGATTGATTGGTTGATTGATTGATTGGCTGCCACCAGTCGCACAAGATTTTGTGACGTCATACAGACATTACCGGAAGGCGGCTGAGGTAGTGTCATCACTTCATCTGTCTCCCTTAATATCCAGATAATTTTTTTATATTTGCGATGAAATTGGCGGCGTTGTAAGCAGGCCAAAGCAGTCGTGCTAATGATCCGAACTCTTATTTTGTCCTCATGGTCTTTTTAAATCCAAACCACAGTTATAATAAGATGTGAATACGTTTTAAAAAGGTTTTTTTTTTTGCCTCTAGTAATGACTGTTTTTACACCCGTCGGTCGTCGACATCTTTAGAAAGACAGCAGAACAGCGCAAAGGACGGGACAAGGAAAAACAACAGGACGAAGCGCTACCCGTCCTTTGCGCTGTTTTGCTGTCCTTGAATATGTACCATTCAGCCCGAATTTTCACCTTTTCGACAGTGCTTCGTCCTGTTGTTCTTCCTTGTCCCCTCCTTTGCGCTGTTTTGCTGTCCTTGAATATGTACCATTCAGCCCGAATTTTCACCTTGTCGACAGTGCTTCGTCCTGTTGTTCTTCCTTGTCCCCTCCTTTGCGCTGTTTTGCTGTCCTTGAATATGTACCATTCAGCCCGAATTTTCACCTTGTCGACAGTGCTTCGTCCTGTTGTTCTTCCTTGTCCCCTCCTTTGCGCTGTTTTGCTGTCCTTGAATATGTACCATCCAGCCCGAATTTTCACCTTGTCGACAGTGCTTCGTCCTGTTGTTCTTCCTTGTCCCCTCCTTTGCGCTGTTTTGCTGTCCTTGAATATGTACCATTCAGCCCGAATTTTCACCTTGTCGACAGTGCTTCGTCCTGTTGTTCTTCCTTGTCCCCTCCTTTGCGCTGTTTTGCTGTCCTTGAATATGTACCATTCAGCCCGAATTTTCACCTTGTCGACAGTGCTTCGCCCTGTTGTTCTTCCTTGTCCCCTCCTTTGCGCTGTTTTGCTGTCCTTGAATATGTACCATTCAGCCCGAATTTTCACCTTGTCGACAGTGCTTCGTCCTGTTGTTCTTCCTTGTCCCCTCCTTTGCGCTGTTTTGCTGTCCTTGAATATGTACCATTCAGCCCGAATTTTCACCTTGTCGACAGTGCTTCGTCCTGTTCTTCCTTGTCCCCTCCTTTGCGCTGTTTTGCTGTCCTTGAATATGTACCATTCAGCCCGAATTTTCACCTTGTCGACAGTGCTTCGTCCTGTTGTTCTTCCTTGTCCCCTCCTTTGCGCTGTTTTGCTGTCCTTGAATATGTACCATTCAGCCCGAATTTTCACCTTGTCGACAGTGCTTCGCCCTGTTGTTCTTCCTTGTCCCCTCCTTTGCGCTGTTTTGCTGTCCTTGAATATGTACCATTCAGCCCGAATTTTCACCTTGTCGACAGTGCTTCGTCCTGTTGTTCTTCCTTGTCCCCTCCTTTGCGCTGTTTTGCTGTCCTTGAATATGTACCATTCAGCCCGAATTTTCACCTTGTCGACAGTGCTTCGTCCTGTTGTTCTTCCTTGTCCCCTCCTTTGCGCTGTTTTGCTGTCCTTGAATATGTACCATTCAGCCCAAATTTTCACCTTGTCGACAGTGCTTCGTCCTGTTGTTCTTCCTTGTCCCCTCCTTTGCGCTGTTTTGCTGTCCTTGAATATGTACCATTCAGCCCGAATTTTCACCTTGTCGACAGTGCTTCGCCCTGTTGGTCTTCCTTGTCCCCTCCTTTGCGCTGTTTTGCTGTCCTTGAATATGTACCATTCAGCCCGAATTTTCACCTTGTCGACAGTGCTTCGTCCTGTTGTTCTTCCTTGTCCCCTCCTTTGCGCTGTTTTGCTGTCCTTGAATATGTACCATTCAGCCCGAATTTTCACCTTGTCGACAGTGCTTCGTCCTGTTGTTCTTCCTTGTCCCCTCCTTTGCGCTGTTTTGCTGTCCTTGAATATGTACCATTCAGCCCGAATTTTCACCTTGTCGACAGTGCTTCGTCCTGTTGATCTTCCTTGTCCCCTCCTTTGCGCTGTTTTGCTGTCCTTGAATATGTACCATTCAGCCCGAATTTTCACCTTGTCGACAGTGCTTCGTCCTGTTGTTCTTCCTTGTCCCCTCCTTTGCGCTGTTTTGCTGTCCTTGAATATGTACCATTCAGCCCGAATTTTCACCTTGTCGACAGTGCTTCGTCCTGTTGTTCTTCCTTGTCCCCTCCTTTGCGCTGTTTTGCTGTCCTTGAATATGTACCATTCAGCCCGAATTTTCACCTTGTCGACAGTGCTTCGCCCTGTTGTTCTTCCTTGTCCCCTCCTTTGCGCTGTTTTGCTGTCCTTGAATATGTACCATTCAGCCCGAATTTTCACCTTGTCGACAGTGCTTCGTCCTGTTGTTCTTCCTTGTCCCCTCCTTTGCGCTGTTTTGCTGTCCTTGAATATGTACCATTCAGCCCGAATTTTCACCTTGTCGACAGTGCTTCGCCCTGTTGGTCTTCCTTGTCCCCTCCTTTGCTCTGTTTTGCTGTCCTTGAATATGTACCGACCAGCCCGAATTTTCACCTTGTTGAAGACTTCTTTCCGTTTTTATCTCTACTTCTATCTCTTTCCCTATGACTTTCCCATCTCGCTTTTTCCTTTTGTTTTGGCCCGTAGGGTGTTTGTGTCCGTTCGCCTCGTATGGGGCGCTCTGTGGGAGCTAAAAGAGACGGACGTTTGGCGTCCACTTTCCAGGCTTTTGACAGCTTAGATCACGAGCCTCCTGACGTCTTTACCGCCCAGAGTGCTTCGCGGAGGTTCTGACGCTTCGCGTATTTCACTGTCCGCCATTATCTCGGGGGGGACGGGGTTTTCGTCAAAGAGAGGTCTCGTTCGGCGTCTTCTTAGTGGGTCCGCCGGGTTCCTGACCCTTGGCTCTGCAGGTTTCAGCCATCTGCATGAACAGTTTACCTTCTGTCCCTCTGACACGTGCAGCAACTCGGGAAGTTTCCGATAACGATTAAGAATCACCACCCTCGTTACGCAGCCCGTCCGTGGGCCTCGACGCGGGCTCAGGAAGACGCGCCGCGATTCGGTCGAGGTGTTTGTTGTAGGTGAGCGCGGCGTTTGTTGTGCGGGTCACTTTAGATAACGGGAAACCGAAATACCAGCGCGTCCGGCGCGGGTGTGATCTTGGAACGCATTGTATATCATGTCCCTGTTAGTTGGTCCTTAACACGCCAAACGGTTGGAAAACCTTCACTGTTTACTCATGAGGCGCGCATTGGCTGTAGTCTAAACTTGTAGCACCATTCACCTTATGTTTCGATGATGGTACGACGAAGTAATTATTGTAGACATGGGAAGCAGTATGGTACCTTCGTTGCCGTCATTTCTATTGCTTCCATTTTTGTCGCCTTGCCATGGCTGCACGACTGGCGTGTCGGCAGAAGCAGGTTGCGAGCCACGCTACGTCTTGACGTCTCTCTGGCGACGTCAGCAACGGCTGTAACGCCTGCAGTGGGGTCTCTAGTTCCGTTTGATAACCTCAATGCTTACTTGCATAACACATTAAAATTATGTTTAGTGTTGGCCCATATGACGTCACTCGTGCTTATAACACCTCATCACAGTAGCGCTAAATTTGAAAGTTGTTCAATACGTCTTGCGTTTTTTTTTTTGTTAAAGAACGTCCTTCGTGGCTGGAATAGAGCTGAAGGAAATACTTAAGGATAGTTATTTCACATTAAACGAGTTCAGTTTTGTCTTCATTGTCCCTTTGAGGATGTGTGTGTGCGCTGACGTCATTTCTAAGTTCCACTTCATAGCTTCGTTTTATTTGTGTTTAGCGAGACATGGTGAAAGATGCCTTGCTAACTTGTAGGCTTCTGCGCCAGCGGAGTTCTGGCGGCTGTCCTTTTCGGCCGCTGACAGCGGCTGCCTTTATCGTGGCATGTCGAGTTGACGCTTCGACGTCGACTCGCTCGCGGATCCGCAAAGCAGGGGACCTGCCAGTGGTCGTGAAATGTGTTACGCAAACGAATGGTTGTCAATGCGACTTACCTTGTTCTCGTGTAAGGTAGAATATTTTGTGTGGAACTATTTTCAGACTGTCATGCATTCTGTTCACCGCTTGAAGGTGCGCATGCTGACCGTGCCTTCGTTTGCTTCCTTCGTGCTAACCTCCCAGATGTACTTCGAACTTCTTCACACCGAAACAAAACTGGCTGACAGTATTACCAGGCGTATATAGGTACCGGCTTCTTTCCCTTTAGTCGTTACTTGTGGGTTAAATTTTCAGGTTACAAACACAGCGGTTACGAAGAGTGCAAATATACAACCTCGCAACGAGGCATTTACAGAGGAGATAGCTATTTACAAAAGTTGTTCAGGTCTACGTATTGCCGATCGATAAAACGCTTCAGTTCTAAACGTCTCTCAGCGGATTCTGTAGCCGTAAACTTTACCTATTTAACTAGAGGTGGCGTTTACAAACATGCCAGCACTGACCTCTCGTGCGCCCATATTTTTCCCCCTCCCTCTCTGTTCTGCCGCAGCTGCTCTCCAGAGAAACCAACTGCGAGTGTCGCTGTGCGTACTCGGCACTGGCCGCTGTATATTGTGCCCGCGAGCGCCGACGCTGCCCCCTCGTTCGCCTCATAATTAATTGGCACGCCCGAGAGATTAGCGCCGGGGGCTTCGCGCGGCGTTAATTCGCGACTGACGCGGGTACGGCAGCGAGCGCTGCACGCCGCGGGTGTGTGGGGGGCAGAGGGGGACGCGGTCCTCCGTGCTGTGCGCGCTCAACCGGTCACCGAAAGTCTAATTGAAGGCTTGTTGCCCGGGGCAACGACCGGTGTGGAAGAGGATAGGGGAAGATGTGGAGGAGGATGAGAAGAAGAGGAGGAGTAACTTATGCCCCTCGTTGCCCCGTATTCTAACCCCAGCATTGGGCGTATGTAGGCGGGAAAATGGTATTTATTTATTTATTTATTTATTTATTTATTTATTTATTTATTTATTTATTTATTTATTTATTTATTTATTTATTTATTCGATCATTTATTCATTTATTTATTTATTTATTTATTTATTTATTTATTTATTTATTTATTTATTTATTTATTTATTTATTTATTTATTTATTTATAAAATACTGCAGGTCACAAAAAATGGCCCAAGTAGTGGGGGAGATGTTACGATGATAAGAATATGACCAAATACATAATCGTACAGGTGGACAAAAAACAACAGACAGGTATACAAAATATTCAATAGTACCATAAATGACACTTCAAAGGAATTTTCAAGAGATTTTAGTACATTTCCAGACTCAGAAATGTGGTGCGGCAGTTTTGTCCAGTCTGTTATTGTGCGAGGGAAAAAAACAGCACTTAAAGGTGTTATTGTGCGAAAAGATAGGTGTGAAGTTGTAAGAAAAATGGTATCCTCTACTGGACGCGAAGATAACGGAGTGAGAACGTGTGAAAGCTCCTTAATACTGTTTTTCATTGATGGGTGAAAAATAAATTGAAGTCTTTCTAGTTTTCTTCTTGATTCTAAAGTTGAAATTTTGTTATTAATCATTAGTTCAGTCGGGGAGTGTGACTGGCGTTGTGTATTTGCCTGCCGCGGTGGCTCAGAGGAAGCGCGGGTTCAATTTGACCGCGGAGAATGCATGTTTTTCTGATGGAGGCGAAAAGATAGGTGTGAAGTTGTAAGAAGAATGGTATCATCTACGGGACGCGAAGATAGCGGCGTGAGAACGTGTGAACGCTCCGTAATACTGTTTTTCACTGATGGGTGAAAAATAAATAGATGTCTTGCTAGTTTTCTTCTTCATTCTAAAGTTGGAATTTTGTCATTAATCATTATTTCCGTCGGGGAGTTTGACTGGCGTTGTGTATTTGCCTGCCGCGGTGGCTCAAAGGACGCGCGGGTTCAATTTCTGACCACAGAGAATGCATGTTTTTCTGATGGAGGCGAAAAGCGCGAACGCCTATGTGTCGAGACTTCGGCGCATGTTGAAGACCCACAAATGGTCGAAAGTAATCTGGAGCCCTCCACTACAGCGTGCCTCATAGACGCGGTGTAGTTTCAACGCTTGAGGCCCCCGCAATTTAAAAAAATCTATTGTTTATTTATCACTACTGTGCGCGTTGTAGAGCAAGCATGAAAACCATGAATTCGATTGAAACAAAATCCGAAAATTTGCAGGAAAAAATTCTGGCACCTGTGACTTCAGTCCCGTGCATATGTTTCCTAACTTCCCGTGTGAAAAGAAATAAAAAAGAGGCAAGAAAGCATGTCATGCTGGGGTTATCTGAAAACGTGCGCTATTAATTACTCATATGTGACTAGATGTTTCGGAACTTTAAGATGAAATCGTTCGGTCGCCAAACTTACTTCGTCTGCTCTTTCGTAGTTATCGCCTCGTCACATTTTCGTGGCTGCCTTAAAATTAAAAGCGAGCATCTTTGTTTTACTACGTTCCTTCTCCCCCTTCCTTTTTTGTTTTTTTTTTCGAAATCAACCTCAAGACATCCCGCCGGTGCTTTTAACATTCAGCCTCCTCTTCAATGAAGAGTGTTGCAATCAAAATTAGATTACGAGAAGGGCTTCCGGAGCTCTAACATCCAATATACATACTCCGAATATCGGTAGTTCAAACGAACAAAAAAAAAAAAGAAAATTCCTGGGCCATCTCCACTAACGTGAAACCTGGTGAGGCCGAAGCATGCAGTGTATAGGTGTATTCTTGGCGCCTTGGCATTTTAGCCGACGGAGATGAAACCGTTGGGGTGTAAAAGTCTATTGTCTTTGAAGCACGAACCTGTCTATAGCAAGGCGTAAACGAGTGTCCGGGTGTTTTAAGTGCGATGCACTTCTTAAGCGACCCTGAACCTGCGTCCACCGGCGATGTCCGCATAGCATACCCACGTGGGGGATTGGCCAGGAATCTCCTCGTCTTCCTTGGCAACGGGGAGAGATGGGCGCGCGCTGCCTGGCCGCTGACATGGCACATACCCACGTGGGGGATTGGCCAGGAATCGGGCGTGAGAAGGGCTAATGCACCCGCTTAAAGGAGTACTGACACGAAATTTCAAAGCTGAGATCCGCTCTAGCAATCAAGTACAACGACAACACAAATAGGTGTCTGTGAATAAATGCATCTTTCTTTCTTTGTAGTTGTGTGTGTGTGTGTGATCTCTCTTTCGCGAACATTACCGAACCGCGCAAATTCAACTCGTGCATTCGCACTTTCACATTCTTCCCCTCGGGGAAATGCGGGGAATTTTTTCTTTTTAGTACGCGTTGCGAAGCGCTCCAGCGCGAGGCGTAATCGAGTGTCCCGGTGTTTCTTTTTTTTTTTTTTTTAGTTCGCGTTATGTTCTAGCGCGAGGTGTACACGAGTCTTCCGGTGTTTCAGTACCGTGACTACATGAGATGACCATTACGACGACGACAGGAGACGCCAGCAGCCAAAGCCCCTAAGGGGCTTCGTCCCTAAAACAGTTGTTTTAGGCGCTGTCTCAGCTGTGTACCGCTCAGGCTATACAACGTGTTCGTCTGTTGGTTAAAAAAAAACGTGTTGAAGCAAAACAAAAAAAAAAAAAACTCAAGGCGCCTACTGCTCGCTGTGCTCTCATGCGGCCTTTCCTATGGCCCCTTGGTCGTCCTTTTTGTTTGTTTTCTTTTTTGTGTAGAGCAGCAGCTCCTATTTGAAGGATCTTTTATGCTGCCGACATTCCTCGATGCTGTTGTGATCCTCGTCACGCCTGCATCTCTCATTTGCATATCAAAGGAAGCGGCATGGGTTTCAACAGCAAGAGCAGGTGCTGACAACCTTGCGCACCTCGTCGGGCTTCTCCCCTGCACGCTGCTTTTTTTTTTCTTTTTTCTCGTTCCGAAACCTTCCCGTTCCCTGTTTATTTTAATTTTTTTGTGCTTTTGTGTCTCGGTTTCGCGGTTGTCTTTCCCTGCTACTTTGTTTCCTGCTTGTGGATTTATCGAGCGTTCTTACCGTGTTGATTAACTCGTTCACCGTTCATCTATAGGTTCCTTTGTGGCGACCGTGTTTTTTGATACTGGTACTCTTTTGCTTGGGTTTTGTGCTCCACTCGACGCAACGCGACACAACACGACATGACACAGCACAACGCAACACAGTACAGCAAACGCACACACGCACGCACACACTTCTATGAAAACTTTTATTTAAGCGTTTCTCTGTAAGCGTGTATTGCATGACTGCGTGAAAATTTTGTGTATATTATGTATGATGAACAAGGGTCGCGACAACATCAAGAAAACACTGAAGGATGGATAGCATTCATATACCAGTAGTCGTATCATGGTTTCCACTATCAATCAAAAGTCAATCAAACATCAATCAATCAATCAATCAATCTTTTTTGTTGCGGGTGGAGGGGGCAACGTGGGAATATATATTCGGGGCGTTCCGGTGCATCTCCATATTGCTAGCTAGCGCTTACGTCCTGAAAGCCAACCGTCGACGAGGAAAGCAGATTCGACGGGGAAAGCAGTGGGACCATGTGTGGTGACGCTTGTACTCAAACGCTCACGATTGAGAATCTGCCTGGTAGGTTTGGAGGCCTAAATTCAATGTTTTCCTTCATTTTCTTTTTTTTTTTTTTTCGCGAAGCATCCGCGTGTTGAATTTCCGGTGCCTACTTAACCGAAGAGATCGCAGTGTTAACCGCGATAGGTAAGGCTCCAGATGCGATTTTGAATTGTGAGTTTGCTTGGTTGCTCTTTTGTGGGCCTGAGTTTTTTGCACAAAATGTTCATTCGCGAAAGCTAAGCTCAGGCTATTTCATCCTGCTGCTGTCTTTCGGGAAATAACATTGAAGGAAGGGCACGTGGGGCTGGGGGAGACATAGAGGGGGAAAGAGAAAAATAGAGAGACAGAGGGAGATTGCGTGTGTGTGTGTGTGTGTGAGATATATATATATATATATATATATATATATATATATATATATATATATATATATATATATATATATATATATATATATATATATATATATATATATATATAGAGAGAGAGAGAGAGAGAGAGAGAGATTGTTGGGGGACTCATATCTGGCGTCTAGTCCCGAGCAACGTCTTGTTCTTGTTTCTCCGCCTTTAAGCGTGAAGTTCATTAGCATGGAGGCAGGACGCACGAAAGCGGCTGTCATTCAATGCTTCGGGTTTTCAGCACTAGCTATAAAAACAAAGAATGACTGGAAAGAGAAATCAAGTGCTGCAAAAGTAAATAAAAAAAAACATGTATCGAAAAAGAACAGCGCAGGTGTGCTTGACAGCTCATCCGAGGGACCGCTTGGCACTTAACTTTTCTGCAGGGTCTCTAGCTCTGCTGACTTTCTTCGAACGTTCGTTTCTCATGTTAGGGTTTTTTAATAAGAACCACTCTGGTATAGGAATAAGGGACCTGTGCAAGGTGATGATACTGACACGGTTGTCGGCTGTGTTCGCGTGGTGGCAAAATTAATAATACCGGCGGAGAATACTAGAAATGGGGACTTGTGACTCACTATACCCAGGCGCTTCTCGAACTTCTCGTTTGAAGTTCGAGAAGCGCACAGATAAATATGTTTTAAAGGGAAGTTGAGAGCAATGGAACAACGTAGGTGGACAGCTAAATTTTTTAGGTACCTATACATAAAAAGCGTGCACACGCAGTGGCCAAGGAAGCTTAGAAAGCTAACGATGAAATATGGAGAGAACAGTGGAGAATCCAAAACAGCCAAGGTAACCAAAAAAGAAGGAAGCCAGATAGAAACACATAAATGGAGAAAAAAATGGAAGCTAAGACGTCGTTAGAGATATACAGGTAAGACAAATCTTACATAAAAAGGAAAATTTTCATGATAATGCCAAGGGCAGTGCTTTGCTTTGAGGCCAGAGCATGTTTCTTGCGAACTAAGAGCTTCGTGGGGAAGTATACACAAAATGATGGGGTATGCGTGGTCTGCGGAAAAGAAACAGGAACTATGCGGCACATAGTGTTAGAATGCGAGGGTATCCATCCAAATGTACAAGAGGGAAATATTCGGCTTCCAGAAGCCCTACGATTCAAAGGTAGCACAGAGGAAGTTAACTTCAAGGCTGTCAAGGCGACGAAGAGAAGATTAGAATGTTGGTGGACGAAAAGCAGAGAGGGGAATATTGCCTAGCACAGTTACCACCTGTAACAGGAAAAAAAAGTATTTTGTGCTTAACAAGTATTTTGAGCCTGCCCTAAGAGCAGCGCTAGTATTAAACCAAGAGTATAAAACATAGGCATATTAGTTTTTTTTTGTAAGATGACACGTCATCACCCCGCTACAAAGGGGATACCAATAGCAATCATCATCATCGTCGTTATCGTTATTACGTCGTACCCTACTTTAGAACGCTTCCCTTGACGTTGAGCAACAACACTACTGGAGGAGCACTTCATATCGCCATAAACTTGCTGGGAAAGGTTATGTTCAGCCGGAGTCATCTACAGCATTCATTTACACGTCCGTTCTATCAGCAGCCAAATGTAGATGTGCTCTTCAACCTCATTCCCAATTATTGTTCTTTGTTTACTGAATGAACAAACTCGACTAACACGAACGCTGTAATCTATTTCGTTTCATTTTTGTATTCATTATGAATACGGTGTCTTCCGAACGAAGAATCAGCGCTTTATTGCGCGTTTTTCTAGGTTCCCGAGATCGTTTCGTCAAGGGACGAATGATTGTGGTTCCCACGGGCTTGTTTTGCTACTTGGTTCCGACTACGAGGGCGTGAAATGCGTGTTGTCAGATTTATTTAGTGCGAAATCACTTGTAGTGCCCACCACAAGAAATATGTGTGCGTACTCCGAAGCCTGTGCACCGATCATTTGGTACGTGCTCCGAGCTCAGGGATCAATGCTGTGCACACACTTTGAACAAAAATGCTAGTAAAAAGGTAGTAACGGGTCGTATTTACTAACTCCTTACGAACTTTACTACCTCCAAAATGGTACGTAGGCCCTGCCTACGGATGGCACCTATGGCCATACGTAGGCAGGGCACCTAAATGTTATCGTCACTAGTATAGACCGTGCACTTGATACCTGCTTGATACTAACATTCGCTGATAGTAACAAAATTCTATGAATTATTAAACGAACTACCTAGAACAGTTTTCCCACCTAAAAGCACGATTACAAAGTTTTTGCAAGTCCACTTGCCAACTTGTTGTATATGCTCACATTAAAATGCATAATTCTAAATTATCGCTAAAATATGTGATTTTTGCGACAAGCCCACTGACTCTATCGGAAAACTTTTCGCTGCTGGCTGTAAAGGCAACAAGAGCAGATGTATTTGCAAGGTAACTAAGTTATGCTCAATCTCCTCGTGCATCCCGTTGGTTTTCTTGCTCAATTTATTTGTTGTCTCGTGTGATATGTGCGTGTTGAATGTGTCTATGTCGTGCTGCGCGCTTAGCCGATCCGCGTAGCTTTTTACTAGGTCATGAATGGCCAGTTAGTAAAAGCACTAAGTACCTAGTGGATACTGCGACAAGTAAGTAGTTAGTGTTCTGTTAGTAAAAGCCACGGCGTTTTTTAAGAGTGTAGGGCTTCCGTGGTACATGTTGGAATCATTCTGATGACGCCACGGGACTTTGTGTTAAGAATACAGCAGCTCCCTTTATGGCTTTTTCAGTCGTTTTTGTTCTCAGTGGCTTCGTTTCATAAGCGATAGAAATCCCGCGTTCCATCCACATACATCTACCTTCTTTGTAGATTTCACGTGCATCCCTCATATTTCACAGTTAAACCTCCTCAATAACATGCCTGACTAGACCTTGATTCGCTGCTTTGCCTCCAGTTTCTCCCGGATGCAGCAACCTGGGGCATTGGGAAAGGCTCGTCGGTAAACCGAAGCTCGATATCCACGCGTCCCCCCTAGTTCATCTCCCGCTAATCGCGCGGTTCGCCGTGCGGGCTTTCCACGCCATTGGCTCTCTTCTTCCGCAGTTACGAAGAGTAACCGTGTAGACCAAGCGCCGCTGCGCTCAAGGATCGGCTTGTCTTCTTCCCAAGATTGGAAAAAGGTTTAAAAGCGGGGCTTTAGCCAGCCCAAGATTGGTTCCGTTCCCCCTTCTATCCGCGCCCGGGCTTTCCTGCAAGGTTGCTTGGTTTTTTTTTTTTATATATATATATATATAGCTTTGCTTCCTTATTTTCCTGACTGTCAAGCTTATTTTAGTTTTTGACAGGTGAAGTATCTGTTTTTTTTGTATTTTTTTTTTTTTTTCAGGGTTTGATATGGGGGGCTTTCGAAGCATCGATCTTCGCGCTGGAGCTCGAAGGCCCGGTGATCAAACACATCCACGTTCTTTCGTGCAGCGAGAAAGGTAGCCCTCCCGGTTTCTAAATTTGATATATTCTCTTTAGTTTTTTTTTTTTTTCTAACTCTGGTTATAAGCGTCTCTTTTCATACCGCATGTTTTTAACTCTGCGCACCTAAAAGCGCAACCCCTCTTTTTTTTTTTGTTTAGTTCGCCTTTTCGTTTTTGCTTGCTCGCGTCCGCACCGTTCGCGTACGCCTGAATTGGCGGTATCAATTTTCCTTAATTGGATGATT
>NW_027526225.1:80608966-80666617 GCF_048455015.1 Haemaphysalis longicornis | reverse complement strand
GGCGCCTGTGAACAATGGAACCCCCCAACCATGTGTTCCTGGCAAAGATTGTGTTTGCAAATTATCTTTGAAGGCTAGGCAGGGCTAGTGTCACTAAATAGAGCAGTTCTTGCCCAGGACGCTGAGCGCATGCGTCAGGGTATAGGCAGGCCCCAGCACTTGCCGCATCTTTGTAAACATTTCTGCTGCTTAAATGCTGTTACACGCGTTATCTTTGATTCGAATTCGGAACGAAGTCAGTCGCGTGCAGCCGCACAGCAGGGAGGACAAGCCAAGCCTACCAGAGTTGACCGACTGAAACGCATGACAAAATAGCGGCTCTTATAAACCGTCGCAGTGTAAACAGATGTCACGTTAAGCGAGCTGACCGATGATCATGCCGGCGGCACAGAAAAATTGGAGAAAAGACTGCCGATACTCTGCATCCTGATCTAGTGACACTAGCTGAGCGCAAGCGACAATTTAAAAAAATAGCTACAGTGCGAATAGAAACAAGGACACGGAAAGACGACGGGACAAGCGCTGTCTTTCTGTGTCCTTGTTTCTATGCGGGCTGTAGCTATTTTTTTTTTAAATGAACTACCAACTCGCCCAACAGTACACTTTGGCAAGCGACAAGCCCGCCGAGACGACGAAAAACATTTCATAGCCACCCCCATCACCATTTGTAGTGGTCTACAAGCTTTCGCATTGCGGGATGGCGAACAATTTTTGCTACACCTTCATTGATGGTGCGGCTTAAAGTGAAGTTGATACTGATACCCCGAATATTTCAATCGTTTTCGGCGTCCGTAGGCTAAAGTGGACAGCTACGCTTTGCTGTGAAGCCCAATTTCCCGCGATGGCTGTGCAGATCTCTCAATCTAATGTACATATCTTGGGGAGGGGGAGACGGGGGATCACATTGCGTTTCGCCGTTTATACAACTCTTATTTTACGCGGAGTTTCACTTATTAGGTAGAATTAGCTAGTTCACTGTGGAGTTGTAAACATTCGGGAATTTCGGTCTCATGTCAGTAAATGGGCTTCGACGGGAGGGGTGTGGGATATAAAACAGGCGCAACTGGCGTTTTATTGGAACTAAACGGAAAAAAATTGTGTAATTCTCCGCTAAGACGACTCTAACATTGCGGTGAGATTCATTTATTTGTCTTTATTAAATAAGTTAGTCGGCCGTGGCGTTGTAAGTAATCTGCTGTCAATATACTGGGTTCTACGGAAATAATATCATATGGTTACAGAAAACGGCCTAACTGCTCAAACGACTGCATAACGAGGTGGATGCTTATGGCTGCGGGTGTTATGGATAATTATCAATCTCTCTTTTAATACGACCAACCTCAAGCCGCTTTTCCTAAGCCATTCCAGGAGCGTCACAAAGCCACCGCGAAATTGCAGTCTTTCCTAGCTGTGCCAGAGAATTTTCCAACATCTGATGCTGTTGGTTTCCGTCAAGTCACCGTAGTCACCACCACTGCCACATAACCAGGTTTAAACTAAAGTTTTTTAACAACAACAACAGCGATCGCCGGCCATTTTTTATTTCCCCAGCGTCAGAATTGCACCTATTGTTGTTGATGATGATGATGATGATTTCTATTGGTTTCCCCTTTGTATCGGGGTGATGACATGTCATCTTACCAAAAAAGACTAATATACCTATGTTTTACACTTTTGGTTCAATACTAGCGCTGCTTAGGGCAGGCACAAAAAGCTTATTAGGCACAAAATACTTTTTTTTTCTGTTACAAGTGGTAACTGTCCTAGCCAATATTCCCCTCTCTGCTTCTCGTCCACCAGCATTCTAATCTTCTTTTCGTCCCCTCGACAGCCTTGAAGTTAACTTCCTCTGTGATACCTTTAAATCCTAGGGCTTCTGACAGCCCAATATTCCCTTCATGTAGATTTGGATGGATACCCTCACATTCTAGCACGATGTGCCGCATAGTTTCCGTTTCTTTTCCGCAGACCACGCATACCCCATCATTTTGTGAATACTTCCCTACAAAACTCTTAGTTCGCAGGCAACCTGCTCTAGCCTCAAAAAGCAAAGCACTGCCCTGGGAATTATTGTAGAAATTTTCCTTTCTGATGTTCATCTTCTCAGCCCTGTACATCTCTAACGACGTTTTGGCTTCCATTTTTTCCCTGCATTTATTCGTTTCAATCTGCCTTGCCTCTTTTTTGGTTACCTTGGCTGTTTTGGATTCCCCACTGTTCTTTCCGTATTTCATCGTTAGCCTTCTAGTCTTTCTTAACCACTGCGTGTCCACGCTTTTCAAGTATAGGTACCTAAAAACCTTAGCTGCCCACCTTCGTTGATCCATTGCCCTCAACCTCATCTCAAAGCATATTTTACTCTGAGCTTCTCTAACTTCAAACGACGCCTAGCCCATATCTCCCTGAACTGCTTCGTTAGTTGTTTTTCCATGCGCGCCTAAGGCCAGACGTCCTACCGTTCTCTGGTTTACTTCAAGGCGTGATAGAACGTCTGATTTTAAGCAGAGTACAGCATTCGCAAACGTGAGACCCGGAACCATTACTCCTTTCCACATTCCCCTTACTACTTCATATTTGTTATACCCCCACAGAGCTCTATGCTTCATTATAGCTGCGTTTCGCTTTCCCTTAACCTTAAGTTGCTCCTCGTGAGTACTTAAGTAGCTATCCCCTTCGTTTATCCACACTCCCAAATATTTATATTCCTTGACTCTAGGTAATTCGCCTTGCTGGATAGACACTACGTCGGTGATAGCGTCATTGAAAACCATTATTCCTGATTTTTCTGCACCGAAATTTAACCCGAGGTCAGTGGCTTCCTGGCCGCAAATATTTATTAGCCGCTGCATATCGGTTTGGTTATCAGCTAAAAGAACAATGTCGTCTGCGTATAACATTCCCGGAATATGCTGTTGTACCACTTCGCCTTGCAGCATATGGGTTAGGCTAAACCCTACTTGACTTTCTTCCAGTTTCTTTTCTAACCCTGCCATGTAAAGCATGAACAGTATTGGGCTCAAAGGGCATCCCTGTTTCAGTCCCCGATGGATGTTGACCTGCCGGGCGCATTTCTGTCCTTCCCAAGTAAGGTGCACTCTATTGTCTTTATAGATTGCTATAAGGAACTGTACTAACTCGTCATCTAATCCCTGGAGTTTCAACATTCTCCACAGCCGTTCTCTGTTTACGTTGTCATATGCCCCTTTAATGTCCAAGAACGTAATCCATAGTGGTCTATTCTGTGCTTTCGCAATTTCAATGCATTGCGTTATCACGAACAGATTGTCATCCAGTCGCCTGTCTTGTCTAAATCCATTCTGCAGTTCCCCAAGTATTTCATTTTCTTCCATCCATGCTTGAATTTCTGATTTTATCGCCTGCATTACGAATCTATACACCACTGACGTTACTGTGAGTGGTCTGTATGACTCAATACTGGCTTTGTCTCCTCTGCCTTTATATATTAAATTCATCCTACTTTCTAACCAGTCCTCTGATACTTGTTTGGTTTCTATTACCTTATATATTGCCCTCATAAACGATTCCTTACTTTTAGGTCCAAGTAGGTTTATCAGTTGCATTGGTATTCCGTCCGGGCCCACTGCTGTCTGAGGGGAAACCTTTTGCTCTGCTTTTTTCCAATCAAGGTTGCTCAAACTTATTTCCCTTTCCGCAGTCTTTTGTGGCGCTGATGTTATCGGTGCAGGTTTCCCTACCACTATTATCCTAAACTTCTCACTAATCACTCGATGAATATGCGCCAACGCGTGCTCTCCTTCTAAATGTTCCCCCTCCTCATCAATCAGGAATTTTTGATGGTTATCGTTTTTTGAGTTTAGTGATTTTACATGGTTCCAAAACTTCTTGGATGCGCTTTTGTCCTTCTTCCGTATTTCTGCCATCCATTGTTCGCTTTTCTGCTTGATCTTCGCTTGCACCATTTTCTGCACTTCTAGTTTTTTCCCACGGTAGACATCCCACTTTTCCTTCACTACCTCCGGTTCCGGTAGCGGCTTGGAGGGTAAGCTTCGCCGCGTTACACGCTTGTTCACGGTGAAGCATGCTTGGGGTGGGGGGGGTTTCCGCCTAGCCGACACCAAACCCGGAAATCCCGCCGATGCAGCTGACACTTTAAAAAATTCACCATCCCTATAGACCATCACTATAAACATTGGGTGAAAAAGAAAGCGGGATGAGAGGAACAGATGTGGAGGAAATGACCAGATCTCGGCCGGCGTACCGAAGCTTAATCTTTGTTGCGAGTTACCGTCGATATCTTGCGAGCCTTCCGGCGCGCGAGCTGCAACGACCCATTACGCCGTAAACCGCAAGAGAATTGCCGACGACTGAGCTGAGCGTTCCTGATTTATAACTTAGGAGCGCGTCCCTTGCTCAGAGTCGATAAAAAAGCGCTTCCTTGCCGGCGACTTCGCTATCACCTTAAGTGCGCGGCTATTGGAGCACACCTGACTTGTATTGTTTTCGCTTGCTTGTTGGTGGAGGGAAGAGCAGGCACAAGTTTGGACGCCATTGCTTAGACTACGTCGCGTAAGTTCTGATCGCACGGCATCTGAATGATGGGGGCAGCTGTTTTACTTTTTAACCACGTTAAGCAGTTGGTGGACTTAGCTAGCGCTCGTAAACGGGGCTGGGGGTTTTTGGGGAGAGGCTTTCGTAATGCAATGGGCACAACCAGGATGATGATGAGTAAAAGCGTTGGTTTATTAAACTGTTTATTAAACTGTTTTGGTGTAATTCAAGTACGGTGTTTGGTGCTAGCAATGGTTGCACTGAAAATGGCAACTTTGTGGACGGGCTAAGTAACGCGCTTGAAAGGTGCCGTCTTTACCGTTGCATGGAGCACATCGTCTTCCTCTCTGCATTGACGTATTTTCGGTTTTTGTTTATGCAATATCTGTGACGACTGCACATTAGGCATGCACAACTCCTTCGTTGAGGCAGTAGCCGCTTTCCAAACGACGTCGCTCGTTTACAATCGGCGTCAAAAGCTGTACCCACCTATTCTAGCGACGGTTCGGGGGATACGCAGCTGAATCCCTCTTTCATTACTTTCTTTTTTGTGCAGTGAACACCGCGCAGTCTAGGCGTGGCTACCGCGTCTTTGCATCTCCGTGTCGTCGTGTCTCACAACGCTGCGGCGCTAAAGCTTTGGGCACTAATAATTTGCACCAATTCTGCGCCGAGTCATTATGCTAAATTAGGAACGGTCAGTATTCTTGCGCTTTTTTTTATTTGCTGAATCGCCGCTTTGACAGCCGCGGATACAGGGCAGAGTAGTAGCTGCGCGTAGCAATCTGAATACACATGCTGAAGTCGTTCAGAACCATCGCTGCTCTATTATACGCTTCTTTACCACCTCCCCTCGTTATACCTTTTTTCCCCTCTCTTTTTTGGGGGGGACGCCACCCGCGGAGGTACTTGTCCCGCCTGTTACGCTGGAAACTGCGAGATTTTTTTTTTTTTTTTTTTTTTTTGCTACACAAACATTTTATAACAGTTTTCTTTTGTGTACTTGGGCAGTGCTTTCAGTATCCCCTCTGTCAAGCAGTGCCTGATTGATTGATTGTGGGGTTTAACGCGGCGACGCAACGCAGGCGATGAGGCGCGCCGTAGTGGAGGGCTCCGGATTAATTTTGACCACCTGGGGATCTTTAACGTGCGCCGAAATCTCGTACACACGGGCGTTTTTGCTTTTCGCCTCCATCAGAAAAGCGGCCGCCGCGGCCGGGAATCGAACCCGCGACCTCGTGCTCAGCAGCGCAACGCCTTAGCCACTGAGCCACCGCGGCGGGTTCAAGGAGTGCCTGGCGGTTCATTTGGCACCGTTCACCTTTGCACAAATACCTTACGAAGTGAGCTGTCCGCTTTAGGGGCGAAGCCCGTGAAAGGTTGGAGCTGTTGGCGTCTCCTGTCCTCGTCGTAATCGTCGTCTCATGTAGTCACGGAACTAAAACACCGGGAAACTCGTTCACGCCTCGCGCTGGAGCGCTCCGCAACGCGTACTAGAAAAAAACCCCGGGGCACTCGTTGGCGCCTCGCGCTAGAGAGCTTCCTGCTTCAAAGACACGAGACTTTTATAGCAAAGCTGTATACATCTGCTCCCCAACGGTTTCATCTCCGTTGGCAAAAATGCCAAGGCGCCAAGAATCCACTTCTACATTGCATGCTTCGCCCCTCCCAAGGTTTCACGTTAGTGGAAGTGGCTCGAGATGTTACTGCAACTCGCTCCGTAGTGACGAAATTTCGCGTTTGAAATTGTGGGCCGAGTACGCTACCACCCCATCTAGCCGTTTTCTCGTGTATTCACTGCGAAGGATTTCGTGGAGTTACTCGACGCAGTTCCCTTCAGCTTTCGCGGTGTTCTCAGGGTGCATTCGTGATGCGGATTTATTGCCGACCACCGCGCGCGAGCCGAACTTTCTTCCTGCGCGGTCGTCTTCGCTTGCTGACGTTGCTTAGCGCAAGAACACTTTCCGCGTCGCTGTCGAACGAGCCATGCTCGCAATGGTCGTAAACGCTTTATGGGCGTCTTTTGTGGTCGCGGCGCACGCTGACTCGCCTGCGGGAACGGGGAGAACACAAAACGTGGCGGAAAGCCCCCCGGGAATTTAGGGGCTCGTATTTTTGATATTGCTGTTTCGACTTACACGCCCACTCCAATTTCGTGGAAGCGCTGCCGCCTTGTAAATAAACACAAATGGCGGATACCTGCGGAAAGGTTTACTGTAATTGAAATACATTATAAATGACATGATATGGTCGGTGTGTTGGTTTACGGGCCCAATGCAGTTTTGTTTACTTGAAAAACAAGTGTACTTGTATTTTACTCAAACGAAATGGCTAGGCTCTGAAGTATATTTAGAATATACACTATACAGAAACTCGATTGATTTGATTGATTGATGGTAGGGTTTAACGCGCCGACGCAACGCAGGCGATGAGGCGCGCCGTAGTGGAGGGCTCCGGATTAATTTCGACCACCTGGGGATCTTTAACGTGCGCCGAAATCTCGTACACACGGGCGTTTTTGCTTTTCGCCTCCATCAGAAAAGCGGCCGCCGCGGATATACAGAAACTCGTAGAATCGTATTTTTAGTGCAGAAGCATTAGTAGCCTAGCAAACTGGATTTCGACTTGGTCCTGTCGGTTGCAAATTCGATGCTTTGCTGGAGATGTTAAGGGGAACTCACCTGATCACATTCCTATCGGACGTACTAAATAAATTCATGACTCACGGGCTTAAAACGCATCGCGTACCAATACGAAACGGTTTACGAATCCATTTATACATTCTTAACGGCGTGGTTTGCTTCTTTTAGAAATATATACCTTCCTTAATGAAATAAAAAATAAACAAGAATCACAGTTTGGTATATTCAGTTTTGACTAGATGGCGCTAGCTGTCTGGCAAGTGAGAGTTTTGTGTATTTATTTGAGTGCAGGAGTCACACATTCCTAAAAAAAGCAAATAAGGCCGTGTTGAACATCTGTATGTATTTGTGAAACCTTTCACGTTCGTGGACGATTGTTTGTAAGCGTGTGGGTCATGAAGGAGTAAGTTCCATTCGAGTGTTAACAGATGAGTCCCCCTTAAATCGAATTTGTTCATTAATGTTGAAGTGTAATAGCGCAAAAAAGTCGAGAGACAGAAGGAAATTCACATCACGGGCTGAGTTTGAGTCAGCGCCCGTCTTGTGAATAGCTGTCTTAAGACCGAATACGACATGTGGGATTGTTTACCCATTCCAGGAATCGACAACCGCACCTGTAGATTAGGTACGACCCATAAAGACACTTCTGAGATTTTGGCGATTTGTAGGCGGCACGTAAGATCAATGGTACTGTGCGCTTGGGAACCGTCGTTCACTGGGAACAATTACTAAAATACCCGCTGAGCGTTCGTTCTGTCCGTCGGGTACCAGACGGTCTTTAGGAACAGACCTGTTATTCGCGCTAAACAGTCCTTAACGTTTGTCCTACGTTTCCTTAGGCGGCACTGGATCCCCAAATGTCGCGTTCTGGGAGCCAAATTGCCTGTCCAGCGGCTGTCACTTCTCGATGCTTCCTCGCACGCCTCCAGCGATTTCGCCCAGCGCGCCCTTCACCACTCCTCGACACATTCCATGAAAATTGCGCCCAGGCGATGACAGTTCTTGTCCAGTTTCATTTCGCGGGTTTCCTCTTTTACGCTGTGTTTGGGTGTCCGGAAACGAGCCCTGTCTCCTGCCAGCTGCTGCCGTCGGACTGTGCCGAGTCTACGAGCTGAGTCTTCGAACGCCTCTTCTGAAATCGAAACAATTTCCTTTTCCCTTCTACCTAAACTATAAGCTCATGCAAGTTAAGCCTGAAAATTGTTAGTTCATATGTGGAAAGCCGATTGTTCGCTTTTCGGTTGTCCAGCTGGTGGATGACGCCGCCAAGGACCACGGGCTCCTGGCTGTCGTCTGACCAAGCGCCCACCCGGTACCTTTCTGTCGGGTGGTTACGCTCAGCAAGGAGGGCCACTAAAGTCTCTCTCTCTCTCTCTCTCTCTCTCTCTCTCTCTCTCTCTCTCTCTCTCTCTCTCTCTCTCTCTCTCTCTCTCTCTCTCTCTCTCTCTCTCTCTCTCTCTCTCTCTCTCTCTCTCTCTCTCTCTTCTGTTTTTTGCAACCCCGGCAACGTTTTACTGACACCAGGCTCACGACTTCTCCCGCCTTATTGTACGGAACTGGTGACGACACAAAGCGGAGGACAGGGGAATCGTCTGCGCGAACCATAGTACACTCCTTATGCCTCCGACGTTGTAATTTCTGTCTGCAGACCCGCAGACGTCTCGGTATTCTTGAACCCCAGTTTCTTTCCCCATAATTTGCCAGCGGTAACGACTTCGTACGTAGGAGCAGTGGGTGCCACTCACAGGCCGCTCGTCAGATGCAGCGTCCAGTCGTCGCTCCGCTGAATGGGGAAAAGGGGAAGGCCTGGGGGAAGGCACGGGAATTGCCCACGATGGGAGAACAGTGAGCATGACGGGAAAAGGAAATGGGGGCACCGAAATGAGGCTTGTAATTAACGCTTTGGGAGCAGAAGTGTATGTAGGGTACGGACGGCGTGGTTTAGGAAACCTTGTTCCCTAGACTGTTCCCTTCCCCACAGAAACGCTTGGCATCCTTCCATATTTCCCCTGTGAACATTTGCACTGTAATTCTAATCAGCGTTTTTCAGACGAGTCGCGCCTCGACGTTGTCGGGAACCGGCTTGCATAGAGGAGCAACAGTTCGGGGCCATTTACATCTCCCTTCTCCCTTCGCCATCATTTCTCCCTTTTTTTTACTCCTCCGCCTCCCTCCGCCACCGTACGGGAGTCTCCACCCGTACTTCTGCTTACGACGTCTCCTCGGGCTCGAGCGATGCTCGCTCGTTCGCTGAACACGCCTGATGAATACGCAGCTTGTTCTGAGTTGGTGCGTGATGTTTTGCTTGCTGTCTCCGTAATATCCACGTTTTTCAACACCGGATGGGGGAGCTAGCGCTTTCCCGGTTGTTGCTCTACGTCGACGTGGTTTGTTCGTAGAATGAAGTTGCAAGTCGAGCTTGCGAGAGGGCGGAAAAATTAATGTATTACTGGCGGGTTCTTTCAGAGGGGAGGATCGGCGACTTGATGGAGATGCTCTCCTCTCACCCTTTTGGTGGAGGTCCCTCCGTTTAGCGAACGCGTTCGGCGCTTTGAGTCTTTGAGTCCGCTTCGGATGCGTGCTAGTGGTGACGATGCTGACAGCGTAGTTGTCAGTTACTTTGTTCTAGATAAAATAGGGTTTAGGTAATTCCGTGAACAGCAGCTTTCTTGCTACTGTTTTTACGTTTTCTATTTTATTTCTGCGCATTGTCACTGCGTTTTACGACTATGCTTCTCAGCATTACAGCTCTGCATAGCTTCTGATATAGAAACTTTTACCGTGGATAAGTTCTGTTGATACCACTGTAGGAGTATGAAAATTATTCGCTGCGCCATCTGGTGGACAGAATGCTTTGATGAGGGGTTAGATCATAGCTCAAAATTTTAAGGCTGCATCTAATCTCACGGCAGCCGTGAGAATTACACCCGGAAAATTCTGACGGCAGTTCCCATAAAAGCTGGCTGGTCTAAAATTTGCAGAAAAATATTACGTCCCAACGTAAACTAACATAACATAACCTCACCGAACCTAGCGTAATCTAACCGAACGCGTCATAACCTACCCAAATCCAGCCCAACGACACAGAACACAAACTTTATTAAACGTAATTCAACCCATTCTAGAAGTCCTTTGTGTCGATCTCAATGTAGTACAAACCAGAGTATAAAAAAAGTATTAACAAAATCACGATGACGGAAAAATTCTGAAAGCTAAAAAAAAAAAAACATCGCAGTGGTGGTCTCGAACCTGAGCGTTCTCGTTTAAAACCAAGTACAGCGCTACAGGGGCAGCTGCAAACACGGCTTTTTAGATAATATTTATGCAATAGAATCTCCGCGTAGCGTCCTTAGCCAATGAGAGGCGACTGCCTTGATAAATCTTTGACGGTATTTCTCACGGTTGCCGGGATAATAGACAGTACTAAATTTTAAGCCATTTGCTTCCCGGCAGGTTCCTGACCTGCACTGGTCCGCTTCCTTGCTAGTGCGCAGCCCTTAGCGCTCGCTACTGTGGTTTGACGCCGCCGTCGTCCCTCGTAACCGAGCGAACGAAGGCGACACTGAAGTCTAGGAAAATGAAGGACGAAAGGGTGGCAAAAGTGTGAGGGGAAGGGTAGTATACCGTGGGGGCGCTAGACGCTCCCCGGCGGGGACACGCTGCGAGATAACTGAGAGTATGAAGAGGCCACCGAAGACGTGCCCGCAGGAAAGGGGAGGATGAAAGTATGGCGAAAGTGTGAGGGGGAGGGCAGAATGCCGTGGGGGCGCGAGACGCTCCCCGGCGGCGACACGCTGCGAGATAACCGAGAGAATGAAGAGGCCACCGAAAATGAGCCTGCAGGAAAGGGGAGGATGAAAGAATGGCGAAAGTGTGGAAGGGGAGGGCAGAATGCCGAGGCCGTGCTAGACACGTGTGTAAAAAGCGCGCCTCCGCGTCTGGTGGCGCCTCAGAAAAAAAGACGAAAAACCGGGTATCCATGAAAGCAAGCGTCTTGTTTTTTTCGAGTTCACAAAAAGCGCAGAAATTCAGCACGCGCTGCGTGCCGCACGTACATCGGTTCTTCGTCGTCCTCCTCGTTCCGCGGCTCATCCAAACCACGTGACATTTGTGCGGGATGTTCAAACACGATTGACAACGACATGCTCGGCGGCGGCGACGCGCTGCGAGATACGGTAGCGCGCGCCGCCGTGAGTTCGCTGATCGCGCAACAGCTGTGCGCATAGCTGAGACGCAACAGCTATGCGCAGTTGCCGAGAAGACAGCAGTTTGTGCTGCGCACAAATTTCGCATTAGGGAGTATCGTAATCTTCAGCCATTTGTTCTCTCCCTTCACACATCAGGTGCGATGTTCGATTCCCGTCAGCAAGAGGTCTGTCTTTGATGGAAGCAAACAAAAAACGGCCATGAACGAAAAGAAATCACCGAACGTTAGAAATGTGCAGGTTATGTAAGCTATTCATAGCCTCTCACTACGACGTACCTTTAGCACATTCGTTGTAACTACGGCGCGCAATATCTCAATTTGTGTTCTTTTTTTGTTTGTTTCATTATTTGAAGAACATCCCAAATACCGACTTCAGAGCCGCCGCGGCGATACATCTTCTATGCCGAACCTTCTGGTACAGAGACCATCTCCGAAATTTAAACACGCCCGCTTTACATGGTTGGCGTAGGGATTGTTCTGTGTTCGTTCTGTTAGTTTACGTATAAATGTATTTTTGCCTACTAAAACAAACAGTTGCGAGTTTGGCACCGTCGTGTGTCTCATGTTCTTCCGTCCTTGTCTTTTGCGCTATTTCACTTTGTACATGAACAAACTAGTCCAATTGTCGATTCTACCGAATTTCGTGGTTTGCTTTGTTGTACGTTCCGCTTAACAGTGCGAGACTAACGACTCCGTGCCCTTTGCCTCTTCCTCTCCCTCTTCCGTGCAGAGCCGGTGATCGTCGAGGGTCCCAAGAACCGCACCGTCGTCCAGGGTGCGCGCGTGGCCTTCCCCTGCCTCTTGGAGTCCTCCTCTTCCTCCTCCGCGTCCAATGGCAGCGCAGGAGGCACGAGCATCTTGTGGCAGCTGAACGGAGGCAGCCTGTCCAGCCAGGGCAGCTCGCCCTGGCGCCAGCTCGACTCCGGCACCCTCGTGCTAGACCGCGTGGACGTCGCAGACTCGGGGCCCTACCGCTGCATCGTCAGGAACGCCCACGGGGTGGCGCGCTCCGAGCCCGCGCATCTCGTCGTCCACGGTAAGGCCGCCCCTCCCTCACAACTGAGGCAGCTTTCCTTTCGAAGTTACCTAACTTGTTCGCTTTTCGGCGGAGCTTTTGTGCTGCAGTAGCGTTGGCGCTGCTTCGAACCCTACATCGGGCTTCACCGCACAACAACAGCTTTTTTTACAGCAGAGCTGTTTAAGCTTGAGCTTGGTCCGTTGGCGTTCGAAAAAAAAATACCAAGAAAAAAAAACACGCCATATCCACGGAATGAATGATGATAAGTGGGGCGAAGCTCGAGAGGGGGAGATCATCGGTAACCGTAACTCTCCCGTGAAAGTTCGCCCATTACATCATTAAGAAAGACGTAAGACTGTGTGCGTACATTGTACAAATCAACTTTTATTTTGTTCTTTTATTTTGTTCTTGTTCGTTTGTTGTTTCGTTTCTTCGTTTGTTCTTTTCATTTCGTCGTTGTCATGACTGGATTGCGAGGTCCCTTCATTACGACGGCTTTATGATCTGTGAAATGAAGCGAGAGAGGTTCTTGTACTGGCTGCAATGGGAAGTTTGCAAACACTAAGTCTATACACGTTCCTCGGATCGTGGTAGGGTTCATATGGATACATCTGAGTGCGTATTTGAAAAGCATGTGCTGCACGATCCAGTCATCGGCAATGAGGTCCACATCCCAACCAGCACAAACGGACGGTTCTTGTACTTGTCGTCGTAGTCACGTAACGCAGCGTCTATGAACGACTTGACGTCCCCGATGGACAGGTTGGGTGCGAGGTACACGGTCAACTCCCCCTCTGTTACCACTGTGGCGAGGCAGGACACATGTACCGTCGGTGTCCCTACAGGGAACTCGGGCTACGGGGCTTCGGAGTCAATGCTCCCAGGCCCAGACCTGGTGAAAGACCCCGCGCCATCGAGGACTACCCCGCACCTCAACCACAATTTGTCACGTAGGATGGGACACAACGGTAAAGAAAGAACTTTTATTTAGGGCGAACTTGGGCCCGAACAAGACGAGAAGAAACGAACAAAGGTCCTTGCGTCTCGTTCGATCTCCGAGAACGACTGCCTGCGTTCGTGGCGTGATCTCTTGCGTGATCTCCCCCTCGCAGTGCGCGTGCGCTCGCGCCTCCGTTGGCGAACACAGACAAGCTCGCGCTCCCGGTGCCGAGTTTGCGCTGCCGGTTGCAGCCGGTTCTTGCGCGTGCAACGCGGCCCACTTTGCGACATCTCCGAAAGCATGCGGCGGTCACGTACCACGAGACACAAGGGATGGACAGACCCATGGCTTAAGGAGCTTCGGCCCTAAAACACTCCGCCGGCGGTAGGCACCCGGCACGACATACGCCCAGCCGCGTAGGCGGACTCAAGTCTCTCCGAGCGACGACGTAATCATCGCTCGGAGAGACTTGAGTCCCGATAATTCTCCAGCCTTGCACCACTAGTGAAAGCTGCGCAAATTTTTTTTTTTTAACAGCACACTTTCTTTTTTTTTCTTTTTTTTTTTTTTTTTTTTAATTGAAGGTAACCTAAACGCCTTCTTGACCCTGCCTGAAAGTGCCGCACACTGTGCCGCGGTTTACGTTCCACCTCTGGAACTTTCCACCTCTGAGACAAGTTGACTTTCCACCTCTGGCAGTCTATCGGAGACTGATTTGAAGAAAGTTGCACACAAATGCAGAAACGTCTCCGTTCTAAAATATGAGATTAAGACAGGCGACTGTCTGAGTTGTCCGTCACTCTGTTAGATTAGCGCGAGTCGCATAACTTACGCGTCCATAGTTCGTGACGTGCGTCTTGCGAAACGATGAAGACAGCCAGTGCTGGAATGACCGACTGCAATCCTAGCGAAGTTTCCCGCTGAATAACTCTCGCATTGCTGTTGACACATCTGCAAATAAATAGCCAGGTTTACCAGTCTGTCCTCAAACTGTATTATCAGGTGGAAACACGCGTTTACTTTGGTCATTTCGCGCGTTTACAAATACGATTCCTTTTAGTTACTAAGCAAAATTCAGATATTCCAACTGCGAAGTCAAATTTGACATTCACCTCAATGCAGCCGTACGGCTACAAAGGAAAGCTGTACAGTCAAACCCGGTTATAGCGAACTGCAATATGCGCCACAATCAGTTCGATATATCCAATAGTTCGAAATAGCCGAACCCGCCTATAACGAATTTTTTGTTACGAGTTCGCAATACGCGGGACCCCCCCCCCACACACACACACACATTCACACCCCCTCGTCCTGCCATCCCCGCATGCAGAAACGAACATAATAAAGTATACCATTGCCATACACAAAACTATCTATTCATTGCAAGCAATAAAGCCACTTTCCGCTGTAACTACCTACTTTTCCAAAAAGCGGTGATTCTTGTTTTCAGTGTCATTTTGGCGGCGTCAACTAGCACAGCATTCTCTCCATAAGACATCATTTGCATCAGTTGCAGTCGGCGTCCTTCAATATCCAAGCAATATTGGTGGAGTACATTGACTGCCGAAAGCGCTTCATTAAGCATCGGACGGCTTTCCTTCGCGGCATACCCTGCCTCTTCGGTGCTTCCAGCAGCGCCAGTACGCCGACGCCGACAACAGCGTCCGAGGGGCTCACAGTGAAGGTAACGTCATCCTAGACACTCAGGCAATCCTCGAAGGGCACTCCTGTCAGTACAACATCGGCAACGTTGGCGAGCTCTTCTCACAGTTCATCGATGCTTCAATCTTGGTCCGGACTGGCTGAATGGGAGGGTTTAATTATGAGAGAGGCGCGTGGGAAACAGTTACGGAAAGTGCCGGGAGTCACATCGCTTCATGGGAGGCTCAACATCTCCATCGAAGCAAGTCAACATCTCAATCGCCGCTCCGAGACCAGGCCTTTTGGCGGCAATTCTAGGCGCGCCGAGTTCGATATATCAGATGTGAACTTCGTAATAAGGAATATGTTTCGCATGTATTTTTGTAACTGAGATTTTTTTGTTTGATATATAGCATAATTCGCTCTATCCGGGTTCGTTATAATCGGGTTTGACTGTACAGCTTTATCGGGACCTCGCAGTTAAAGGAAAATTCGTCCTGGTCACGGAGCAAGAGCAAGACTGAAGAGGAAACGAGGCTTCCTAGCGCGACCAGATAATGTCACAAGCGCTTCGCATACTGTAAGCTAGCGCCATCTACCGCGGGTGAAGAAACTGCGCTGTCGCCGCGATCGGCATTTCACTGCACTGCCGCGATATGAATTGCGGCCGCTATCATTTAGTCCAACAGGTGCCGCTACCCTCTCCTTTGCCGTCACAATGACGAAGGTTTGCAGCTTACCTTAGTTTTCAATGTGACATTATCTGGTCGCTCGCCCGCGCTGACCACATTGGGGCCGTCTCCCCTTTTATATATTCTTCGTCCTAGTCCAGGATACGAACCCGGGACCACCGGTTATCTAGGACAGTCTCTCTACCAACTGAGCTAACATGAACTAGGACGAATTCGTCTTCAACTGCGAGGTCCTGATAAAGCTGTACAGGCTTCCTTTGTGGCCGTATGACAGCATTGAGGTGAACGTCAAATATTCCTTCGAGGAAACTTACTCCATCTTAGGGATTTTCGCTGAATCTGGTCGAAAAATTCCAAAATCGCTAACGCCTCCCCCGACCACCCGGAAATAATTACTTCACATCCCACTTTTACCACGCGCGTTTATAAACGAGGAATATACCCATACATACACTCGAATAAAACGACGCACTGCCGGTAATCATGGCTGACCAAGACTCCCATGGGGGGGTTTCACCAACTTCGAGCCTTGTCTTGCCTAAGGATGAGTTCAGTTAAACGCACGGTACTCCCTTGCGTGCCAGAAGAAAAGAAATGGAGAGAAGCAACGAAAAGGCCGGATCCAAAGGAAACTAGGCACGTTCGCGAGGGGTCCGGCGGTCTTTCTCGTGCAGTCATCACGTGACCCGCTCCTCTCTAATTGGACAGAATTAAATTACGAATTTTTACTCCCCGGCACCCGTGGGCGCTCAGATGGTTGGGCGGGCTATACGAAGGCTTGCTCCTCCGCGAGACGCTTCCTTACACCGGTCCCCGCTGAAGGAAGGGCGGAGGAGATGGGGGGAGTAGAGGGAGGATGGAGAGGAGTCAGAGGATGTAGAAGAGCGTGGTCCCACACGTGTATACGGCTCCGTTACGGTGCAGCCTCCGCTTCCTTCCCTCACCCCGTCTTCCGTTTCGTTGCGAGGCTGCTAATTAATCTTTGCTGATTACGACGTCCCGGTGGAATAAGATTGCAAGGAAGAGGAAGGCACCGCGAAGGGACCAAGAACGGAACGGCGCTCGAAGAAAAAGGACGGGAGTGGCGTGTAGGGGCAAGGGGTGGCCGACGCACGGCGGTGAAAGAGCCTTCACTTGTTCGTGTAGAAACCGGTGTACGCGCTACCATATGCCTCGCGTTGTGAGCCGCTTGCTTCCCTCGGCATTCACCACCGTAGCAGCGTGCTTCCACGTAGCTTAAAGCGTGTTCTTTATTTTGTTGTATTCTTTGTATGTCATAATTACGATCCAAGCCTGGCTGTCTGTGGATACTCCCTTGTTTCCGCGTCTGGATACGTTCGCGCGCCTTTGCGCATCGCTATTTGTGATTTTTGATTGGCGTGCGCCACACCTCGTTCATCACGTCCACGCGTTTCGGTAGTTCGAATATGCCTAGTAAGCTGGCGTGAATTTCGAACGCAAATATGGGTACAGGTCACCGTCACGGTTAGCGCTAATCGTGTGGTCGTCCTGTACGCTTTTTTTTTTCAGGGGCCTGCGTGTCTGTCCTTTCAGTCATGCTAACGCGGATCAAGATGTAGAGATCCCGCTCCGGATAAATTTCATCCGTGTGATTCATTAGAAATGTAGCATATGCTAAACAGAACAGCACAAATCCTCTCTTCCTGTTTCAGAACTGTCCGCACGCTGTCCGAAAACCATCGTTCTCATCTATGCACCGCGATGCGAAGCAGCGACAGTCCATTATGCCCTTCTATTTGTATTTGTGTTTGTTTTTTTTGCGATCTCTCTCTCAGGGGCCATGGTTTGATAAACCGCAGCGCACCAAATTATAAGGGTGCTCGTATAAACCTGAGGTTGCCTAATACCTGTGCTACGCGAAGTTTTGCCAGTTGGCTACTGACTAGAAAAGTGTGGTTAACAGATAGATAATGCATGCAAGGGCCTTCGGAAGTCTTTTTTGTAGCCGTAGTATTAGCTAACGAATCGTCCGGCCCTAAGCAAATCTGATTCATGTTCTAGATTCCGATATAGAACAACCGTTATTACCTGACACTTGTCGTGTAGGAAAGTTCTGCATGTGCCTGCTATATACTGCAGCGTTTTTTGCGTTGTGCACGTGTCACCGCTCTTTTCACCTTCTCGTATGTATGTATGTGTGTGTGTGTGCGCGTGCGTGCGTGCGTGTGTGTGTGTGCGTACGCGTGCGTGTGTGTGTGCGTGCGCGTGTGTGCGTGTGCGTGTGTGCGTGTGTGTGCGTGTGTGTGTGTGTGTGTGTGTGTGTGTGTGTGTGTGTGTGTGTGTGTGTGTGTGTGTGTGTGTGTGTGTGTCGTTTGCAAGCGCTGCATTTCCTTTTCTTCGCTTTTATCATTTCTTTCGGTGGCTTTTTCTCGCCTGGGAGCTCTACATCCGGGGGCACGAACGAGAGAATCAAAAAGAAGGGAAACCTCCAGTGCGCGGACGTGGCTGAAATAACCGTCGCTTGTTTGTCGCCCAGAAAGCGGACTTGTGCGGCTCCTACGCCATGGAACTGGAAAATGACGAAAGAACGGAGCCGGGAAGGGCGAGGAACTAGACGGGAGGGAAAGGCGCGGCGCGGCAATCGAATTCTCCGAGCCAGATTTGGAGGATAAAGGGTGTATACGGGCAGGGCGAACGTGGTGGGCTTTTCAAAAACGCCGCCGCCTCGCCGCGACCCTATCTGTAACCCCGGTCTCCAATATTGGCTTCGGCTGGAGGACTGTGTTTGTTGTTCTTCTCGTTTTCATCTTCGTTCTCCCGCCTTCCCGTGATTCGCTTTCACTGACGCCCTTTCGCTCTGAGCAGTGTCAGGCTCGTGGCTGCTGCTATAGAGGACAAAAATTAGAGCTCCTAGGCGGTGTTTGTGTCGAAGTTGGACGCAGAGGGAACAGCTAGCGCGCTCGGTTATTATATATTTATCGAGCTCTCCGAGGCAGCGGGGACACTAGTCAGCAGTGGGAGTGGGTAGAAAGCTAAAAGAGCGTCGGAAATAGCTTAGTCGTCAGAACCGGCGTGACGGGCTTTTCTGCTCGGATGCAGCCGTAATGCGGTAATGCGCGCTAGCTGCGACGTTTCAGCTGCGACGTACTAACGAGTTTTTGAACGGCGGACGACGGGGCCAATTTCGGGAGCTCCGGCGTCGACCACCGCTCTCGCCCTCGGCTAGCATCTCCGTTGTTTTTGTCGCCCGCGAAGGAGGTCTCGTTGAAGCTGTTACACTGGCTTGTTGACTTCGCTAGGAACTCAGTACTTTCCCTTTTCTTTTCGTTCTTTTCTGTGTTTTCCGGAAGCGAAGGTTTTATCCACTGTCGTAGGCGGACGCACGTTCCGTTGTTTGGGTTCGAAAGCCGTCTTCGTTGCTGCGCGACGCCTGAGTCGGAAATCGGCTTGCGCCTACAGCCTTCCCGTTCGTAACAACCTTACGGTGGTAAAATCCATAAGCCCTGTTGTTTTGGAGTGATGTAGTCTTGATGCGATTACCTTCTTCTGTAGGCGCCTTTTGTTTTCTTTTTTTTTCAGCAATGCGGGGTTGTTTGGTGATTTGACGGTGGAGCTTCGAAAACATTGCAGCTTTAATAGGCAAGAACGTTGGGGGATAGACACAGACTACGCCAACTTCAACCGCGGAAAGTTGATGCCCTGTGTGGTCTCTCATCTTTGTCTATAACGCTGCCGTGTTCTCGAATTCCTGTTTCCCCGCTACAGATTTCTTGTTTTAACACGAAAGTGTTTTATTCCGAGATACACCAAGATTTCATTGACGTCAAGTCCGTCACGGAAACGACGCCAGTACGACGAAGCAAGTGGGCTGTAAAGGGTGCACCCCTGCACACAGTGTCTTCTTGCGGGGAAGCAACCTTTAGTAAGAGTACGTTTTACTAGGGTTGTTCATTTTCGGCTTTTATATTCTAAGAGGAAGCTGTTTTATGCCGGGATACACCAATATTTCTCTGACGTCATATCCGTCACGGAAATTATGCCAGTAAACCTTTGCCGAACTGACCCGCCAGCAGGACGTCGCTCTCCAAACTCGCCCACAAGACAGCCGCCGACCCGCAAATCATGCTCTGCCGCAGATTTCGCTGACCGTTTCACTTTCGTGTTTTACTGGTTCCTATGACAGAGGAATCAACCACAGTTTTTTTTTTTTTCACAAGATTCAGGCAGTTAATTAAACTGAGGACAACGGTTGCTCATTCCTCTTGCGCCGCGTATTTACGAAGCTCGCGATTATTACGTGTGGCTGACTGTCCGTTGTTGTTCGCTGAACTGTGTGTCGCATTTGTACGAAAAGGAAACTCCGGGGGCATAGAAAATGCGATTGAGTTTTTAACGCTCTTCGTTGCGCATATAGGGAATAGGGAATATGACAGGGAACATAACGGGATACTTCCAGTGAAATAACTTCTGGAGTGTCGCGTGACGTTAAGCTATGATCCGAGTGTGGCAAAATAGCTGATTGTTTAAATTGATTACAAATAGCTCAGCCTAAGAAAAAATGTTCCAAGGCTGTGCTCTTGCTTATTGATGTGGCAAGGCGACGCGCCTACGTGCCTTTCAACGTGGTACCTGGTTATATACCTACATCGTGTCCGCAAGTGGAGCAAATTGTGTAGGCATTCTTCGCGGAGTCCCGTACACCAGCGGATACGTTGCTATTGTAACTGCCGTCCGCTATCGCAAGGGGAACACTTAAATTTTCCTTGTAATGCTGTTATCACCCTTTCGTTATGTTTTTCTGTGTAGCTTTTGCGTTTCGTTTCGTTTTTTCTCTCTTTTTTTTTAAGGCGAGTTTTTGTTACTTCCAGTGCAGTCGGTGACGAGCGCAACGCCACCCCATTTTGGTGCCGTCTGTTTCTTGTTTTTTTTTTTTCGCGCCGTTCGGTTTCGTTGCGCTGTTTCTTCTTTCACACAAACGTACAGTCTCTGCCAAATGTTTCTGGGCCACAAATAATTCACAGCAAAAGCTTCGAAAGGGAGCATATTCAAGGGGAAACGTATCATGTTATGACAGCGAGAAAGTCATCCAAGGGTCATTCATAGAAAGTAAGAAATTGTCACACAAAAAGGAAGTCAGGCTAGGTAGTTCCTAGTTCATAAGACGTTACAGTCTCACCTAAGAGGTGCGCTTGCACGTTGGATTTTTTCCTCTTTAAACTTTTGGTATGGCATACAAACTTTTGACAAAGGCTGAACGTACGACCCGCCTCCGGAGCGCACCCGAAAATCTCATTTTTCTGCCACCAGGCGGACACCCCACAAAAAATAAAAAGAGCTCAAAGGACGTGGACAAAGAAACACTAGTAGACTGGACGTGCGCTCACTAAAATATTTTTTACTCGCATACCACTGTGCCTGCGACGTCGTTAATGGTCCCCGCCAAATTTCCGGTTTCTAAAACCGTTAGCTTGAAACGATCCTGGAACCGAGTATTTGATTCGAACAAAGCTATTGAAATTCGCCCGCCATATTGACTGCGTGTGCCACCTAACGTGTAGAATTTCGTTTAAAAAAGACGTAAAGTAGTATAAAGACAGTGATCGGGAATATTTTTTTCCTTCTCGTTCAACTCGATTTAGTCGTTAAGTCCTTCTCGATGCAATTTTTCTCTTGCCCGTTCCTTACTGAAGCTTAAGATCCCTCGCGACCATCGCCGTTTCTAATTCTTTCTCCGCGGTCTTTCTTTTTTTTTTTTTTTTTTTTTGAATTAACGGGTAAGAAGAAGCTGAGGACGACGAGGTTTATTAAACGGCCAAACGATCCCGACATCGTTATCTTGGGGTCATTAAAGAAGCAAGACGAGGAGGAGCCGGCAGCGCTTCGTTCCGGCTCTCCGAGAACGCCAGGAGTCAAAAGTTTCGAACGTGGAGAATTAAAAAAAAAATAGAAAGCCTGCCCGGAACGCGAAGTCAAAAAGCGAGGAGGCTTTCTTCCGAGCCGCACTTTGCGATTCCGTTTCGTTGTGCCTGTCTTCTTGAGTTGAATTTTATCATTTCTTTGGAAACAGACAAAGAGCGAGCCATTTCTTTGTATTTCTTTTTCATTATTATTGGTTGAAAGTGTCTTAGAACTACCGCTTAGTCGTCCACAAGTGCCCCGCTATCTTGTTTTGATTCATTTTTTTTTAATATTTCATCCTGTCCTTCGCGAGCAGAGCAAATACCTTTTTTTGCCGCACGTTGACCTTCCGTCGCCTTGCGTCTTGCTTTGTTTCGTTAATTCCCTCTCAGGTGAAAGAAATTGCCTTATCTCTCTACGAGAACGCATGAAACCTCACCCATTAACCGCACTCAGCGAAGGAGCGCACGCAACACCAGTGTGAGCTTATAGGGCGCGCTGTGGCGTAGGTTTGCGCACGAGTTTTTTTTTCAGCAACGTCGAAAATAGCCGTATTTTGCCTCGGAATAGATGCCGCTTTGGGTCACTACTGTGCTGTCATCTTTCTCGCGTACTTGAATCTCTTGTCGCAATATATTTCCTGAGTTGTCCTCCGTCGTCCGTATCATAGTATGCTTTTGAGTGAAAGCTCTATTACTTGAAGGACAAACCAAGAAAACGCCTCGTTCCGTCCGTCTGACCTTTAAGCTCAGCCAAGGTCAAGCCAGCGCCTCGTGCAGTTTCGGAGTGAAAGCGTCTTATCGCTCGTTACTTCCAAAAAAAGGGGAAGGTGCGGAGAGGAGGATAGGGAGAACAGGTAAAAAATTATGTTCCCTAACGGATGAAAACAACGTAAATAAAAACTGGAACAACCCTGCATCAGCTAGGCTATAGCAGGTTAATGCCGATTAGAAAAATAAAAGAACAGGAAGCCGAGGCTCCAAAATATTTTCGAAGTAAAGCCAATGAGTAACAAAAACAAAAGCTAAAGAAATTTGAGGTAGACAGATTCCCACCATAACCTCTTTCGGTTGAGGAAGCTTACCTGACCCTTCCGAGAGAGCGTTTGTTACTACAGGCTTGCCAAATTTGAGGTGGACAGGGTCCCACCATAAGCTCTTTAGTAAGGGTACATACCATACCATCAGAACATGGTACAAGGGGCCGCTGGCTGCATCTAAGTTCACTGCGCGTTCGCGCCTACAACGCCGACTGCGCAGCGCAGCGTGTTTTTTGCCTTGCCAGCTGTGTGTGTGTCTTCACTACGTGCTCTCGGCGCAAAAAACGAACTCAGAATACCAGGGTTAGAGTAGCTTGCCTTTCGTATTAACGAGCACCATTGTTTCATTGTTGATGCTGTACAATAAATATGTCCGAATGCGGCGAGCAGCATACTTATATGCACCGGTATTTTTAAGTTAATGACAGCCTAAGTACGTTGTATCTCTTCATGTATTCGCACAAACAACGGATGTGGCACCGTGACTTAAATGGTTAGCGTAGAGGAACACGGGCTTAGCGTGTCTGCGCCGGTGCAGGCGCATTGTCCATTTGCCCGAGCACTGGCGCGAAGGCAACACTGTGTCCAAGTGTTCGCACCGTCCAGCACTCATCCGCCCTCCCTCCCTTTTCTTTTTTGCGCCTTCGTTCAGCACTTCTCGCATCGGCGCCACCGCGCCCGTACGCCCGGGACCTCATTATTCTCCGCGACTCCTCGGCTGACCCAACGAACCGAAAACGAGAAAATGATGCCCCTCGCCACCCGTCTACTATTTACGTTCCACCCCGGTTCTTTTATGATTCTTTTTTCTCACTCGTTTTTTTTTTCCTCTCTTTTTATTTTGTTCTCAACGGACAGCACCAACACTTCTCACGAGCTCCGCTTATATACTGTCCCCGGCGGCCGGCATTATTTAATACGGGAGCGCGCTTGTGGGCCTTGCACATTGGGGTGTGCCGCAGGGTTCTACACTGAGGCCTGCAGTTTTCTTTTTTCTTAGCACCGCGGAAACTGCACATAACCGTGATTCCGTTTTGGAATGGGGCGCCGCACATTTCGTATAGCCCCCGTCCAGCATCCCCCTATGCACTCGCTACCATCCTGCAACTGCCTTCATTTATCAGGAAGCCATCCTTGCCTCTCGGCTCTCTCTCGCCATCGTGGTATCGCCTTTTCCTCCGGCCCGGCGCCGTTCGTCGTGAAGGATGCCTAAGTGTTATGTGAGCAACTCTTCTATGAGCGGGGGAAAAAGACGACGTCGGTCGTTGACCGAAGTCCCGTTCTCCCCTTCGCGTTGTTGCTTCTCATGTATTACTTTACACACTGCGTTGGATGTGTGGGGCGCAGTGCGCTGGCGGCACTGTTCTCTTTTCGCGTTCGACTTCGCTTATGCGACGTAAGTCACTCCTGGCGCGATCTTCCTTTCCGCTCTACACGCTTCCGCCCGTCCGCTACCCCTATTTTATTATTTATGTATAAAATACAGATTTTCAACGTGTCTCGGTACACTTTTTACTTGGGGAGCATTTTACCCACGGTAGCTGCGTTTAAATGAGGAAAAGTGAAAGAAGACGTGCTTCCTTTGCAATGTTTTTCTTTGCGAATTGGCGTGAAGGCGGGACTTCTTAATCGTGGCAACAGTTGCTCGAAACAAGAAAAACACGTCATAGCGTACGCCCCACCAAGGTGATGTCCAATGCTTATCACTTCGAAAAAAAAAAATGAAAAAAAAACTCACACTTACAGCAACAATGATGGAGTGAAGGTCATTGCGGTAGCGAAGAAGAAGCAAATTGAATTGGCTGAAATTGTGAACTTAAGCCTTCGTGATGGTCGGGAAGGTTGCATACAGCTTCACTACCTTCAAGTCCTACGCGTTAGTGTGAGCTGCATTCATTTGTTTCCCTTGAATGTTTGTAGAATACACATTATTCCCTGCGCCCGTCTCGTCGAGATACCGCCGCCAAAAAAAAGTTTGTGTGTGTCTTCAGGAGGAGGGGGGGGGGGGTAATTTATGTTTTTTGAATCTAAGCACCGATCGTACGTTGGACATTGCGATCGTGAAAAAAAATCTGCGGAAATTCAGAGAATTTTCCACTAATGCATAGCATTCTTATGACGCTTGTCTGGAGTGCGAGTTTTTTACAAACAAACGTTTTTAGTTTTTCGAAGTTCTGCTCGACCAATTGGTCCATTGACGCTATTATAACGATTACTGGTGGAAACTCGCCAAATCTCCATTTTTGTGGAAATGCAGGGCTTTACATGGTTCGCCACTTCTCGCCATTTTTTTCTATTTTTCTTATCTTTCTGGTTTTCAAAATTCTCCTCGACCAATTATCTCTATTTACGCTCTTAGAACGATTACAGGTGAGGCTTCAGCAAAATCTGCATTTTTGTGGAAGTGCAGGGCTTTACACGGTCCTCGCTGTGGGGAACCGGGCAAAGAATGCTACGCATGAGAAGGTTATGCCTTGATTCGAGTAAATACGGTATTTAACTCTGGAGAATAACAAATTTGCTAGGGAAATAACTCTAGATCTTTTTCTCTTTTTTTTTTTTTTCTGGATACTTATCATCAGTGTTTAACCAAAAAAAGAAACGCTGCGTGGTGTTGACGCCTACAGCGTGCGGCTCGGAGCATTCCCACATTCTTAGTGGAGGCGGCTTTTCCTGGGTGCGTCTGTTAATTTGTGGGCGTTGGTTTTCTGAATTCGAGCTCACCGGAAGTGAGGCCGCTGGAAAACTTGCCCCAGGCCTGTTTTTATAACAACCTTTCCCTCCCTCCTAACCTTCCTCTTTCAAGCATTCGGTACGCACCGCTTCTATCCCGATTCTGCACATAATGATTAGTAGAGCTTGATGTCGGGCTTGTTGGTGTAACATGAAGGTAAGCTTGCGCTTGCTGTTATTACAGAGACAGACACAGGAAAAAAAAAAAACATACTTTCCCGAGAAGACGGCGCCGTCTTCTCGGAAAAGTGTTTTTTTTTTTCCTCTGTCCGTCTCTGTGACCACAATAAGCGCAAGCTTACCTTCAAAACCTTAATGATTAACATCACAACATCCATAGTCGGAAATGATGGGAGAGCTTTATGAGGTTTATGTGGTGCTTTCACCTGTATCGGAGTGTTTAGCTACTACGGTGAACTTTCTCTATCATCAGAGGCATCGCAATATAAAAATTCAACGATTACCGGCAAACAACCGACTGCCTTCCGTGCCGTTATCTATAATGCCTGCTCGCAGCGCGTCGTTTACCCGAAGTCAACAAAGTGAGGCCGCCGCACCAATGCGCGCAGCCGATTTTATTGCGACAGGGGCTTGTCCTTTACGGGTCTCCTCACCACACGGTCCCCGCTAGCTTGTCTGCCACAACGGAGAACGAGAGTTTGTCGCGCTGAACGCGATGCCTATGGCTTAGAACCGAAAGAAAAAAACGTTTTCAAGTGGAGTCAAATGTTCCCCTCTAAACTTCTATTCGGCTTCGAGAGCGCCCGCTAGTACTTCAAAAAGGGGGGACATCGGTGCGGTGATGTAAGGGTAATCACTGGCTCAGTTGCTGTCAGGACTATAGATATAGTGAGCTGGGCGGGATCGCATTTCGGCGGCCGAGTTTTTGCCCGTCATTTGATGGCTGAAAGAAAGGAGGGAGCGGATATGGCTTTGGAAGCGGGGCGGGATTGAGGGGGTTGGCGGGAGGTGAGGACTTAGGCAATAATACGTACTGGGCGCGGACGGAGCTCATCGTCTGCCTGAAGGCAAACTCGAAAACTCGAACGCCGAGGTAAAATGAGGAGGGAGACGAAAAGGGTGCACGGGTGCTCTTCATCATGTGAGAGCAGAAATGAGGCTCAAGCTATAGCGCCAACGCGTTTGTCATTCCGTGAAGTGGGAGGGTTGAAGTGTGCGTGTAAGTTGGTAAATAGGAAGAACGGGGATGGGATGAAGGGATGAGATTTGGGTGCGAGGAGGAAAGGGGTTGGGGACGAGGGATTCATCGCCAAGTCATCTCTTGGCTTGGCGGGCAGGTAAAAGTGCGGAGGAAAAGGAAATAGGAACCTGCGTGATGAGTACGACCGTGACTGATGGTGATTAAGGATGTTTGACGGGCTCGTCCCTGTCTTTTAGTGGCTAAGCCCCTTGGAGGCTGGAGCTGTCGGCGTCTCATGTCGTCGCCGTAGCCGTCGTATCATGTAGTCACGGTACTAAACGCCGGGACACTCATTTACGCCTCGTGCTAGAATGTAACGCGTACTAAAAAAAAAAAAAAAACACCGGGACACTCGTTTCCTCCTCGCGCTGGAGCACTTCGTAACGCGTACTAAGAAAACACCGGGACTCTCGTTTATGCCTCGCGCTAGAGAGCTTCGTATTTCAAATGAGGGGGGTGGGGGCAGTCCAGAGGGCCGCCGCGACCGCCAGAGCCCGGGTGGTCACCAAGTCTTGACTCAAAGTTGTTCTCTCTCTCTCGTACTTCAAAGACACGAGACTTTTACAGCAAAGCTGTATACCTCTACCCTTCAACGGCTTCATCTCCGTTGGCAAAAACACCAAGGCGCTGAGAATCCACTTATACACTGCATGCTTCGCCCTCCCCAGGTTCCACGTTAGTGGAGATGGGCCGGGATTCTTTTTCCCCGTAGCATCTTTCACAAGGGCAACTTCTAATACTCGCGCGTGCGTCTGAGTATTGGGGTTGTGCGATTGTCGTAAATTTTGTATGTGAAATAAAAACGAGTTGTGCCTCGCCTGGTTACTGGTGAGAAAATTTAACATTCGAATCCATCGAATGGCTGTTCCCACTGAATATTCCGGATTCCGATAAATATTCTTTGTCATGTGCTAAACGTGCTGTGGCCTTAAAACTCAACAGTACCGCAATGAGTGTCACTCACAAAGGGTCACACATTGGCGAGTGAACTACTGGAACACGCAGACAGGTGGTCTAGTTTGTTTCTTTGTACTTGTTTTTTATTGTGGTTGTTGGTCGCGTTTATTGCAACCCGATGGTACTACTCAAACACGGCTGGGTATTAATCGACCATATTTTCGGGAAATCCCGAAGGTGGAGTAAGTTTCAGCGAAGGAGCGTTTGACATCCACCTGAATGCAGCCGTACGGCTACAAAGGAAAGCTATACAGCTTCTTCAAAAACTTCACAGTTGAAGAAAAACTCGTTCTTGTCCAGGATTTGAACCCGGGACCACCGCTTAACTGGAGCAGTCGCTCTACCAACTGAGCTAACCAGGAAGCTAGTCATTTGTAGTTGAGGAAGCTGTATAGCTTCATAGTCGAGGAAGATGTATAGCTTTCCTTTGTAGCCGTGTAGCTGCATTCAGGTGGATGTCAAACTTTCCTTCACGGCTGGGTATGTTTAACAAGGTACGCTAATATGGTGAACAGTATAAGATAATCGGTATTCGACTGGGCATCCGAAGCGAGTTTTCTTTCAATGCTCCTTTTCGATTGGATTCGAAAATTTCACCTTTCGTATCACAAGTTTTCAAGCTCCATATGACTTTCACGGCCAAGAAGAGTTACAAACGGACACCGACCACCGACGTTTACGAAACAAGACATATGGGCTCCCTGGCGGGGGCTTTGTTCACAATGAAACTGAATGCGCAAAAGATACAGTTTTGTTCCCCTTTAAAGGAGCCATAAAGAGAAAATACAACTTCGTTTAATTTGAAAGAACTAGGATTCAGTATCTCACTCGGCTCCATTACAGTCACAAAATATGTTTTTTTAACGAAAAAAAGCAAGACGTATTTAAAAACTTTCAAATTGCGCGCCACAGTGACGTGTTATGAGCAAGAATGACGTCATACGGGCCAACAGTAAAACATGATTTTCAGTGCGTTAACGGCACGTTAGCATTCAAGTGATGCGGCCAAATGGAACTAGAGGCCCCATTACAGACGTCCAGACATGTGTCGTCGTGACAGGTCAGTTAGGCGGCCTCCAATCGCACAAACAAGGTTCCGTGACGTCATAGAAAAGTTGCGGGAAATTGACTAGGGGGTCGCGACTGCTTCACACGTTTTCTTTAATATCTCCGTTATTTGTTCGAAGATTGCGATGATATTGGTATCATTGTTATCGGGGCTAAGCAGTCTTTCTAATAAACACAACTTGTATTTTATCTTCATGGCTCCTTTAAAATGTGGCGTGGGCAGCTTGCATGCTCCTTGCAATAAAATGTGGCGTGGGCAGCTTGCATACTCCTTGAAATATATTCTAGATATATTAGCGCTTACTAGATCGCATTTCGTGCCGAGATATCTGTCTACCTTCTCTTTTATCCTGAAACCGTCGGCCAAACTGTGCACCTAATGTGGGCGTACCGGTTTTCTTTTTTTCGTCAACCAGGTCGATAGATCATTTAGATCGATAGTTCAAATTTGAGGCACTGTGTTTTGTCGAAGGTAACTAACTTGCCCTTCAGCGCATGTTTCCCTTGCGTTAATTTTTATTTAATTTGCTATTCACAACCTGGACGTCCCTGATTGATTGATTGTAGGGTTTAACGCGCCGATGCAACGCAGGCGGTGAGGCGCGCCGTAGTAGAGGGCTCCAGGTTAAAATTGGCCACCTAGGGATCTTTAACGTGCGTCGAAATCTCGTACACACGGGCGTTTTCGCTTTTTGCCTCCATCAGAAAAGCGGCCGCCGCGGCCGGGAATCGAACCCGCGCCCTCGTGCTCAGCAGCACAACGCCTGAGCCACTGATCCACGGCGTCTGGTCTGAACGTCTCGCGCTCACTTGCATCACTCACACAGATGAGTATTTAATTTTAAAATGGTTGTCAGTGTTGTGTTCTTGTTTTTTTTTTTAATAAGAAGTAAAATGAGACAGAACCCACACAGATTCATATGAGACAGAAAATTGGTTTCGTTTTTGTATCGGTGGCTGCCACGCTCCACGCTTGGGTAACAATTGGAAATACCCCGGGTCGATGACCCCGGTACGTGAGTCCGACATCTCTGAATCTTTTATGTCGTCAATGTGGAGGAAGCAAAAATTGCGCGAATCGCAAAGCGTCCGAACGCTGCTCCATTTCCGCATGCGTGCTTTGCTTCCCTGTACAGTCCCCCTTCGGCTGCAACCGGATTTGCGTACGGTCTCCAACGAACTACCAGGCAGGCAGGTTGCCACTGACATTCCTGCGTCGTTGCTTTCTATTAATATTTAGCCCGATACGTTTCTTGCGTTCTGTTGTTCCTCCCTTCCCTCTAGGGGACGCATTCGCGCTTGCATGATGTCGTGAAAGACGTTGCGTGCGCTGATTCACGGCGTTCCGGCCAAGTGACTCATTACGAATGCAAAAATCCGGCGGTAGAGCAGCGGCTTGCACGTGACTTACAACGTTCGCGTGTCTTACGTAGGGCCCACGAGCCTGTTGTGGGGATTGTCTTCCTTCGAACAGCCGTCTCTCTCTCTCTCTCTCTCTCTCTCTCTCTCTCTCTCTCTCTCTCTCTCTCTCTCTCTCTCTCTCTCTCTCTCTCTGCCCAGTCTAAATTCACAGCAAGGATACCGTAAAAACCTAACAAGAATTCCTATCGTACGACAAAAACTTTGTTGTGACAAAGTCCTGTTGTTACGACAAAGCTATGTGTTGTTACGACACACATTTCTGTCGTAACGACAAAGTTACATTTCTCAACGACAAAAATTCATGTAGTCACAACAGAACTGCCATTTACGCTGCCCTTCACAATCGGCGCTAACATTTCAAACAATGTGCAACTACTGATGGACATCAGGATCGCGACAAGACGGGAATTCGGCCCGACGGAACATCAAAATCAAGACACGAATACCACACACGACAGAACATCGGACTTACGACACGACAAGAATACAACAAAATGACAGTATACAACACGCGAACATAAGACAAACTACTGAAGGTTTTCTTGTCGTCTTTTTCGCCTGGGTCTCGTCCTTCTGCTGACTTTTCTGATATTTTTATTGCCGTCTGCCCCCCTCCGCCTCTACAGTTTCTGTGCTTAATTCGCGTCCTTAAATCCCCATTATTACCGCCATCTTGTCTATCACATCGCGGTCCCAGTGCAAGTCCCGTTTGTGTACTGTCCTTCCTGTTTCCTCCTTTAATTTTTTTTGTGCCATCTTGTTCATATTTCAGGCGTCTCATCGTCACCGCATCCACCGTCACACCGTTTCCCTCTTTTGTTCTTTCAGCTGATCGAGCTGTGGTTACTGCCGGGCCTTAGTTTTTGAATTTTCCCGCGCGCGGATTCCGATTCGACAGCTCTCGCTCCTCGCTTCCGCCTCCCGTTTCGCCTCGCCGATCCGTGTACTCCGGAAGCGCTGCAGATGTTTGCAGCCGCTCCGCTTCAGCTCGACACATGGACACCCCTCTCCTAACGCCTCTTGAATATTTAATGAGCCTGCCCGAAACTCCGCGCGTGTTTACGCGCGCCCGGTGTGCGCAAGCAACGTTGCACCCACGCGCCCTCTCTCGATCTCTTTATCGCAAATCCCGCTTTGTAGCAGGATACCACCTTGCCACCGTACCTCGTTGAACGGCTCGATTTCGCTCATCCTTACGTTCTTTTCGTTTGTACGTCCTTCCTTTATTTCTCTCAGCGTTTTCTATAACTAGGAAAGCCACTCTTTTTGCACAGCCCCAACGGTTCCGCGGTCTCTGTCTCCGCGAAACGTATTTTGTCCCAAGTTCAATTCTCCCGCGCTCACCCCTTGTAAATTCTTGTTAATTTTGGACGCGCGCGTGTGGCCCGCGATGCCCTTATTTCTGTTTAGAAAAGCCTGGAGACGGCTCTGTGCTCCCTCCATTCTTCTCGAGTCTCCAGAGTGCTTTCTAGTGTAATGCGTGCGCCTGTAGTTGCGTGCGATGTTACCTCGCTTGTATCTGCTCTCTTTTATCTCCTCTCTCTAGCGCGAACGCGCGCTTGTTCCGCGGCGCTTACAGAGTTCTCGTCTGAATAATTGATTTTATGCACCGGCGCGAGTTTATTCCTGTCAAGAGGCCCGTATTACTGAAGGGCCAAGAACGCGTCGCCTCTCTCACTTCTCTACAGGTCGGTGTCCCTGTTGCCGGTTGCAATCGCTATTTCTCTTTTTTCTTTCCTTGGGGCCTTCCAATTTCGAATAGGTAGTTTTGCAGCAGTTCCTTCCCTAGCTTTCTTCGTTCTTCCACAAAAGTAGCGTGTGCGAGCTTTTAGGGAAAGGCATCTGTGTCTACACTACACCGTGCGCTCGTGAGACAGTGGCGGTCCCAAGGGGGGGGCGAAGGGGGCGGTCGCCCCCCCCCCCCCCCAAAGAGGTCCTAAGTTTCTTATTTTTAGTTTTTTTAAGCATTCCACTTGCGCGAAGTTAAATCCCAGCTGGTTGCACCGCATACGCGCGCACGCCTCCATGGTTATCACCACCTCCACAGAATTGGCGCAAGGAGGGGAGCGATTCTTAATTCGCCTGCCCCCCCCCCCCCCCCCCAAAAAAAAAAAAAAAAAAATCCCCCCCCCCCCAAAACCGATCTCTGGGACCGCTACTGTCGTGAGAAAGCAAAATAGCACCCCTGAGCGGCTGGGTTCATTTGGCTTCCACGATACTACGCCGTTTCGTGCTGCTGTCGATTTTGTACGAACGCACGTACGTGCCTAGATTAATACTTGATGCATGTGGCAGGTTTGCAGCCAATATTTTTGATTGGCTGCAAACCTGTCACAGCATTGGTGGAGCGGGTGTTGTTCCACAGGTTATTCTTTTTATTTTTGGGAAGGAGGAACATGGAAAAAGAATGGGAAGAATTGGGATCAGTCCCTATAATCCTTAAGCGTGTGTCCTTACAGTCACGTGTCCGTACAATCCGTAGAGTACGCACGAACGTGTCCTTGCAGCCACGGGTCATCTTGCACTTCAACTTGTCAACGGACGGAACAGTAGCATTGGATGGGTAGGCGATGTCTACAAAGTCTCTAGATATCATTTTTGTTCAGCGGTGTCATAATCCTCGCTCTCCTCATGACCGACGATGGTGGGTCATTCTGCAGAATGCGCTATACGACTGCGGAACGCGGTCATATCAGCCATCTCATGGTGAGAGACATTGTGGATCATGCACTCTTCACCCACGTGATGAGCCAGGGAAGGATAGGAGGAGTGGGAAGAGGAGGAAGACTTGAGACAGAATGAGAAAGAGAGAGAGCGTGTGCGGGTGTTGCGTGCCTTCGACACCTATTGACAGTACTCGTATTCTGTATTCCAACGATTTTCCTCGAAATGGGGATAAACCCTGTTTCACCTTTATTTCTAATACCTGTGCCTCGAAAAGCACTTCCCTACATTCCCAAAGCAGCCGATGTTTCTCATATATTGTCACGTAGCCAAGGACGATGCCGGGCTTGTCGCGAAACAAAGTTTATTAGAGCGAACGTGTGCTCCGCAATGGACTTAATTAAAACACATGTTGATTGATTGTAGGATTTAACGCGCCGACGCAACGCAGGCGATGAGGCGCGCCCTAGTGGAGGCTCCAGATTAATTTTGACCACCTGGGGATCTTTAACGTGAGCCTTTATCTCGTACACACGGGAGTTTTTGCTTTTGGCCTCCATGAGAAAAGCGGCCGCTGCGGACGGGAATCGATCCCGCGTCATTCGGATTAGCATCAGAACGCCACAGCAAATTAAATTAAAGCAAATGTCGAGGAAGCAAGCAGTCAGCAGAGTCACATGCACTGATGATCGTCGGCGAATCGAATGCCGCGGAGTTTGCCCTGCGAGCATTTTTATTCCCGCGTTTCTCTTTCTGGAGCAATCGAATTAGATAAACAAAATACTGGCGGTCGAAGAAGAACATTCTAGTCTCTCTATAAGAACAACAGAGCGATGCACTCTTCCTATCAAGTCATATAGCCTGTGCGGCATTGAAAAGAAGCTCAGGAAAACGCGCTCTTCACTTCGAACATCGATAATACAAACACACAAGTAAACAAACAAAAGGCATGGTTCGCGGCAGCATACTGCATGTTCCAATCTGTCATAGACCTGGAAAAAAGTCGAGTTTAGCCAAACTCGCTTGTTTTCAGAAGTATCCGACTCATCGGCACCTTTTTCCCCGTTCACTCCGGTGTCTCGAAGAAGAAAAGAGAGGAAAATATCCATAACCACGCTACACCTGAATCAACGAAGTTCTGAAAAGGGGGCTCGGAGCCCGGGCATACTGAAGGCGACGGCGTGTCGGAACGCGCTTTTTACGCCCTCTCGGAGGCCGCGCCATATACACTACACGTGTTTCGGCGTCCTCGTAGCTTCTACCGCGATCCGGCCTGCTCCTTCGCCCCGAGTTCGCACGGACGCTTCCTGCTGGCAGCTTCCGCCCCACAGCACCGCGGCCGCCAGGAGAAACACGTAACACGCGCACGCACGCGAGAGTTCCTTTTAGCGTAACACCACCTCCCAGCTTAGAATGCCTCCCCCAAGTATGAGTGCATTGAGTTTGTGAATCGCTGCGTTCGTCTTCTCACTATCGATAGGGATTAACAAGACGTCTCTTCAGTACGGCCGACGTTTCTCAACAACAATGAAGGACAAGTGGGAAAGAAAGCGGGGGCTTTTGATTGTCTGTAAGGCGTTTAGCGCGGGTCAGCATCACGCTGGTGGAGTGAGTGCCCGCGCAAGCGAAGCCGCGCGGCGTAATACGGTGAACGCAAGGTAAAAGCCTTTCCGTACTCGCTGCCCCCTCCCCTTTCTTATCCTCACACCTACAGCTAGTTGTGTGCATTCGAGCGGAAGATGGGAAGACGCCGGAAGACTAATCGAGAACGCCGAAATGTGGGGCAGAGCTAGTTTTTCAAGCGCCATAGCTTGTTGTAACGTAGTGCGCCGATTACAGTATTTGCGCGATCCTAACGCGCACCTTTTTTTCTCTAAAAGTAGCTTTCAAATTTAGGAGCGCGTTACCATAGGACTCAAGACCAAAATCGGCTTTCAATGTTCCCTAGTTCTAATGCCAGCAGGAGCTGGATTAGCAAGTTTATGAATCACAAGGGATTCTCACTGCGACAGCGTCGTGCGTCAAATGAAATGTGTTGTGCCAGAGACGCAGTGTCATCTATTTTACATCTACTCTGTATCATCATCATCATCATCACCAGCCTATCTACGCCCACTGCAGGGCAAAGGCCTCTCCCATTATTCTCCAATTTCCTCGGTCCTGTGCCAACTGTGACCAATTTATCCCCGCAAACTTCTTTATCTCATCTGCCCATTTAACTTTCTGCCGCCCCCTGCAACGCTTGCCTTCTCTAGGGATCCACTCTGTTACCCTTAATGACCAGCGGTTATCTTGCCTTCGCATTACATGTCCTGCCCACGTCCATTTCTTCTTCTTAATTTCTACTAATATGTCTTTAACACCAGTTTGCTCCCTGACCCACTCCGCTCTCTTCCTGTCCCTTAATGTTAGGGGACATCTACTCTGTATAATCGTCGCTAAATTATTTTGTTTTGATTTTCATAAGGAAGCTTACTTGCGCGTTACCGTCGGGGGCGCGTTAAAATCGTGCAAGTACAGCACCGCGTGTATCAACGCCCTCCGCCTGTCACAAATAACCTTTAATAAAACTACATTCTTTTTTTATCTAGTTCCTCCAAACTTCGTGTACCATCGATTTTATATTGTGTTCCGATTGGCGTCCTTTATAGAAAGTGTTACCTTTCTCCTATCCTTCATTATGCGTTCTAATGGCAGTCAAGCGAAACGCATTGCGTTCTGCAAGTGACACTAGGGCACACAATAAAAAAGAGATGTTGCGCTGTTCAGTGCAGATATCTTTTGGAGCTATCCTTCGGAGCTGTCCTTCGCAAGTGCAGATATCCTTTGGCAAATATCCTTTGGAGCTACTTCCGCTGCCTGCGGACAGCGTGTCTATCTTGCTGCGGCAATTGCATATAAGCCGCGTGGGCTCTCCTTGTAGACCATCTCTCGTCCTCAAGTCGCGACCAAAGCAAATTAAGGGGCTTTGTCAGGCCTCTTAGGGGCGCCTTTGCCAAAGCCTTTTGTCCCGTGCCCTTCAATACGAGCGAGCAATCGGGAAGCTTTGTTCTCAAGTGCTATTCTGGGCGTGTGCCCGCAATTAACACGGTATAGCACTTGTGCCCACTCGGTAGCGAAGTCAGTCGTTCTGAGCTTTCCAGCTTTTCCTTATAGTTGTAACAACGCGAGAGGGGGATTGTTTAAATTATTCAGCTTGCGCTCGAAAACATTGCCTCAATCTGGAGGAGCTTAGGAGGCCAATGTTGCTTGAGCTGCTTGTTGTACGAAAGCGTTAACAAGCGTTAGCCGGCGAACCTCCTACCTCCATTGTATCACAGATCTTTCAGTATCGTTTGTCGCACTGTCCGGAGAGCGGGGGGAACTCAGACACTGTATTGCATATTATATTAGTGCCCGTGTTTTCTACGCGTTGCAGTAAATGATCTGTGTCATTAAACGTCTATTGCTGTCTCCCACGCATCATCTTGCCCGCCGGTTTGCTGTCATCGGCTGATAACGTGGTCATAAGTTGTGAAACAGTTTATTCTTAGCATGTTTAATCTGTATTGTACGTGCTTAGGCGGACTAAATTGGGATTTTTACCATGAAATAGGTGGAATATAGGAGATTGAGTGATTGAAGGGTTTAACGCGCCGACGCAGACGCAGGCGATGAGGCGCGCCGTAGTGGAGGGCTCCGGATTAATTTCGACCAATTGGCGATCTTTAACGTGCTCCGAAATCTCGTACACACAGGCGGTTTTGCTTTTCGCCTCCATCAGAAAAGCGGCCGCCGCGGCCGGGAATCGAACCCGCGTCCTCGTGCTCTGCAGCACAACGCCTTAGCCACTGAGCTACCGTGGCGGGTCGGAATATAGGAGACTGGGATAACGTCACTGCCGGTGCGGCGCCACTGCAGTTGTTCGTAGGGCAGCCGTGAGGGGCGCATTTTCTTTTGTTCCGCGCATAAAAAATAAGCAAAGCCTCCGACTTTCTTTAAATAGTCAAGCGAGTGCTTTCATGATTTGAACTACACTAGCAGCCGCAGGACAGTTCGACGAACTCGCATTGGTGTCATTTCAGTATTTGAAGATTTTCTCAATAAACTGTGTTCCTCACCGGCGACACTGAAACTGCGGCAAAGAGCACAGAAGCTGCTTCAAAAGTGAAGACGTGAATGTGCAAATACATGAAGACAGAAGTGAATGTGCAAAGTGCTTATTAATAGATCTGTAACGCACGTTTCCTATAGTGTGATGTGGCTTTGAGGAAACGAGCAAAAACATATTGATCGCGCATCTGGTGACTTCGCTGCAAATGTCACGTAAACGCCCCTCTTCTTTCCTCCTCCTACCTCTCACGCTCTTTCCATCCCGTCTCGCTCCTCCCACGAAGAACGCGATGAGGTTTTGTTTTAGCCAACTCAATTTTCCCGCGTTAGAACCTCTCGTTAGTGGGCCTCCTCGATTATCGGTCCCGGATCGTCCGCGGACTGCCCGAGACGCGATCTGGCGCTCGTTTTTCCCATGTATTCCTATGGGACTTCCGGTCCGACGGCAGTCCTCTGACTGCCCGCGGACCGTCCAGGACTGGTAAATCGAGGAGGCCCAGTGTTGGACTCCTCTGGTTACTGTTGGACTTTGTACGCCGCCACGAGGACTTGGCTCGGACGCGGGCTCTCTTTGTATTTTGGTGTCGAAATGTTGTTTTAACGCGTATTTTGATTTGCCCTAGGAAATATCAGCGCACATTGATTTTCAGTTAAAAGAACACTGCCTAGTACCGGTGCTGTATTGTTTTTCCTGAAGTATGCCTAATGCTTTTTTGTGTGTGTGTTTAGGACAGTGTTGACGGGTATGAAGTCTAGTACAATATTTAGTGGTTTGGAAAGGTTTTGCCTATATAATGTTTTCCTTTCAGAATTCTTTTATCTTTTGGCCGGGTGGCTGAATCAGAGGACACGCAGACAGGTAGACATACAGACAGACAAAAATTTTCGCTTTTAAGTAGCCCAAGAAAGACTGTCGTCCTTAGAAGCGACAGAATATCTTAGTTGTGCTCATCATTATGGTGGAGCGATGTAAATCATTTGCGTAAAAATCACTGCGTTTTTTTTCACCGTTTTTATTTGAGCAGTATGTACGTTGTGCTAAGGTAGCAATAATTAAAGAACTAAAGCGTTTATTAATATAGATAAAAACTAGACTGTCGTTACAGTTGGCCCTACGTCGTTTTTTTTTTTTGTAATGTTTAAAACTCCCGGAAGAATATAATTTCAAGGTAACATTGCATGGGTGTAAAGTAAACAAAAGTTGTCATAGTTACTTGTAACTAGATCTAGTTGTTGAAATCTTATTCTATACAACTGAAAATAATGACTTGGAGTCTGCCTGCCCGGGCTAAGAACTTCTGGCTAAGGCTGTTTATCCGCCCTTGCTATTGTCCCGAAGCAAAATTTCGAAGACGCTTGTTCTTGTTAAGCCTGTGCTCACACACAACGTACAATTACTTCCCACAGGGAACTAATAATAACCCAATTGGGCGGAAATGTGTTAACACGCAATAGACCGTAAAAAAAATCTCGTGACATTTCTTTTATTCTGATTAAAGCCGTATTATAATTAAAGCTGCTAACAACAGGCATTGTTCTGTTAGCGTATGTTTAGATGGAAATAATTATTCGGGCAGGGAATCTCGTTATGCCGTAGCAGCATTCGACTCCTTTCTCCCTTTCTACAGAAATTATTTCTCCGCATCGTCCGTCTTCTCTCAAAGTTTTCCTAAACAGTCGGGCCCTTTTTGAAAGAAATTATTGGCAATAAAGTTGCCGCCTTCGGGTTTTAATAACGGGCTAGGTTAAAGGCAACCTCTGCTGCAACAGTGAAGTCATTCGCGCTATACTTTTTTTATTCCCTTAACACCGCCATAAAGTTACGAATACTGCGCTGCATTTCTCTCGAAAGAGAGTAATTCAGTTACAAGCCGTGCTTCCAGAAGCCGCCCCGTCGTGTTCATTTTCGTCTCCTGCGCCTTCATTTCATTCGGTGTGCAGAGCGAGCAGAAAATAAGAAGCATCCCTTGTGCTCCCATTCGAAAAGCAATCTGCGGCTCTCCGCAGGGCCCTTGAATAGAGAACTTCATTGGGCAATGTGCGTGCTGTTGTGACTTTGCCGACAGCGGAACACGTGCGCGTACGGCGACCCCACTTTGAGAAGGGGGGAATGGAGAGTGCCCTTCGACTTCGTCTTCAAAGGTGCCGAAGCATCCCGAGAGGGCCGCGGCCGCATCTGTGTTCTGCGACGGACCCTTCTATTGAGTCGGCGTCGTGTCTTCCCGCGCGACGACACCAGGGTGGCCCCGGCAACTATTAGTGGCAATGCGGCGCCGCCGGCCGTGCGTCTCTCTAAGCCGCTTTGGGGAGGGGGACCTCCGCGACCGACTCGTTCGGCTTCGAGCCTGCGGCCATGTGTTTGTGTGGTCCGAGTGTGTGTTTCCCGCGTTTTCTCCTCTCTCATGTCTATATAACCGAACCCCATTTTGTACATAGGAGCGCATTCTACCTCTGCACTGAAAATAAACGGCTGTGTCTCCCGTTCTTCGGAGTCTTCCGCTTCTTGTGGAGGCCCCGGCGCTTGGAATGCCCGGCCACCCGTCCTAGCCGAGGGGCCGCTACCACGGAGATCGCAACAACTGGCTGGCAGCTATGGGATCTTCAACCATGCATCGTCGTCCACGATCACGCCTGAGTGAGTGTCTTGCCTGACTTCTTTGGAGATTCACCAGACTCTCGAATTTTATGTCGGAGCTTGGGGATTTTGTCTATCGCTGACCGTTAGTGGATTTTGGACATCAGGATAGACAACGTCTGGAGATAAGGGCTCAGTGTCTCGCAGGAACTGATCATGGATCTTAATGCACTGGGCAAGACTGACTTGCTTTTAATGTGCCAGGAGTTAGGTGTGGAAACGGGAAGGGCCAAGCGCAAGCCCCACATTATCGACGCGATTCTCGCTATCGGAGCAGACGATAGGGAGCTTAGCGAATGTTGGGAGCTGGTAAAAGAGCGGGAAGACAGAAAAGAGAAGGAGAAGAAAGAGGAGCTTGCACTCAAGAGTCGTGAGCGGGAGCTTGAATTAAAGCTGCGCGAACAGGAACTCGACACAAAGCGTCGAGAACAGGAACTTGAAAAGAGACGTCTCGACCAGGAGATTGAGCTGAAGCGTCTCGAGGTAGAGCTGAAGAAAGCCGAGGCAAACAAAGCCAACAGCGCTAATCAGCAGCCGCTCAGCGGAGGAGACAGTGGGAATACCAAAATGAAAGATCTAATGCGACCTTTCGCACTTGGAGAGGACATTGGTTTGTTTCTCGTGAATTTCGAGCGGACATGTGAGAAAAATGGGTTCGAACGAAATTCGTGGCCACAGCGTCTGTTGACACTGTTGCCGTGTCAGGTTGCGGATGGAATTGCACGGTTGAGTCGGGAAGACTCAGAAAACTATGATGCCGTAAAGACGAGTCTGCTTAAGCGATATAGGCTGTCCACCGAGGCGTTCCGCCAGAGGTTCAGAAAGCTCACTAGGGGAAAGGAGGAGTCGTTCCTAGAGTTCGGCTACAATTTGAGGGCGAACCTAGATGAGTGGCTTAAGAGTGCAGAAGTTCACGGTAATCATGACAAGGTAGTAGAGACAATGTGTCTCGAGCAGTTCTACCGAGCAATACCGGAGCAAGTTAGGTTGTGGATTCTCGACAGGCCTAACATCACCAGTGTTCAAAAAGCCGCAGAGCTCGCAGATGAGTACGCGTCACGGCGCACTCTGCATGAGGAGAACCGGCGTCCAACTCAGCAGAAAGAGGGTTGGCAGAGCGCCGAAGGAACAGCTTTAAATCGCGGCAAAGCTGGTGGGAAAACCTTTTTTCGCGAGAACGGAGGGTTTGGAAAACGGGAGCCTGTGAAAGGTGAACCGCAGACACTAAGAAAGACTGGCGAAGATTCGAAAGAGAAAAACAAGGAGAAATCTTTCGAAGCGCAAAGGCCGTTTGTGTGCTACAAATGCCAGCAGCCAGGGCATGTGGCCGCCGGTTGTCGAAACCCCAGGGTAGTGCTTTCCTACACGGACGGAAGCGACGAGAATTTGGCTCTCCTGAAACCGTTCATGCGGGAATTGAGAGTGAATGGGAAATCCTGCAGGGTTCTGCGAGATTCCGCTGCCACAATGGATGTTGTGCATCCTTCATATATAAGCGCCGACGATTTTACAGGCGACTGTGCCTGGATCCGCCAGGTTGTACAGGTAGACAGCGTTTGCTTGCCAATTGCGCGTGTGAGCATTGAGGGCCCTTTCGGTACCTTAAGCACAGAGGCAGCCGTTTCGGCCAGCCTTCCGATGGATTACCCTTATCTGTTCTCCAATAAGTCTGAGTTGCTTTTGAGGCAAAGGGGAACTAGCTTCAAGACAGGTGATGTTTGCGCGCTCACCCGTTCTAAGGCAAGACAATTGGCCCGCCAATTAACACCTGACGATGCCTCGGTAGCCGCGTCCAAAGAAAGCTCAGGGGAGACTGTTCCGAAAGAAGTCGCGCAAACCGGGCAGGGCGAGGAGTTGGAGGGGGAACCGGCCGATAACGAACCAGAACGGGGAGACCTCGCCTCTTTGTTGCCGCCCTCGGACAGCAGTTTTGAGCGATTGTTGTCCGTTGACAGAGCGCAGTTTGGTAGGGAGCAGGAGAACGATGAGAGTGTCCTCAAGTTGCAGGACCTTTGCAAAGAAGGGGTCGCGAAGAAAAACGTCTCCATTCTGAAGAGGGGTGGCCTGTGGTTTCGTAGATATCGGGACAAACGAGGCGTGATATACGATCAGTTGCTAGTGCCGGCGAAATACCGACAGGACTTGCTGCGGCTGTCTCACGGGGACGGGTGGTCTGGCCACCTCGGGATGAGAAAAAGCAAAGCCCGCCTCTTGCAAGAGTTTTACTGGCCTAACTGCTTTAGGGACGTTGAGCAATTCGTTCGGTCCTGTGACAGCTGCCAACGGGTCGGAAAACCGCACGACAGGTGCAAGGTGCCAATGCAGCTCGTGCCGATCATTACTGAGCCGTTTAAGCGCATGGTGATCGACATTGTGGGACCTCTTCCTGTCACCGAGCGAGGGAACAAGTATCTGCTCACGATACTATGTCCAGCTACAAAATTCCCAGAGGCTGTGCCTCTTAAAGAGCTTTCTTCTGCTGATGTTGTGGACGCCCTGCTCTCGGTGTTCGCGCGGGTTGGATTCCCTTCAGAGATCCAAAGCGACCAAGGCAGCGTATTCACCAGCGCCCTCACAACCACTTTTCTAGAGCGCTGTGGAGTCAAGTTGATACACAGTTCGGTGTGTCATCCGCAGTCAAATAGCGTTGAGAGGTGTCATTCCACCCTGAAGCGAGTACTGCGCGTGCTCTTTGCTACGAGAGAAAGCAGGAATGGGATGATTGCCTCCCCGCCACGCTATTCGCACTCCGAACGGTGCCCCATGAGGCAACAGGGTTCACTCCAGCGGAGCTGGTTTACGGCAGAAACTTGCGGTCACCGATGCTGATGTTGAGAGAAGTATGGGAAGGACAGCAGGAGGATTCCACAGTTGTGGAATATGTTCTGAACCTGCTAGAGAGGATGAGCAAAGCCGAAAGGCTAGCCGAGGAAAAGATGAACGCGTGCAGAGACCGTTCGAAGGTGTACTACGATCGCAATGCAAAAGAGCGTTCGTTCATGCCCAATGACAAGGTGATGATCCTGAGGCCGTCTAGGGCGAATAAACTGGAAATTCAGTGGGATGGCCCAGCTGTCATTTTGGAAAAGCTCTCTGCCACCAATTACGTGGTGCAATTGCCAGGCAAACGGAAGTTGTGCAAGATATATCACGCTAACCTTCTAAAGCCGTACAGGCAAAGGGAGTCAATTGTTAACCTGACAGTGAACGCGCCAGAGGAAGTCTCGGCGGAAATTCCCGAGCTAGAGAAGGATCTACCGGATTTTTCAGTGGACGAGATTGAGAGAATGTCATGCTGCGCACAGTCACTCAACTCGGACCAGGCTTCCGACCTTCGTGAAGTGATTGCTGAGTTTAGAGATCTGTTCTCTAGACGACCGGGCCGGACTAAGCTCATAACTCATGACATCGAGCTGACAGACACGAAGCCGATTAACTCGAAGCCGTACAGAATGTCGCCGAGGCAACACGCCATTCTAAGAGACGAGGTGGACAAAATGCTAGAATTTGGCGTGATCCGGGAGATTGAGAGCAATTACAGTTCACCCATGATAATTGTTGAGGTACCCGGGAAGGAACCACGACCGTGCATCGACTACAGGAAACTGAATGCAGTGACGAAAGATCAGGTGTTTCCGATTCCCAACATAGAGGATAGGGTGGAACAAGTGAGCGCCGCCAGGTACATCTCCACGCTAGACCTCGTTCGAGGCTATTGGCAGGTGCCTCTGACTGAGAGAGCCCAGCAGTACGCAGCATTCGTAACTCCATTTGGAATGTTTGCTCCAACAATGTTGAGCTTCGGCCTCAAAAATGCACCCTTTTGCTTTTCGAGTTTAATGAGCAAAGTTTTGCGCGGGATGGAAGACTTTGCTGTTCCCTACCTGGATGACGTGGCGGTGTTTTCTAACACGTGGGAGGAGCATTTGGTTCATTTGAGAAGTGTGCTGTCCAGACTGCGAGAAGCAGGGTTAACGGTCAAAGCCGAAAAATGCCAGCTTGGCCGCCGAGAGGTGAGCTATTTGGGCCATGTAGTGGGAAATGGGTTGCGCCGGCCCTCGGAAATCAAGCTGCTGGCTATCTCTTGCTACCGCATGCCGGCAACGAAGACGGAGATTCGAGCGTTCTTGGGTTTGGTAGGCTACTACCGTCAGTATATACCGCAGTATTCGGAGCTTGCCAGCCCTCTCACCGACGCTCTCCGTAAAACTGAACCCGAACGTACTAGGTGGGACAGCGCTAGGAAAAATTCGTTCGAGTCGCTGAGAAAGGCGCTGATGAGCGAGCCGGTGCTAAGATCTCCCGATTATTCTAGGCAATTCCTGATACAGTGTGACGCGAGCAACCGGGGAATGGGCGCTGTGCTTTGCCAAAGGGACGATCAAGGGAATGAACACCCGATTCTCTATGCAAGCAGAAAACTGACGGCCAGGGAAGAAGCGTACAGCGCTTCTGAGAAAGAATGTGCTTGTCTGGTCTGGGCCGTTCAGAAGCTCTCTTGCTACGTGTCCGGTTCGAAATTTATTGTTGAGACCGACCACTGTCCTCTTACATGGTTGAAAAACATGTCGGGAAAAAACGGGCGTCTTCTTCGCTGGAGCCTCGCCTTGCAACAATACTCCTTCGAAGTACGCTATAAAAAGGGCAAAATGAATTCTAACGCCGATGGCTTAAGCCGCTGTTTTTAAGAAGCGACAGGCTAACAGGGAAATTAGCTACCTTCAAGTGGTTATTGTGGAAGTAAAGAGGAGAAGAGGGTTGATCGGTCTTGAGGACACTTGAGCCTGTGTATTTCCAGACGCTGTTAAATATTTTAGCAGCCCTGAGGTATGAAAAAGTGTCTGGTGGGTTTCTGGGAGTTGGGCGAGATGCTTGCTTGGTGCGTTTGTGAATTTTGAAGACAGTGTGCTGCTCAGACAAAGCCTGCCACCATGAAAGCCACAGCGAGCCAGGGGGACATGGACCATCGTTGCGGACCCAGCAGTCGGCTCTTCGTGAAGCGGTTGCAGACCCCTTCTCTCGGAGCACGAGCTTCGGGTGGTGGAGGAGTTGTTGTGACTTTGCCGACAGCGGAACACGTGCGCGTACGGCGACCCCACTTTGAGAAGGGGGGAATGGAGAGTGCCCTTCGACTTCGTCTTCAAAGGTGCCGAAGCATCCCGAGAGGGCCGCGGCCGCATCTGTGTTCTGCGACGGACCCTTCTATTGAGTCGGCGTCGTGTCTTCCCGCGCGACGACACCAGGGTGGCCCCGGCAACTATTAGTGGCAATGCGGCGCCGCCGGCCGTGCGTCTCTCTAAGCCGCTTTGGGGAGGGGGACCTCCGCGACCGACTCGTTCGGCTTCGAGCCTGCGGCCATGTGTTTGTGTGGTCCGAGTGTGTGTTTCCCGCGTTTTCTCCTCTCTCATGTCTATATAACCGAACCCCATTTTGTACATAGGAGCGCATTCTACCTCTGCACTGAAAATAAACGGCTGTGTCTCCCGTTCTTCGGAGTCTTCCGCTTCTTGTGGAGGCCCCGGCGCTTGGAATGCCCGGCCACCCGTCCTAGCCGAGGGGCCGCTACCACGGAGATCGCAACAGTGCGCTAAGGGCCTGCTCTTCGTACTTGGCCCCTTGTTAACACGAGCTGGTCAAACGGTTCAATCGACGCCGTTAAGGAGCATCGCGTTGAAATTTCAGGCTGTCGAAATGTTCTCAAAGCAGCGAAATAATAATAATAATAATAATAATAATAATAATAATAATAATAATAATAAAACAGAAATTAAGTGCCAGTTTTCAGATCCAAAACTAGATTTAAAGGTTTGGGGATTCTCAAATTGGTGGAGTGTGAGGTGCATGTTGTTTTCAATTGCGCGCGCGCGCGCGCACGCACACGCACACACACACACACACACACACACACACACACACACACACACACACACACACACGCACACACGCGCGCACACACACACAGTTTAGAAAATGGCTGACTCACGATTAAAAACAAACTGGTTTACTGACGTCAGTAAACCACCGTTTTGTTTTTAATCGTGAGTCAACCGTCAACCATTTTCTCAACTATTTCTTCTGGCTCCTCGAGAAGTTTCTTCCACTGCTTTCTTGACTGTCAACCTTTATTAACATCTAGAGAAAGGTAAAACTCACAAATCGCGCAGAAATAGTATAAGTAAATAGTCGGATACACAGCAAGAACAATAACAAACAACGTTTACTTACGTAGCGGCAACGGGACTTGCCTTCACCAGAGTACAGTTACACGATTTTGCTGTCACAAACATTTGGACACATTTGGACTCAGAAAACTGTGAGAAGATGCAGAAAACTGTGAGAAGGATCGGAACATGTTTCGAAAACGGAGAGTATGCATGCAGTCGGGCTAAGCCTATGTTACAACAACAACAACAACAGCAACAACAAAAGAAAGAAAGGAGAGAGGGAGAGAGAGAGGAAGGGGTCGTATTTACAAAGCAGCGGTCAAGGTTGCTCCACGACGGGGGCAGCGTACCTGGCATGGGCTGCAGGTGCGGAAGGACTAGGCAATCGCGGTTTCAAAAGGAACGGAAAAGTATACAATAAGGTATTCAGTGGGTGGGGACACTGGTTCGGAGGGATCCATGCAGGCATGAACGAAAGAATGTGTTTTGGGTGTGCCCCCCGCGGATGGACAGAATAGACACAGTACACAAAAGAGCATTGCACAAGAGCTAGCAACTGAATAGGGAAAGAAGTAGGGTCCATAGATAACTAAGATAACTAAGCTTTCATTCCGTAGGAAGACCTGTCTCAGGTCGAAACGTTGGAAATAAAGTCTCCGAAGAGCGTACTTTTACTTTGTGCGTATTCCCTGCAGCAACTAAGGACTCTACTTCATGAACATATATATATATATATATATATATATATATATATATATATATATATATATATATATATATATATATATATAAGGGGAATGAGAATGAGTGAGAAAGGCAAATAAATGGAGGATGAGTGAGGAGATCACATGCAAACAAGCGAAAGCGCGAAAACGCGTGTATGTTGCGATTTCGACGCACGTTAAAAATCCCCCATTTTTCCTGTAAATTCCAGGCCCTCCGTTACGGCGTTCCGCATAGTTCGGCGTGTGAAGCCCCTACTTTTTCTTCACTTTTTTTTTACCCTATACACGTGGGATGACTGCTGACTAAGTTTTTTTACAATGTTCACATCAAAGGCCAGGACATTCAGAGGAGAAGTAAAACTAAGCACATCTGCTGATGTAAAAGGAACACTTGAAATGACCATGCAAGCCTGAAGTCTTTGCACCTTTGATTGTCAGCTACCTTCGGCAGCGCGCGTCCCAGACGAAACGTGCGCTAACAAAACTGCATCTAATATACCCGCCATGCCTGACCATGACGTATGCGTCTTTTGCTCCGCCAGCTTTTAAACTACGTTCTCTTTTTCAAAACCTTAACGAGTGAAGATCAACGTTTCTGAGATTCGTGCTTCTCTGCGCGCACATAAAAGCGCCTTGAAGCGATCGCACTTGCCCAAGCGGTCACCCGCGGTCGAGGCCCGCCACGCGTGCCCTCTGGTATTTCTCATATTTTCCCAAGCGGAAGCCCCATGAAAAGCCATACCCACTTGAAATCACTCGAGCGAACTCGGCATTTAAAAGTCTCCGCTTCCTTTTCAAGCGGGATCTTTAAAATCGCTACTTCTAGGCACTTACGCAGACGTCGGGAGGAGATGTCCAAGAAAGAGCCCACGTGCTGCAGATGAAAGATTTGTTGCTGCTTGCATATTTTGTACGGCGCTGGTGCGTCAAATGATTTCTGCTATCACAAGAAGGACGCCCGGTATAGCGGCCCTCACTTAACCGAGTCTGCAGACGAAACAGATCTGGGAATGAGCCCTTTTTCATCGTGGCCCCAGCTTTCTGGAGGGCTTTAATGCGAACGGCTTAATTGCGCCCTTTGGGAAGAAAGGTGCAAATTGAAAAGCAAAAAAAAAAAAAACACGTCAGGTTATGGACACGACCGGGCGGCGAGGGGAAGTTGGGGACACGGTTCCTTCCCGCGATGCCGGGCCCCTTAGCGACGGTGTTCGCAAGCGCGTGTCTGCTTGAATGCGAGCTCGTTGAGAAACGAAGCAACGCACCCTTCGTGCGCCGCTCAATAGCAGCTTTGAATCGAGGTCGTTAGCGAGTGTCGGCTTTCATGAGTGCGTCTCTTTCTTCTTTCATATATATGCGATAGTCAGACTGGGGGCACGCAAAATACTGGCTCACGTACCCCCCCCATCTCTCTCTCTCTCTCTCTCTCTCTCTCTCTCTCTCTCTCTCTCTCTCTCTCTCTCTCTCTCTCTCTCTCTCTCTCTCTCTCTCTCTCTCTCTCTCTCTCTTGCTATCTCTATCCCTCCTGCTATGTCTCTCTTAAGCTATATCTCTCTCGCTGTCCCTGTGTCTTGCTATCCCTCTCTCTCTCTCTCTCTCTCTCTCTCTCTCTCTCTCTCTCTCTCTCTCTCTCTCTCTCTCTCTCTTTCTCTTGCTATCTCGGTCTCTCCCTCGCTATCTCTCTCTCTTGCTATAGATGGTATTCACTGAAAAGTTTAGCTGTCAACTGAAAACGGCCACGGACGTGGCCGAAGTGCCATGGATATGGCGCGACTTGTGCCACTGCTCCCGCACGCCAAAAAAAAAAAAAAAACACCGGCGTGAGCCGTCTGCTCCGTTTCAACCCGATTCTCAACGGTGGTGTCAACAGAGATGTTACTAATCGCACTCACATTGGAGTCTAGGCATTACTTTGCGTTCGCTGGGGTGGAGTTTGGAGCGTCCAATACACGTCGTGTGCTTAGCACGTACAAGTACCGTTATCCCGCTGAGCCCGACGTAACCAGTGACGGCGCACTCACATGGTTGGTTGCCTGAATGCGTGCCTCGCCAATGAATACAACCTATAATTGTAACCTGTGCGGCAGACTGACTATGAAGGAACCGTGGCAGAACTTTTTACTACTGAGGGAGCCGGGCCTGCCATTCAGTGCTTTCTTCAGTTTTGCTTTGGAGCGTCCGTGCGATCAGCATCAAGTATGGGTATTATTAAAGCCCAGTTTTAAGCGCCGTGAGCGGCAGGTTGCGTAAACACTGCCGGAAGTGCCTTTTGTGACGCTTCGTTCTCTGACAGGGTGAGGCGGGCTGGTGTTGCTTGTTTCTCACAGAAGCCCTTTCCATATCCGTTGTATCCCCGTATCTCTAGTATTTGGTGTGACACAGGTTATTGAGCCAAAGCAAAGGCAGTTCCGGTGCAGAGCTTGCACGTCATAGGGCATCCTTGGATGTACTAAGGTCCGTTTAGTGAAACGATTACGACCGTATGCGAGTCTACGGAATGGAACAGTCTATTCGCCGCGAGCTCGACATGTAGGTGGCGACAGCGTCGCGCTGCTAGTGTGGATGCTCCGCTGAGCGGCCCGTAAGAATGCACACTGTGGGCGCGCTTCGTGCCTTTTTCTCGCCGTTATGTGCGCACGAAAGGTGCAAACAAGAGTGGTATGCTGTAGTTCGGTTCCTTAACGTTCAATGTATAGCATGGAAGCGGCAGTCAGTTTTCATTACTACGCCAAAAAAAGCGACGACTCATCGGGAATCTCAGAATGGCCGTAATTGTGACAATGAACTTGTACGCTGTGGCTCGTAGCAAGCTCGATCTTTCCAGACTATGGCTTTGAGCCTTCAATAAAAGCATAAATAGAAACAAATCAGGAAGCCTCGATCTCTGAAATTCAGTTTACAACGGCAATTTAAATCGCTTTCACTGGTAGTATGACGCATGCTTGCATTTGTGGGATGTTCTGAAATGGTAACACTACTTAATTGCCCCGAAATTCTTTCTAAGAGCTCACGATATTTTTGTGTGTTCAAAAGGCAACATAAAATTACTGAAATTTGATCAGCGCAGAGATATAAATGTAACCGCTCTAACGGGTCTTTTAAATGAAATTTTAACGACTCTGAAGGAAGGTTTCATGAATAACTGTTTGGGATCACTTATTTACGGCTTTCGTCGCAAGTGAACTTGCGAATTGAATTGTCAACGCACGCAGTACAATCAACATCTCATGTTTAGCTAGGTTTTCGCAAGGGGACAAGCAGGTTTACAATGTGCAAACCAAGCTTCTGGGACCTCACAGTGAGCACAAATTTTCTGTAACGGCTGCTCTGTTGACCATTTGCGTTCCTTTTAAAATCTAACAGGTGCCTGCAACAGTGAGATGTGTTTGCATTCTTGCGTATAAGGTCGCTTACGAACCCTAAAGATGGCAATAAATGAAGTTGCGCTGTTGCAGATGTAGTAAAACATTTCCTTTTTATTTCTCGTTATAAATCAGCGCAACGGGTTCCCGGTAACTACTTCGTTTTGTAAACTGAATATCGCCTTTGTCTTGGCATTTACTTCTTGAGGATTGGTTAAAAAATGACATTCTGTGCATTTAGTTTTTTTTTTTTTCGGGAAGAGGGGGGGGGGGGGGGGTCCTGCCAACGTTGCAAGAGCAGCGAGAAGAGAACGCATGTAACGCGAAAAGCCAAACTATGGTTATCACTATTACTTACAATCGAAACTACACTAGGCGTCGTGTTCTGCAGCGGTGAAAAAGCATGCAGTATTTTAACACATATTTTCAAAACTGATTAACCCCCCTTTGGTCCGAGATTGTCCAGGAATTGTGGCTCGCCTTTTTCAATATTGTATTGAAAGCAAGCATAGTGGGAAAAAATTTAAAAAAAAAAGTTAGTCATGGCACACACCCCTCACACATGTAAGCAACAACGTGCATTATATATTACGCGTTTTCTCCTATTTCTTTAAACTTAGGTGCACCTTAAGAGGTTAAGACGTGACCATATTAGGCATTTGGTTATGCTGAGTGAGACACGTTTCTGGACAAGATGATTCACGTCGGTATATGAAAATGACATATGAAATGCCACATGACAGACGCAAACTCACAACTGCTTAATTTTACCGAAAAATCCCCCCTAAATACTCTTGCGCATCCATAGAAACGTATTTTAAATAATAGGCAAAATTAGCAACTCGATACATTTGAATAAATGTTTATTCCTCCTCCTTAGTATAAACAACGACTGTCCAAAAATGGTATTTATTTTAGAAAAGGCACGGGAAGGACGCGATCACACAGGCGCTTGCGGGTGTAAAATACGTGTATGGTAATGTATGGGCGATAGCGCACGAGTCGTGTGCAGTGTAAATGTTTTTGTTTGTTTCTTCTTTCTATAAGGACACAGCGTAATTTTACAAGGGTGTGGAATTTGCACGCGCATGCGCAGGTCTTGTCGCTTCTTACCCGTTCCACGTACTAAACTTTTATCCTTTGAATAATCACCGCGCCACCTTCAAAAAGCACCCTTCGACGTTCCCGAAACGGCACTCAAGAATAAGAAAAGTGCAATGTGTTGAAGCAATGTTTATAACACGTTTCACACTCAAGCGGTGACCACGGCGAAGATGTTTCGTCGAATTAAACCAGCGCATTAACCCGCAACGGCCGCTGGTTATTGCGTTTCTAGAGGAAATGCGCAAGCAGAGGTAACTATGTCATTGCTTACTGCCAAACGAGCACACATATTGGCTGTTTTGTCGTGTGCAGCACGCGTCTTGCGCCGCACGCAACGTGAAAAAGCAGACGCCGCGAGAGCGCCATCCACACTAGGAGCGGTTCGTCCCGCCGCCGCCAGGGGCCGACTGTGTTCGCGCTCGGGGCGAATAGCTCACGCTTCTGATGTGTTCAGCATTATCAGAGAGAGAGAGAGAGAGAGAGAGAGACCATAGTCTCGGGGATCCATGCATTGCCCTAGCCGTCTTCGCCCGTGTCACCAGAAGAATCTGGTCCTGCAGTTGACAGCTCATCCCGTTTAAAGTCGTTGTTACGGATTAGGGTTAAAACAAACAACTGTCGAACTAAGGCAACCGGTAAATATCATTCTAACAGTCTAGAAACAGTCAATGAAGGAGAGGACCCTAGGTAAGCACTAGTCCTAGTTTGGTCACCCAAATGTTGTTTATTCTCGTAAAGCCCTGTGTACTCTGAGTAAAAGTCTCAAGGGCTGTGGTAACTTAGGTCGGTTTGTGCTATTTGGACGGTAGAACAAACACGCAGACACCGGCTAATCCTGTCTCGCTACCGCGAGTCGTTTTTCGGCTGTTTGCTCTACCAATCGAAGCGCAAAGGACGTTTTCTTCGAGGTCTTAAGGGGTTTCAGGAGGGATTTATTTGTATTTTTTCTGCGATGTAATCGCTCGAAAGCTGCAACGCTCTTCCTTTTGGTGACGCCTCTACGATGGGCACCGGGGTGTGTTGCGGAAAGCCGCCTTTCAGTGCGGCAACGCCGAACGTAAAGCGGATTGCACCTTGTTAAAGTGCATTCGTCCGCGACTTCACCCGAACGGCTCGGTTAGAAGGAAAATCTTGTGCCAAACTAGATCGGCTCAGATTTAAGCCTTTGCTAATCTCCTTGTAATTTGGCCGACAGAGTAGACGCGCGAGTTGCGCGGACGCGGATACAAGGCCGGATGGAACTGCGCTGAATACTTCGGGTGATTTGTGTTCTCTTTATCATCTACGCTACCTCTCACTCACGCTAGCTTGAGTTAAACTTCTCCCGTAAAGGTATTACAAGCTTCTAGAAAGAACGAAAGACTGAAAAAAAAAGAAGTGAAGCGGAGACGGTTTTACAGGTTTGTATGCGCATTTTTTTAATGCCGAGCAAAAAGGGGCAATGCCAGCGACCCCTTGACCACTGCGTCTGATGTCGTAAGGGCGATAATCGGACAAAATTAATAAAACAAAGGAAACGAATTCTATTTTTTTTTATGATTTCAAGGTACTGTTGGCCGATTGGGCCGTCACAGGGATGGGGCAGAAATCAACCATCGTGGGAAGCATAAAGAAGTAATGTGTAGCCGTTATAAAAAAATAATATATCACGATACTACATCCTAAAACGTATAAATGAGACAAGTTACATCAGGTACATGCAACGTTACTACAGAAAAAAACAAGCAAGCGTTCATGAGGATTCACATAAAAATATTTTGTAACGCTGGTTTCAAAATGTTCTACAGTTTGGGAATCACGTATAGTATCCGGTGAATCATTCGTCTTTTGTGGTTCTAAAGAAAAAATGAGTATGCATATGTCTTTACACAACATAGAGGAACTAAAAGTTTCTGCTGTGGTCACTTCGTAGGCTCTGAACTTGTGGCGGCATTAACTACTCCTCTGCATCGAAGTTAGATATTTGTTGGAAAAGTAAAAAGTAGAATTGGAGTCTGGCAATGAGCGAATTTACTTCTTGCAGCATCTGTGTTCCGGACTCAGCACGAAAATACCTTGAAAGAGTAAATCTAACCTCCTTCAGTGCTCCCGCTCGATTTTATGAATTAATCCTTTTTGATGAGAGTCCCCGATACCGACACGGCGACAAATTGATTGATTGATTGATTGATTGATTGATTGATTGATTGATTGATTGATTGATTGATTGATTGATTGATTGATTGATTGATTGATTGATTGATTGATTGAGTGAGTGAGTGAGTGAGTGAGTGAGTGAGTGAGTGAGTGAGTGAGTGAGTGAGTGAGTGAGTGAGTGAGTGAGTGAGTGAGTGAGTGAGTGAGTGAGTGATGTCACTAGGAGTGAAGCCATACTTTCAATCAGGGCCGTCGCGTATGTACTCCAACGAAAATCTAAAAAAAATGCGTGTATGAAATCGGGCGAAACCGGCGTATACTTCGCTCGCAGTTTCACCTTGTCGTGTTTCATCCTCCTCCTGCTTCTCTTGCGCAAACTGCAGGATCTTGTCGACGGAGTCTATTCAAACTCTGATTCTCGCGCCCTTGATACTGCCCTCTTCTTCGCTAACCGCACAACCTTTGGCCGACTTGAACCAAGGCCCGTGTCGCTTCGCGTGCAATCTGGCGTCTACAGAGACAACAATAAATGGAGATGGAGTTTTATGTCGCCAAAATAATGTGAAGCCTCGACAAATTCACTCACATAGCTGGCGGTTCGTGAGTGAGAAATCAATCTCATGTGTAATAAATGCGGCATATGGCCTCGGTTGTTAAATATCGATGAACAAAATACCGAAGGACCAACTCGTCGTATTCTCGTTCTGCGCTGAACAGCATCTGCGTCGGCCGAGCTAACGGAGGAATTTTCTCTGCTGACGCTCCACAAATTTCGCAAGTACATCGTAAAATCAAAACACCTAACCTGGTGCGCTCAAATTTCGCTTTAGGTAGTATCGTGATGATCGGTGAACTTTTTTTTTTTCACAGCGAAATCTATTCGAAATCTGATGTCCCCTTTTGCATCAGTTCATTTCCTCGTTTCTCCGTGAGTTCGCTTGGGACGATCGAGTCAAGTCAATCGATACGGCCGTCCAGCTTCAAAAGCAAGCACTCACTTTATTCGCTGTCAACTCTAAAGCAAGGCCGATGACCCCGAATCTACTGCCCGCACGTAGCCGGCGGACGGCGTTCATATTGCATCCGCTTTTCCAGAGTACGTTCAGAACGAAACACTAACAATAAGGTGCATCGTAGAGGGGAGGTTGTGACAACGGAAGCGCCCGACCCAGAGATAGGCCATCGATTATCGATTTTCTCTTATTTACACACGTAGCTCCTGTCTTTATCTGCGTCCTTCTACCTGTTTTTTCCTCCTTTCGATTTCCGCGTTGCGTACTCTGGTAGACACGGCAAACACCCCCCAGACGAAACAAGCATTGCTCGTATATCCGTTGTCCTGTCGTGTTCAGCTTATTCGAAGTCTTCATCGAATTGTAGCGACTGTATGGTTTTCGTATCTACTTTCCGGTTAATTGAGAGTGGCCATCCTCGTCGTGTTACAGGTCTCTGATACTAGTCTACCTGTTGTCTAGAAAATGTGTTAGCTTGAAACGATTCGGGTAGAAGCGGGAGGGGGGGGGGGGGGGGGGTGATAGGTTGATGGTTGGCTCTTCAGTGCACGCATGATTGAGTGTTGTCACGATGGACGGCCTTCATTGGCCAGTCCCGAAGTTAGAACAAAAATATCATTGCGGCAACATGCAGCAGTGCTAATCGATACAGTCTTTCCGCCAAGCAGTCTGCCAGTACCGTATAGCGCCCATTAACTGCAAGTTTTTGTCGCTCCCTTACGGTTTGTTTTGAATCCCCATTTTCGTCGACATGTCTACGTCTGTCGAGGCCGAAGTGGGCACGCGAAGAACCTATCGGGGTGCTTTCCCGTCCGCTGCATTGATCAGATGGACATCTATTTTCTGATATTTTATTGCCAAAGTTGTGTACGGAACACGCGTGGAGTGGACGATTGAGAACCTCGTGCTGGACCCTCGGTCAGTCACCCGCGCCCGCCGAAATATGCGACAGTTAAGGACGCTTCGCTTCTGTGGAGTTCGACGACCTGTCGCCTGCAGTACTTGATGCGTGACTTGCCAGTTTGTTTCAGCTAATCTGCTGACGACCCTGGGAAGAATCTGCTTGAAGTTATATGTTGCGTGTACACTAATTCGACGTGACAGAGAGAGAATGGTCTTTAATGGTACTGGTGAACTTATAACTTAACTATGGGCCGAAAAGCACGATGGTGTTACGGCGAAGTTGATTGATTATGCGGTTTAACGCGCCGACGCAACGCAGGCGATGAGGCACGCCGTAGTAAAGGGCTTTGAATTAATTTTGACAACCTGGGTATCTTTAACGTGCGCCGAAATCTGGAACACACGGGCGTTTTCGCTTTTCGTCTCCATCAGAAAAGCGGCCGTCGGGGCCGGGAATCGAACCCGTGACCTCGAACTCAGCAGCAGAACGCCTTAGCTACTGAGCCACCGTGGCGGGTGGGACGGCAAAATTGTTTCCTTGTAAAGCTTAACAACGTTTCGTTCAGTCGATATTCCGATGCTGTGGCAAACTGAAACATCCGTGGGGCAAAGCTGGAGGGCATTCTTGAAAACCTTGAAATTGATGAGAAATCTTGCAGTCACTGTGCAGTACTCGCTTGCACCTGCGATGAGGCTAACTGCACGAAACAGATGCATTTACCCCATCTAAAATTAAACTTGTTGCATGCTATATATGTGGTGTGGCTAGTGCAAACACACTTTTTTTAGAGAGGTATTTTTTATTTCACTCTTAGAACAGTACAATAACTGACGTGGTTCCAATAGAATGTCGCAACATGTTGTCTAACTGTCAGTGCATGAGTACATTGCCCCTTTTTCAACAAAACAATTAGAAAACTCATGTCTAACGGCATTCTAGACAACCCTAATGATTTCTGGTTGCTATACTTTCTACTATTTTGATTTAGACCAAACTTTTCCACTAAAATTGCACTTCTTACTTTTACTGACGTCATTGGGACATGTTAGATAAAAACTATTGTACCAGGATTTTTTTATTGATATCGCAATGGCGTTTGACACAGTCACTCCGAATATACCTTTTCAATTACAACTATGTGGATTTTGCGTAGGTATTTGGTTAACCGAAGCCAAATTGAGTGAGTGCAGAACTTATTGCCTCACTCTCTACCACAAATTCATGCCCGACGTTTCGCTTCCGGGACCGCTTCTTAATTTTCTCCGTGCCGTAACAATTGTAACTGTGTCCTTTATTTCCACGATACCGCAATATTAGAAATCTAAGAAAGTCTAACTTACGTAACAACACTTGATGAACATTTTACAAATATTTCAGTGTGTTTCTAAATGGTTTTTTTGGATTTATGATTGTCCCTATGTAATGTCATACTGTCGTCTGTTTTACATCACAACTTACAAATAGTAGGTCACTCTTGCATTGTCAACTTTGGGGACGGCCTCCGGTATTTTCTATTTATGCCGTGTCTCACACTATAGCAACTTCGAAAAATCCCGGGCCATCTCCACTGACGTGAAACCTGGGGAGGGGCGAAGCATGCAGTGTATAAGTGCAATTTTGGCGACTTGGCCCCATGGAGGTGAAACCTTTGGGGGTAGAGGCATGCAACTTTGCTTGAAGCGCGAAGCGTCCGAGCGCGAGGCGTTGGAAAACGAGTGTCCCCGTGTGTTAGTTTAGTACGCGGTGCGTTCTGGCGCGAGGCGTCAACGAGTGTCCCGGTGTTTTAGTGCCGTGACTACATGAAACGATGACATGAGACGATGACATGAGACGCCGGCAGCCCATGCCCCTGAGGGGCTTGGCCTCTAAACCCTTAAGCACTGTTTTGCTCGTGGCGCTAGAGTTCATGTGGATGTCAAGTTTCCGTTTTATATTGCTCGTTATACAATTGACGTGACCTCCCGACTAAGGCACTGGAAATTCTGCACTTTGCTTGAAGCGCGAAGCGTCCGAGCGCGAGGCGTTGGAAAACGAGTGTCCCCGTGTGTTAGTTTAGTACGCGGTGCGTTCTGGCGCGAGGCGTCAACGAGTGTCCCGGTGTTTTAGTGCCGTGACTACATGAAACGATGACATGAGACGAGGACATGAGACGCCGGCAGCCCATGCCCCTGAGGGGCTTGGCCTCTAAACCCTTAAGCACTGTTTTGCTCGTGGCGCTAGAGTTCATGTGGATGTCAAGTTTCCGTTTTATATTGCTCGTTATACAATTGACGTGACCTCCCGACTACGGCACTGGAAAGTCTGCACTTTGCTTGAAGCACAAGGTGTCCTAGCGCGAGGCGTTGGGAAACGAGTGTCCCCGTGTGTTAGTTTAGTACGCGGTGCGTTCTGGCGCGAGGCGTCAACGAGTGTCCCGGTGTTTTAGTGCCGTGACTACATGAAACGATGACATGAGACGATGACATGAGACGCCGGCAGCCCAAGCCCCTGAGGGGCTTGACCTCTAAAACATAAAGCACGGTTTTACTCGTGGCGCTAAAGTTCATGTGGATGTCAAGTTTCCGATTTATATTGCTCGTTTTGACGTGACCTCCCGACCAAGGTACTGTAGAAACTCTGCACTTGCACTGAGACAGCGACAGCGTGGAGTACTTGAAGCGAAAAGACACATTTCGCTGAGTTCCAGTACAATTCCCTTCCCGCTATTCGGTGAAGTCGCCACCGCGAACTTAACCCGTCCTACGAAACTCCTCCTACCGCACCGCATCATCGTTCGTCCCGGCGCACTGGGCGGCCTATTATCTACGCTTCCTGGGTTTCCCCTTTTTTACGAAACAAAAAAAAAAGCAAACAGTAGCGAAAAGAGCCGAGTGAAATATCTCGCTCGTCCGTCCTTCTCGGAGCAT